>NC_143015.1:92792514-93118139 GCF_055824585.1 Amblyomma mixtum | reverse complement strand
CTCTCCCTTGCTCTCCTCCGACCGTATCATCTGTCGCGTCCACTGGACACAATCGCTCTATCCTTTTCTCCCGTACGTCTGCTCTTTTCTACAATCGGTATCTATGTTCAGCCGCCATTTTTCGATATTGCCGCTGCCCGCTGAGTGCATTCCTCTTCAAGCACGCCCGCCGCTTCTTTAAGCAACCCTCTTCCCTTCCCGATAGAGTCGTCGACCGCTACCAAATATGAAACTTTGGCGGTCGCTATGTCAAAAAATGCCGCAGCGACACCCGTCGCTAGGATGGCGCGGTCAGCAACTTCCGTGAAGCGTCGCAGAGATGCGTCTTATCGCGGTGAACGTGCAAGAACCGCCACATCTGCTCCTCCTTATAAAAGAATTTCAACCGAAAATGAGGAGTTCACAGTACATATGCAGATGCACTGCTCGAGCAAGTATTCCCACAAGTTTACAAGTTTTAGTCTATCATGAGGCAATTAATTCTTGACGAAGTCACCCTTTTAGTGAGAAGGCACTCGAAGGCTCACAAACACCGTCCTAGACTCTTCATGCCGTACGTATGTACGATCCTGTGCCTTTGTCTAGCAACCCGAGCTGCTCGGGTAAGCTCGGATAGTAACTCGGGTACGATCGACTAAGTTCGGAAGAGCTTCATGCCAGCTGCGCGAGAGGTTGCTCGGGAAGAGCAACATGGGCCCCACAATCTTTACGAGTGACTGAGATAGAAACAGCCGCCTTCCAATGCAGTGGCTCATCTCATAACCGCGGTTCCACAAAGCTAGTAGTGGTCTGAGGACTCGCAGCTATGAATGTTATGTAGAGAATGACCAATTCTAGGATGATGCTAGGATGACGCGGTTAGCTCCGTCTATGAAACGTCGCTGAGAAGTGCACGCCAGAAGCCCTATGTCTTCACACGTTGAATGTACACGAACCTTCACAGCGAATACAATGACCATGACTAAGTGTGTGTTAATAAAGGTGAAGAAGACGTGCAAGTAATAGATCGGAAATTATTGCAACATCTAAACTAGACCGGACTTAACTAAATGTTGAGAGAAGCAGACTGGAGATCAAAGACATGCAAAGAAGGTAATATGAAGTAATCACTTGTTTGATCTACTATATTTACTGTTACAATGCTTGTCGGCGTTCTTTCGCAGAACACTTGGGCGAAGGAATGCGTGGAGTATTCACATCAATCCTCCTCGGCTAAATCGACTTTAAGGTCGCAGGGAGGGGGTCGGGAGGTTAAGGTTGGTAGAGATGGATTTTTGCCAGCCAGTGGCCGGATGTGCGACCACCGAAGTTTGCATGAAGGGTGAAGGCTACACACTAGTGATGCCAAACTATCGACAGATTAACTATCGATACTGTCCATAGTTTTTTGAAAATATCTATAGTGTAAAAAAACTATGAATAGTGCTACTATCGGTACACTATCGATAGTACTATCGATAGCAACACTATCGATAGTAGTGCTATCGATTCGACTATTGATAGTATTACTATCGATAGTGTTGCTATCGATAGTACTACTTGCGATAGTACCGCTATCGATAACAAGACTCTATAGTGAAACTGTCGATGGCAAGACCATTGACAGTAACAATACTGATAGTATACATTTGTTGGCCAGCGATATAACTAAAACATGTGCGATTTCTGATTGGTTTGGCGGTCTCATGAGGCTCAATTTCCTGAGACTGAAGCTATAAGGGATGCCGTAGTAGAGGTCTCCGGGTAAATTTCGACCGGCTGTGATTCTTTAACGTGCACTGGGACAGTTCGGAAAAATACCTGGAACTGCATCCATGAAAGAGCAAGCGCTAGAACAGTTCAGAAAAATACTAGGCACTGCATCTGATGAAAGAACAAACAGCGCAAGTTGTGCTGGCTTGTTGACGTAACCGCTGCAGAAATGATTTTCGCACACATGCTTCGAAACTAGGACTTTCGCAAGCTAACATTTTATCTAGCAATTTTACGTAGGGAACGTCTGCAGAGCTCGGTGACGCGTAGGCAGCGAAAACGTTGTCATCAACTCATACCATCACATCCATACCACACACTCGGGAAACCAAGTTTGCGATGCAGTTTGTACGAGTGGTTGATTGTATTGTATCTATAGTACTATATGTAAAAAGTAGTATGGATACAGGCATCGATAGTAAAATCAACTGAACTATCGATAGTACTACCGATAATACTATCGATAGTACTAGCGATAGTACTATCGATAGTCTTTTTTACCATCGATAGTTCAATAGGGACTCAACTATCGATAATATCGATATTACTATCGATAGTTCTGCATCACAACTACACACGCGCACGTACACGCAAGCGCACGCATGTACACTCAGACACCATGGTTATTTTGGGGAGAACTGGTGCAACGCGGCCGTTAGACATGTCTGCAAAATCTTGCGGCGCCTGTTCATAGATCCAACACAGACGAGCACCGATACGTATAAACGCCTGCAGAGATTGACACGTAAATTTCAAGGCCGCATGGTCCAGCGACCAGTACCTAAGCACAACACAAGACCCAAGGGGAGGCCCTTACAGATACAGTGGACCCGAAAACGCCAAGCTAGACGAACCTCTCACACTAAACGAACTCATGGCGGCCCTAGCGAGGGTGAAACGCGGGATAACGCCAGGAAGGGACAATATCACGGTTAAACTCCTAGTCAATCTGCCGGAACACGCATACGAATCCCTCCTGGAGCATTTTAATTCGATCTGGATGAGCGCGAATCTACTTCCCACGGAGTGCAAGACGGCGATGGTAACTTTCATCCCCAAGCAAACAAAGCCATAGACATGGATAACCTCCGACCAATTTCTCTCACCTCGTGTGTGGGCAAATTGATGGCAAAGATGGTCACAGACCGACTATCTGAGTACAGAGGAAACAAGCGAGTCTTCGGCGACTCGATGTATGGCTTCAGGCGAAAGAAATGGGCTCAGGACGTCCTGATGCAGCTCAGCAGGGAGGTACTAAACCCGATCCAACATCTGAATGTGGATAAGATAGTGCTGGCCCTAAACCTGAAGGGAGCTTTCGACAATGTGACGGACGAGGCTCTTCTTACGCACCTCTTGGAGACAGGGTGCGGCGAGAACGCCTTCAAGTACATAGTACGCCTCCTCGCGAACAGACAGGCCTACGCAAGGATCCAGAACGTTGAGCATGGTCCCTTTGTATAGATGCGAGAGGGACACCGCAAGAAGCAGTGCTATCCCCTCTGCTTTTCAACTTGGCAATGAAGAACCTACCGGCCCACCTGGAGAAATTCCTGGATGTGCAGCACGCGCAGTACGCGGACGAAACCTCCACATGCACTATGGAGGGCTCTCTTGAAGAAATATAGTCAAGCCTGCAGGAGGCAACCATCGCGGTGAAGATGCGGCCACCATTCCGCGCCGCAGGATTCCGAATTCGTGCACATTCGCCCCTCCAGAAAATGCACGAGCTAGATAGAATTGCGTCTCGAATCGGAACCAGTACCCGAAAGAGAACAAATCAGAGTCCTAGGTCTTTTCATCCATCAGCGTTAGCTGGCGACGACCACGCACGGAAAGCTAAAGAAGGTGGGGGACCAAGTGGGCCGAATGGTCTGCAGTCTCGATCATAAAATGGGGAGTGCGAAGCAAAGACTCTCTACGGCTGGCCAATGCCTTTGTGACGAGCAGAATCCCCCACTCGACCCCCTATCTCCGCCTCAAGAAACACGACAAGAACCTTCTCGAAGTGACCACGGTTTAAGTGGGGAAATAGGCCCTCGACCTCCCGACAAGCACGTCTAACCCCGGACTGGGTGTAACGAACTTCTTCGAGGAACTGAAAGAAGCCCACCTCACGCGTCAATACATGCGATTATCACAGGCGCCGTCAGGACGCCGCCTATTAGAGCGACTACACATAAAACACGAATCTAACCGAGTGGAGAGTAAGACTCCCGCAGGAGTGGCCCAACGCTCTACATGTAAGACCACTAACATGTCCAGGAATGACCACGAGGGTAGGCGCAAGGCCAGAGCAGAAGCCTTAGCTCACCACTACGGATGGAAACCCCTAGCATAACACACCGGCTCACACCAAGGTGGGTGGTGCACGGCGGCGGTGATCCACGAGTCCCAAAGGAGAACGGGTCACCGGTCAAAGCCTGAAACGTAACTCAAGCGGAGGAAGCAGCCATCGCGATAGCGGCAACACAGTCCGATTCCAAGAGAATCATAGGTGACTCGCGAAGGGCGTATCGGAAAGTCGAGCAGGGCTGTGTCCCGTACCTGGCTACTCAAAACAGCTCGTACATAGGAAGTCCACACCATCGCTTCATAGTCTGGGCTCCGGCCCACTCGGAGCTAGGAGGATACGAGGCAGCCACCCGCGCGCTCTCTAACCGGGCAACCTCGTCCCACTCTTCAGAAGAAGAAGCGGAGGCCGGCGGGATTCCACTTTCGGGGCAATAACTGGACTATACCAAGATAGACACAATATTTACCCCCCCCCCCCCCCCCCCAGCCTTCTACGGGGAGTGCCCGTACTGTGGGGAAAGGTCCTCGGACATCTACCACGTGGTGTGGGTGTGCCCTTCCAACCCTGCTTTACCCCCAACTCACACACCACTCCGGAGAACTGGGAGGTGACCCTACTTGCCTGCTGTGACCTGAACGCCCAAAACGCAGTTCGAACGAGCAGTGGCGGCAGTGGAAGCCACTGGTGTCCCCTACTAGGGGCTCTGAGGGGAACGGCACTAAGCCTGACCGCAGAGCAACCTCCGTGTAACCCTCTCTTTTCAGAGCAAATAAACGTTTTTACCCCTCACCACCCACGACTCGACAGTCTGCTCAACCCACGAACGGTCCCATGTAGCACACTAGCAGCAGAACAACACAACACGAAAACCTACGTTTAACCGTCGTCCTGCTGTCATTTCAGGCGGAGGGGGAAAACCGCACCGAACAAACGTCACTACGTATAAAATAGCGCTAGCCCACCATGGGCGTTGTCGTCATTCAGGCTGTCCCAAAAATTTGACTCCCAAGGACACGCTGGAAGCAGCGCAGCATCGCGTGAAACGCTTACGTTATAAATTGTGCTCTGGGCGTTTCCGCAGCATTGATATCGCTACAAGATCTTCCCGTCTGCAGACCACCGCATCTGGGACACGTCAATACTCAAGAAACGACGCTACACTGCCACGGGCGCTGTAGTCAGCGGGAATCAACTATAAAACGGGCGGTCGCGGTCCCTCGTGGCACAGTAGCTGCAACGCAGCACCGAGCTAACACCTGTCGTTAAGAATTGTACTCCTGTGGCTTCAGGATAGTGATTCCTTACTTGTAACTTTTCTGCCGCTAAGTGCTCTGCTGCTCCTCCTGCCATGGTATGACCATGTCAACAGAGGCGTATTCTTCCGCTTATCAACAAGAAATGATGCGCAATCCAGCCTGGGGATATTACGCGGGAATTTATTGAAACGCTGGCTACATTGAACACGTTGACTAAGCATAATTATATTGAATATACATAATTATAGACCTAGACTGTCGTATTCCAGGCAGTAAAAATACCGCAAAATGTTCAAAAGATGTATCACTCTTCTCGTGATACTCACTGGTGCGTCCGGGAAAAGAATGCTTATGGCACAAAAAAAAAAAACAAGTCTTTGGCCTGCATTGATATCATCGAGGTGAGAAAAAATTACATGTATACAGTTGCAAACCATTGCGTTGCGACGATCATGACGAGCATATTCTCAACTGAATAATTACATAGCTGCTTGCGATCTTTTCGGCCAAGTTCACAAAATTTTGAGAGGCACAGCGGCATAAAAGCAGCACCTTGCGCCGCAGATGCTTATGTTTGTCATTATTTATTATCTCTGGGTGATATAGTGGTATTCACGCTGCCAGTAACAATCAAATGCAGGTTCTGGGTCTGTATTTTTGGGGATACAGGCCCAGAAGCTACGCGTAGTGTGGAGAATCAGCCTTTCAAACTTTGTACATTTCTTTTGGGCTGATAGGCTTGCGCAGGTGAAAAATAGGAACCCTTGATATCATGTTTTACCAAAAAAGAAATAACAGACCTTAGAATCGCGAATTACAACTGTTCCATTCATCACGAAGGCAAGAACTTCAGAATGTTTTCATAGCAGCAGTCTTGCGTGTCCGGCTGTGCACACATTTTCATGTTTCTGAGAAAGGAAAGCAGCACTGATAGAAGTCGAAATAGAAGCGTTTCCAGCCTATAACTGCCGCACGGTGGAGGGACGGGGCTGAGGGGAGGGGGGTGGTGAACATGATAAATACTGAGGTCGAAGGGCGACGAAATATATTCGGAACAATGCAGCGGAGACCTAGTGGTTTCACCATCCGTCTCGCATGCCGGAGGTGCGGGGTTCGATCCCGAGTGCCACCTGGTACCCAGGAGTGTTACAATGGCTAACAGCTTTCCCCTGGTCTGGTGTTTGGGTTCCTTAGGGTGAAACGCTTGGGAAATGGATCTTTGACCCATATTTGAGAAGACTAAAACATCTGCTGTCATGGTGCTCTTCGTTCCCAGATGCACCTTCACCGTGAATAATAAAAATAATTTAAACATGTTTAGAAAAAATAAAATGATACAAAATGGGCTCTCTCCCCCAAATCCACTTTTATGTGTATTGCGTTTGCAGACGCGCCAAAACAAGAACTGCCGACAAGTATACGGAATAATCTTCCTGCAAAACACAGCATTGTAAAAAGTGGGACAACTCCCTTGTTACCGTTCGACATTCGCAAAGAAGCGAACATCCCTTTTTATCGTCTGTACCCATCAGTTTTGCCGCTTGGACGGCTTGCCTTGAGCTACGAGCATGCGCTATCCAACTCCGGCGCCGATTACCTGCCATGTGGTTTATCTTCCTACATGTTGTCAGGTGGAGCGTGCGTAGAGCTCTGAAAATCTCACAACTGCTGAGGCCAGTGAACCATACGTTTGTATGCAGCGCAATGTAAGCACAGGCACGACGATAGCGCGAATCCGATTGGGCTGGCATACTGTTTGTAATTTTTATGCGAAATGTTTTGTAACCATAAAGTGCTACTACTCATGTTGTGCACCAATAAGAGAAGGTACGCGAAATTGCATGACTATCTCAGAACACCGCGCCTACAATTTCCGGTTGCCATATTGGTTCAGTCGATCTTGTCTGTTTTGCACCATGCGATCTTTCTTGCACCGCTGCAGTAGTGTTCGACCTCGCGGGCAGAGTTTCGAAAGCAAAGCGTCAGCCCAGCAGTTCTTGAATGCACTAGAAGTATGTAAAGAAACGGGGTTCCTTTTTTTTCATATTTAGTCAGTGCCACCAGTTCTAGCAGCTGCTTCTGGAACATTGTTTGGTTTGGTTTATGGGGTTTAACGTCCCAAAGCGGCTAAGGCTATGAGAGACGCCGTAGTGGAGGGCTCCGGAAATTTCGACCACCTGGGGTTCTTTAACGTGCACTGACATCGCACAGTACACGGGCCTCGAATTTCTCCTCCAAAGAAATTCAGCCGCCGCGGCCGGGATCGAACCCGCGTCTTTCGGGCCAGCAGCCGAGCACCATAGCCACTGAGCCACCGCGGCGGCTCTGGAACATTGTGTTTTGCTTGACATTTCACTCTAGCTGAAGCTCGCAAGAATAGGCACTGGGAAGCCGAACTCTGTGCTGTCGTTGAAATGCTGCTTTTGTGACGTGTTGAGGAATTTTTTTATTTTCGACAGCAATATTATTTTTTTGCGGCTGAAGATTTCGTAAGCCGATTGTTTTAAGTCGTGCAGTCACCCACTTATAACAACGACTCTTTTATTCCGTGCAGCCATGCTTAAAACGTTGGCTCGGAACCAGCTAGCTGTCTGGCATTGCGAGAGTTCTTGTGCACAAGAATTATCACTGTATAACTGCTGGTAAAATCCACAGTTAAAGAGCGAGTCCAGCTCCGAGGGGGGAATATGCCGTAGGCTGGTGAGGATGAGGTATTTTGTTATCAGAGGAAGTCATTATCTCGAATAACACCCAAGTTGATGAAAGAGAGGTATAAAACAATGACCTTATCGGGAGAAGCCTCATTTGTTTCGCCTTGTGAAAACAAAGAACTGATAAAATGTGCCCACTGGAAGAAAAAAAAACTATGCAATGCTAGAACGATGAAGTGCTGATGAAGATGTGTCGAAATATACAATGTTCGGTATGTTAGCAGCTATCATGCAGCTCACCCACTGCAATAGATATGCATTTCGTGCCTGAAACATTAGCAGATAGACGAAAGCTGAACACTTCAAGATTAAAACGCAGGTGTTCTCAAGCCAAACCTATATTTTACAGCGATATCAGTTCTCAGTCACTTAGCATCCATTCGTTCTGAATGACAGGATCTTGATGCCCTGCCGGATCTTGACGCCATAGTTAGCATAAGAGGACTATCGCATAGCTTCGAGCTTCACCGTTCGACCACGTTCCTAAGTGGCACTCGCTGTAATACAGGCCAACTACGTCCGCCGCTCTTGATGAGGGTGACGCTGGTGAACGCTCTCAAGGTTCGGGTACAGTACACATAAATACCCCCAAAAGCAGTAGATTGCACAGCCATCACTGTAGTTAAGCTGGTAGAGCACAGGATGCGAAATTCGGAGGTTGTGGGTTCGTATTAAACCGGCGGCATGGTTTTTTTCTTCTGGTTTTATTAATCTTCCATTAATGAAAACCACAATTTAAAAAATGGCATCGCCCGTACTTTTTCATGTTGGTTTCGTCATGTACATGTATGTCGTAAAGATCACCTCTTTCCATTCCCTTGTCTGCTGAACAGCTTAACGAGGGCCTCGAAGTTGGCAGTCTTTATGCCATAGGTACCATAAGAGGGTTCTCGCACAGCTCAAACAAAAGCAACAAGGGGGTTGTCGACGAAACTGCATGCTCCGTGTGCCCGGCCTCATACATCGACGATACCAAAAAGTCTCAAGGAGAGAATCGCGGAACACAAAAATGCCTGCCGGTTAAAGAACTCAGAAAATAACACCCTCGCCGAGAACTGCAAGCGCTCCGACCACGAAATCGCCTTCGAGGAAGTAAGCTTGTCCTCAATAGAATGTAATCCTTTCACGAGGCATCTCAGTGAGTCATGGCATATCCAGCTCACAAACGGCACCGAAAGCCAGACTCCGATAACGCTACCCTCCGTGTATGTTGATGACCTTCGACATGTGACAGCAAAGCGGAAGCAAAGCCCGCTCTTTACTGCTGCTCGCTTCTTATTAAGGAACCGAGCTTGTCTACAAACACTGGGCTGCAAATAAAGATCATGATTGGTTTAAATATTTTTGAATTAGTAAACTATAGTCCTTGCTCCTCCTATGGTCTGTCATGAAGCTACGTCAGTTATTATTTCACGAAAGTTTGTAGCGGAGGCACGTATTAAGTTACATTTAAGTGCCAAATCTGGCAGCACAACCAAACAGCCGGAGTTGAAAATTTGGTATGTTTTTATGAACAGCACCGTGCACATGGAAGGTCATAATAATAGTGGTCAACCCTTGCATCCGTTAAGCAGCTTTATGTATCTATCAGTGTGGGTCCTATAGCTGCAATGTCAATTTTACTTCGTGTCATGAAGCGCTGCGCAGAAAACTTTAGTGGAACTTGATGTGCTGAAGTAATAGCAGCTTTATCAGCTGAAGCCGCGGTGAATGTTCAACATCCACGTGGACAGCAAAAGGCACGACATGGCGCTCCTGTATCGAATAGCGGTGTATCATTGATAACAGATGACACTTCCGCTCTTGTACCTGTGTGCATCAGTGCCGGCTCGTACACTCTATGGAATCACTATGCACTTTCTTTACCCAGTGTAGTTTTGGTCCTGTTTCCAGGTTTTGTACTCGTCCTAACATCTCTTATAGTGTTCAAATTTCAATTCCAGGACTGTCCTTTTTTTTTCGCTTAACCATCCATTCCCGCTTGATACGACGTATCCCAGAATACATCGCCATACCGAGCCCATAATCAGCCTTGGCAGTGAAAGTATAGACACCAGAAATGGAGAATGTAAAGGCAAAAACGTTCATGAGCTGTGCGACTTAAGGTCGTGTTAAAGAACTCCATGTGATCTCGTTATTTTTGGCGTTCCACTACCGCTACCGTCTCAACCGATGTGTTCGGTGGGAAGCTAAGCCCCCCAATTCTAAATACACAATTGCTTTACTTAAAGTTTGCTCATTGATGCGCTCGCCCCCTATAATAACAGATATAAATTTTATTTATCCTGTAAGAGAATTCATGAAATCCAGTGCTGAAATTATTGTCTTAGAACAAATGAAAAGCCCCATTCGAAGCGCACGGAAATCAGCTTTCCCCAACAAACGACGACTGGCATTCTTCACCCTGATATCTTCAGGAGGTACGCAAACGCATGCTTGGCAACTCGACTTGAGGGTGCGGTTTCCGCAGCGCAAAGCTGAAAGAAAAAAAAAACAATTACTCGAAGATGCTGCATTAAATTTCTTCTCACAGCTATATATGACAGTCTGCGCATTTCTTATCGGTGTATTGCTGTGCTTTCAGCGAGGTAGTTGCCATTTTCCACTATTTTAACTTAGAGCGCAGAGTGAATATAGCAAGGCTTCATTTCAGGAAACATTTTGTAGCCAATTTCCCGTTTTCTGGTGTTCTGCACAAGGTATATGTTCAGGCCGTTTATGCATATATTCATGTATATAACTTAGCAATTAGCACCATTTAAAGATCTGTAAACTCAGACTGGTACGTAATACTCATAGGAGATTTGTATGAAGATAAGCTACGAAACGTGTAGAAAAGGATCACAAATGAGTTAAGAACGCTTTGAAATTAGTAAGTAAAAATGATCTAGACGATCATGACTGTACAATGCCTGAAATGCAAAGCTACTGTAAGTGCATGCGTATTGAAGTGAATGCTGAAAACATCACCCCGGCATGTTAAACCAAGAAATACCGCGACACCATCGATTACGAAGGAAGACCGTGCAACTCGCACGAAAAAGTGGAAATAGCATTCTAGTCATCAATACGTTGGCGGATGGTTCAAAAACCCCGTGATTTGGAATCATTCCTGTCGCACATTAGGACCTGGGACTCAACACGCCGTTTATTCAAAGGCCACCTTTCAAGCTATAGGTTCGGGAAAATGCAGGAACTTTAACCTGTGTAAGCCTGAACGTACGTCATTACCTGATGTTTCTTCGTGTTATTAGATTTCAGCATTACCCTCACGCTTTTGCAAAATGGAGGCGATGCTCACGATATATTCATCGTCTAATACACAGTGGTAACTATCAAAGAATTTTGACCACATTTTGCAACAGACGCTGCCTGCAGTGAGAATGGCACGAGCGTTTCGCGCACATTTATAAATTCTGCTGTTGTATTCACGCAATGAGTGCGCATATCTGTCGCTCCACCGAAGGAAAAATTTTTGATTAAAATTTTGAGAATGTCGCAGTCAAAGTTGTTTTTCATACAGCTATTTTGGTTACTTGCGTTACGGTGGTATTGGTCCTGATTATGCATAACCTTAAATGAGAGTCGGTGCTGGTTCTGTGAGCAAATAACGCCACCTACGATTGCCTACACTCGTGAGAGGGAAAAAAAATTGGTAGCAGCTTAGCTCAGCTATGCCAGGATAAGCGTAATGAGAGCTGCAGTTCCGCCCTTGGTTACGCATGTTGCAACTGCAATGTTATGCATTGAAGAAGTGTTTGGGGAAATACATCGATACCGCCGCATTGCGGTGGCTGGAGTCTCCTTTTCGTCACCTATGCGAAACGAATGTGATACAGCGAGTCGTATCACGTCAGCTTTTATACACACAGCCGCACATTCACAGTTTGTCCACACGAATCCACTCGCGGCGGCGGCGGCGTACGAGCTCTGGCGGCTTGCCTCGTGCACCTTCTGCCCTTCTCTGGTTGCCACGCATGCGCATTCACGAGCGGCGCCGAAGGGCGTAGTCGGGCCTGCGCGGCCCCTCGCGAGGCGCCGGCGGACAACTCTGACGTCATGCGGCGCGCACCTGCTCCTGCTCTCTTGTTTGGCGCATGCGCACAATCGGCCTCCCAGGCTTACGGCGAAATGCTCGACTGTGTAGCATAGTGTACCTCCCGCTACAAAAATAGTAAAAGCGAGTGCTGCTTGTTGAACGGCACTAAAATGCAAGAACTGCGGGAATATCATTACAGGATAGACGTATCTGCAACAACACCGCGAAAGCCTCGCACGAAAAACGAAATTTTTATAATGGTAGGGTGAGGATTCTAGATAAGACAGTACCACTGATTGAAGTTACGAGAACTCCGCTATTGTTGCTATCCTCCCGTGTTACTTTCTTTTATTACGTGTTTGGCGCTTCCCAGCCTTGTATGCTTATTCGTCATAATAGCGAATTCTTCTAAGCAACTGAGTTTATTTGGTCTATAAGTTTAGAGTTGAAAAAAAAAATCTCTCCGAAAAAAAACTCTAATGCGATGCAGCCTGACGCCAGCAAGCTACGCTAGCATTTGGATTTACTTTCGGTATTGGTACTTTTACTGTAATGAATGGTTTCCCACTAAGCCGAAGCGTCATGAACGTGACATAATTTTTCCTGAGGGTGAACGCGAGCTCCAGAGGGTATCAAGGGAGGCTGTGGCCGGTGCTTCTGCAGGGCAGCTGGCTTTGGTACCTTATATTGCTGTAGCTTTTGTTGGGCTTGTGATTAGGCTTCGTGAGAGTGGAGGCTTTGAAGAAATTTGTGCTGGGTAGACTGATAGTGGGCGTCGCTTCACGAGAGTAGCGCTGTGAAGGGTGGAGGGCGGCGCAATCTGCAGGGTGCAGCTATCGTGGGAATTGAGTCGTTGGTGGCGGTGTGTGTGTTTGTGTGGCAGGAGAAGCTCCCTCCCCAACCCGCCCCCTAGCCCTAGCTATTGGAGTGGTGTTGGGAGGATGGTGGTGGGTTGCGTTTCTGGCGAGTTGTCTTTGCCAGCGCGTCTTTGAATTCGATTTCGCCGTCGCTTTTTGGTTCCACTGCTGCGTGGTAGTCTAGTGGGCCTTCTGAAGGGCTATGCAGTTAGAATTTTGACGGGTGGTGGTACTGCAGGGTAGGGTTTGGCAGTGAAGGGGGCTGGTAGGTGCCGCCATTAAATGATGAAGGGGATAGGGGTGCGGTGGAAATGCAGATCGAAGGTGTAATCCGGCGCATCCCTAATAAGAGGGCTTGGTATGGAGGTGGCTGGCGGGGGGTAATTGTGGCGGGTGGAGGCTTTACTTGCCGAGACTGCACAAAGATCGCTCCAATGTTTTCGCCAAGAGCTGCTGTTACTGCAGTTGTAGTAAAGCATGACTAATTCCTTATAGTGGACTACGGCCGGACGTAAAATGAGACATGCGACCGGATAAGTGATGCGTTGCGGCGACACAGTGTGTGAATAAAATTTTTGTGCTGCGGTGTCGCTTATTACTCCACTGCAGAAGGTTAACACTAAATGTGATACGATCCCGAAAACTTGTGAGAGACGCAAAGTGGTTACGAAATCACCAATGTTGTTATAAAGATACGTAGATCGACGTAAAGCAAAAAAAGATAAAAACTCGAAACAGGGCTCGCGCAGCCTGTATTTTGAAATTGAGCTTGCTGCAATGATTGTTTCTTCACATTGCCGTGCGGAATGCCGAACATGTTTTCTTTTACGTTAGCCACCAAACTACTCTCCTAAACAAGACAGCTGGCAAGGTACCAATTAGTAGGTGCAACCGCAAAAATATGTTGTTATGTAAGCAACTCAATCTACACACTTGAAAATGAGTTTCCGTGCACGCTACGTTCGACTAGCTGTCCTAGACCTAGGAGTCTAAGGCACACAAGCAGCGGCAACGCCTTTGTACCGGTACCTTAGGCAGTTGTAAATCGTCCAGTATTTCTTTTTGTGGCATTCGCTGTCAGGTACGGCACAACATTCATTAGATAGCTGTAGAGGCCACATAAAAAGGTTGCCACATGATTTCATAGGTGTGTCCTGTTCCGTACAGGGCTTGTTGTGACGCTGATGGTCACTGCCATAAAAATGCGAAAATATCTCAAAAAGAAGACACTCACGGAAGCTTTCTCAATAATCCGCATCTGGTCAACGGGAACCACACCTGTCCCTAGCTGAGAAAAAAAAATAAAACAAAACTTTTTTTTTTACTGCGCCAAAAAATTACTACACAATTTCTACTGCAGATATTTACTCTTTCCTCGGTGAAATCGGGCTTACCACTGACAGCTGACTCACGTTCTTATGGAGGAGTTTGGTATGAACGAAAATGTTGTTTCAGGGGTGGCGATTTGCGTTAAATTTCAGCATAGGAACTTTGACGCTTCAAGCACTTTTCCAGCAAGGATGGTTTAATTTTTCACAAAGACGGTTTTCGAGCGGTCAGGGGTTAAGTAGAATTTCAATAAAGGAAGCACGCTTCTCTTTGTCGTCACAAAAATATGTATAAACGATCAGACTTCCTTGTGCGCGCTCTGTGTTTCTGTGTTACCAGTAATGGTAGTGCACTTCGCTTTTACCCTTATCGAGCATCGTTGCATTAAAAGAATTTGATTCCGACGTGGAGTTCAGATAGGTGAAGGGTTTCACAGAGTGCCGGTAAATGGTCGTGTGGTGAGTGGAAACTTTGTAGGGGGTGGGACTGTGCAGCGCTTCTTGAGGTGAGAGGTACGGGGAGCTTCGTATGTGGGAGATACATTTTTAGTTGTGCGTGAGAGAAATTGTACCCACCAGAGCGTTATCGATAGCAGGGTACGCTCCGAATCACAAGAACGCTAGGCTGTGGAGGATTCAGACACGCAGCCAGCGGCCTTGCCGTCCAATAAGGGCTATACTGCAAACGCAGTGGATCATCCTGGTAAAGAACGTGAGTGGAAGGATAGGGGCAGATGGCTTCGACAGGGGCCGTGCGTGGACACTCCGGATGGGCTGCGTCTCTCCGCGTGCTATCTTTGTCTCATGTAAGCTGACGCTGTGCTACCGCATTGCAAGTTGCGTAATATTCGTTAAATATTTATAGCGAGAGCTCTACTCCTTCCGACTTTGATGTGGATTAGACAACGGCCTTGAATGCCTCAAACCAAACTTGACTGCGAAGCGGTATGGCCCAAGCTAGGGTAGCCTGATCACGTGATCATATTACTATGACCATTCGGCATCTGAACTTGACCTTTACGCTTTATCCTTGACTTTGACATTTCATTTGAGACAGTGGCCACTCCATCTACAATGACTTTCAATGCATCACAAGATCAAACTGTGTTTAACTTTGTGGTGGTATGGCCCAAGCTATGGTAGTATGACCACGTGTTCATATGACTACGACCATTGGGTACCTGTCCTTTGACCTTGACTATGACCTCGACAATTGAGTTGAAACAGTGGAGACCATGCTTAACAGAGCTTTCGCTCGTGTAACTAGGTTCCAGCCACGTTTAACTCCAGCCATTTTTTTCACCTATTGAATATTTTTCCACTAATCATCTACCACCCAGAAGCCTCTACAGTAGCAAGCTCTCAGGCTATGGTGGGAATAATTTGGGAAAAAAAGTAAATTGCGCATTGTACGTTGCACGACCACTGACCTTGCCATAAACGATTCGCGAGATTTGCAATGCGCAACAAATTACACGCCAAGTCACCGTCGTGTAGATAAGCATGCCGGTGAAATGCCAGACTATAGCGCTTTTATTATGTAAAACTTTTACGTGGGGACATCAGGTTTCGGGTGTGTCCGTACCTCAAGTGTCAAAAATTACTTTGCGCCAGATGTTCTGCACATGATATGGTGCATGCAAGCCACATGGTCTAAAAGTTGAACATTTTCGTACGCAATTCCTCCTACATCACATACCCTATAGCTTCTTTCTTATGCTGAACAGAGGTATTTTTTCTCTAATGTGAATAAAAACTGGACAAAAAAGTCAGTCTCGTGTTACATCAAACAAAGTACCCTGTTTAAGAATTCCTATCGTAATTTACATCTGGTGAAAAGGAGCACTCACCCATTTCGCCCAGAGCCAATTTTGCATGCAGGGGATATTCTCCTGCGTAAGAAAATACAGTGTCTTCCTGAATGTTCTTAACAGTGTTAAGTTTTCAGCTCAATATTTTTTTGCATTGTTTTTCAACCCACGCAAATAACAGAGCCACCACAGCGGGTGGACTAGTTCGACAAACAACATTGTCCACCTGGCCCTGTTAAGAACATTCCCCTCATGTGTAATGCTGTGGCCGAGTGAAGACGTGCCAAACCGATTATCGTGTTTCTGGTGGACTCAGGATTTATTTACTTCCCAAATGCTTCCAGGTACTGTGTGCCGTATTTGGCGTTTTATGTTCCATAGATGCGCATTATTTTTAGGGATGCTGTAGTGAATGGCTGCGGTTTGATTTCACCACTAACCTTTCTTCCCGCCACGGTAGCTCAATGGTTAGAGCAATCGGCTACTGAGCCGGTGTTCCCGCGTTCGAACCCAACCGAGACGACCGCGTTTCGATTGATGATATAAACGTAAAGGCGCCCATGTGCTGTGCGATATCAGTGCAATTTATTCCGGAGCCCTCCGCTACGGCACCATTTTCTTCTTTCACACCCTCCTTCATCCCTTTCTTTACGGCGCGGTTAGGGTGTCCACAGAGATGTGATGCAGTTACTGCGCCTTTTAGTTTCCTCAAAATCCAATTTTCAAACATTGCTTTCTTCGGCCGAACTACATGAACACTCGGCTAACGCTTATAGGATCTCTTCTACCAGCTGTGTGGCCTCTCCAGATAGAAGAAAAAAAGATACTTCATCACTTTCCCTCACAGTAGTCTTATGCATTCCTCTCAAAATAAAAGACTTTCAATCAATCAATCTCCACCTTGCGAAAACAAACAGCACCTTTACACCGATCTGACACACACTTTTTTTCCCGTTTTCTCTGACGGCCAAATGCGCGTTGGAACTCTCAATTAGGAGGGGTGATTGTGCTTCCCTAAACGGCCGCTTAGAGAAAACGGCCGTTTCGTGTTTCGCCGTTCCGTTCTAAAACTAAAAATATACACCCCTGGAGTATTTCGCAGTCCTCAGTATCTTTTGTAAAACAGCTCGAACAACGTTTGACGAGAAGAAGAACAAGTTTTTTTCCTTTATAAGCACCAGGTGTTGCTAATGAAACCTTTGCTGCGAGTCAGCGCTCGTCCCGTGTCGTTCTTGTTACTGTCCAACGTTGTTCGCGCTGTTTTACAAAAGATGCATCTGTGCCAACATGCCCAACTGAACGTTTTACTTAGTCCTCAGTAGATAGATTTAGCACCGTCGTTCGGCGAAAATGCTGGCCGCAGTAACTGCAGCCGCACAGCAAATTGCTTTGGCAAGCATTCTACCATTGGCAATGCCAACTAATTTTCGTATTGGCCGTATTAGCTACACTAGTGGGATAAAGCTTCTCTAGAAGAAGACAGAACTGTAAGCCCACAAAATAAAACATTTATTATGAGAAAATACTGCGGCCCATGCATTTATTTTTTTTTTTTGGCGGCGTGCTGTTTGCCAAGCCACCTCAGTGGCACCTGACAACAACAGCTCATTTGCAATGTGTTCCTCTGGTGCATCAAGAAAGAGCCCCCGCTCTTAAACTACTTCTGCGAAAGAGACGCAGCTCTGACATCAACCCCTAGTAGGCCGTGCCATGCAGTGTGAACATTTAACCGCTCGTTTCTTCTGCCAACTTTTCAGTTTCGAGCTATGCTACTCTTTCTGCCCCGCCAGCTGCGCTGCAGCACTCCTACAATAGTCACACCACTGCTCGCTAGGTTGCCCTGGCTGCTAAGAGGGAGCGGGGCTAGCGAATGAGCGTCGCTTATACGCACCGATGACCCCGTGAATTTGCTGCAAATTATTCTCTCCTTTCAAAAAGACAAAGGCAGATCTTCCTTTATTTACAGAAATTGGGTTCGCTTTGTGCCTTTTAGCGGTTCTAGGTATTCTTATCAGATAATGTAGTTTATCAGGCAGTTGGGAACTCTTTAGCTACGCAATGCGTTAGTAGAGTGCAATTCCCTTTCTATCTCACAAGGGCTGCTTTCGCATCCCGTAAAACACGATCATCGTGAACAGTCCTCACCATTTTTTATGAATGTGCCTGACACTCTTTTGGGTTGTTATATTTTGTATGTCACAACGTTAGCTGTCCTAAGCTCATTCAAAAAACTGTTTCTTAGACGGTGCCCTCCGCACAGCTCAGTGCCGCGCACCTACGAGCAAAATTGCGTTTGCAACCTCCGAGTCCAACAGGTTCCTCCCAACGTCTCGCGCATAGCCTAGCACCACCGACGTAAGAAGTTTCTCAGCGTTAGCTGTTGTTTGCACTGTCCTTAGTTTTGCATCGCTGCCAACGGCGCCTGCGAGCTCACCGCCGGATACCCACGGCAGAACCTGCACCTTCGGGCACCCTTCATAAAAAAAGCACGAAAGACATAAGAGATTCGCGCATTCCTCGCCTAATCTCCCGCATCTCCCAGCACGTCCCTAGTTCAAGGCCGTCTATCTAGTCGCTAGACGACCACTGCAAAGGCATAGAAGTGAGAGCATCCTCTCTAGTACGTCACATTCATTATCTTTATTTCTTCGCGTTGATAGCGCAGAAAACGCTCGATATTTGCCTCAGGAACTCGCAAAAGCACTATTATTTTTTATTCTTACATTTATCATTGTTCAACATTTCTATGGTTTCATAAATTTTTGTTAGGTGTAATGATAAAACTACGAAGCGAACTGATGCACAAACTATCAACAGAAACATGCTAATTTCGAAAATTGTAATTAAGTCCTCTAATGTTTATTTCAGCAGAAATTCATAAAAACTACTCTACATTAACAAGCAACGATCCAAAAAACGTACCATTAAAGCAAGATTCCTCTTGTAATGTGTAAATCCATAGGACTTTTATTCATTTATTCATACAATACCCGCAGCGCCACTAGGGCATTACAGCGGGGGGCACAGAACATCATAAAACAAATCCACTTTCTCACCATTCTTCTTCGGACGCAATCATTTTGTTCGGGTAAGACGACCTTATTGTGAAATTTTTTCTTCTCTGGTAACCCCAATTGATAGTGTATATACGCATGGGCCCTGATTTCAAGTATTAAGTTATTCACTCTAAAGTTATATAGCCGATGAATTGAAATGCTATCCTGTCCTTATTTCGGCAAATCTCTTGAAAAGATCACAAAATAAGAATATTTAAGTTCAGTTCTTACCAAGTTTGAAATAAAATCTCTCACTGAAGAGATGTGCTCATAATTGTAAGTATAAGCTTCCCAGATCCAATATCTTCCCAGATCCAATCTAGAATGTGCATCTCCCATTTGGAACCCACATCATGCTTACGCTATCAACGAACTTTAATTCGTTGAAAACAGAGCGCTCAGATTCATTCATTATTCACATTCTCACGATAACAATGCGTCAGCGTTGAAAGCAAAATCTGGCTTATTACCCCTCTTAGTGCGTCGTCGTATTGCCAGCCTTTGCTTATTTTATCATTTTTTCCATAGTTCACTAAACCTGACCAACATACTTTGTCCTGCCCGCCCGCATATCTAACCGCACTCGTCATCCTTTTTAAATTTCCCGACCACGTGCTCGAACTGTTACCTTTGCCGCTTCATTTTTATCTCGGGCTGTTGAAGTCTGAGGCCACCTGCCCAACAACATCGCAGCCATCACGTGCTCATCAAAGCTCACAGAAAATGTATCCAGTCATCTTTCTTTCCGTTAAATACTTGCTGCCCATGCTATTTAACCCCCCCCCCCCCCCCCTTATGTAACACCACTCGTCGGGTCTTAAAGGTGTTAATATTAAATCAAAGTGATCAGTGGTTTGCGTACGCTGGAGTGCTGAAAACGTTTATTGCGGCCTAGTCACGTAATAAAGCCTCCTGAAATGTGTCAAGCTATGAGGAACTCAAAACGCTCGATCAACTAGTGACAATACAATTGTTTTGCATTGTGAGAGACAGATACAGTAAGCGCTTTTTTCCGAGATCCCGAGTGCGAAAACGTTTAATCTGTTTAGTTCATTTAACGTTTGAGTTGCTGTATTAGTAGTTTTTATGCGTACATTCGGCATAAAATTCGTAAAAGTTATGTTTCCAGGCCGAGATGAAATGGGCAGCCATACCCGAATTGAAACACAGATCGGACTACGGACGCTGCATGGCAAAGGCATCTCCCATGTCTCTCCAATTAACTCTGTCCGTTGCCTGTTGCGGCCAGTGCATCCCCTCAACTTCTTGATTTCATCCGCCCACCTAACTTTCCGGCGCCCCCTGTTACGCTTGCCTTCTCTTGGAATCGAATCCACTCCGTTACGTTTAAGGACCAGCGGTTATCCTGCTTTCGCGTTAGATGTCCTGCCCAAGCCCATTTCTTCCCCTTCATCTTTGCGCAAACAGTGCGCACAGCGGCGCAGAGTGGTTCATGAAAGCTCGACGCGTTCATTTTTTTTTAAATTGGCAGGCTGCAAGCCTGAGAAGCGACATTTAACGAGGAATTAAATTTCAGTTTTATAGCGCGGCTCTGAAGCGGCCGTTCCTCTCTTGAGCCGCGTCACCGCCCTCGGTGTAAACGAGTGAAACCATAAAGAAATAAATTGAAATGAATATTGCCGCGACTGAGATTCGATCCTGCGGTGCGGTGAACATAACAGTTTCACTGGCCACTGATGGGAGCATTAGGCTATCGCTGCAGCCTTTTAAGTCTCGTGTTAAGCTGCTACTCTAGCGCTGTGCATTGCACATCTGTCTCTGCTAATACGTCTATGGAATTAACATTCAGATTTCCGCACGCTGTGCATTGCACATCGTCGTCTTGATCAACTAATACTACTATCGAACTAATAACATGGCTAGACGTGCCGACGAACCCGCAACGCAAAACAATGAGCATAAAAACGCCTTAGACACCTACACAACTGCGCTGTATTTTCGCACTAAGAAATTACGTAATCGTCCGTAGAATTGTTTTTTTACGAAGCAATATGAGAAAATTGGTATGAGCCTTGCTACAGCATTAAATTTCACCAATTTTTTTTCGTAATTTTGTAAAAATCTCTAGGGATTGAATATTATATAAGGAATGGTAAATATGCGTTGCCCAAAGTCATTTAATGAAGCGAAATTCTCAAAACTGCCTCCTTCTTGTCACAGAAAGAAAGGCCTTAGCTGCACCCTCGGCTTGAGCTCGTCACCGCGCCCCCTTCTAGGCGCATATGGTGGAGGCCCATTAAAATGACGTTCATATTGTGAAGCATTATATATTGTATTGTATTGTATTGTATTGTATTGTATTGTATTGTATTGTATTGTATTGTATTGTATTGTATTGTATTGCATTGTATTGCATTGCATTGCATTGCATTACATTGCAGTGTATTGTATTGTATTGTATTGTATTGTATTGTATTGTATTGAATTTCATCGCGTTAAAAAAACTCTGACCATCATGCTTTAAACACATGGTATAATTTATTTCAAAAATTGGTCGTCCTCGGTAGAACAACGTGGAAATAATCAGATGACACGTACTACGCTACTACCATAAGCAAGAGAGGAAGAGCAGGGTTCACAGTATCGATTGCGTCGATGTTTTCGCGGTAAAACAAAGAGGCAGGAATGTCAGACTAAATGTACAGTCCTTACCAAAAGTAACCGGGCTGCACGGTTTGCTTCTCTATTGTATATTAAAGCTGTTATGCCAGCACTCAAGCTCTAACTTCGTGAACTTTATGGAAGCCGAAAGGGCTCCACTATACGGATCAGAAGCAAACAATGCAGCCTGGTTACCCTTGGCAAAAACTGTACGTCTTTGTTCTAGAGAAGTAGGTGTTTACGCAGTAAAAAAAGAGGCAGGGATGTCAGACAAAATATACGTCTATGTTCCAGAGATGTACGTTAGGGCGCTATTATGATTTCGAAAAATAAATGCCTGGCAGATTGCTTACCTGGAAGCTGTCGTTGTGCATCAGCTTGTCACATATATCGATTGCCTCACAGATGCTGCTTATAAACTGCAACGAAAACGGAATAGCTATTGAGCTTGAGTAACGGCAAATGCTCTTAAGCACACAAGTGAGGTAACTGAGATTTTTGTAACACACTCGGCACCGAACTGCATTTATCCCTGGTGATACGTCAACTACACAATGCATTCGCGTAATCAAGGTAAGCTTCATGGAAAAGTATTGTAAGTATTCATTCAAAACCATATTCACACCTTAATCAAATTTTAAAAGGTTGGTAAATTGGAGGCTGCACAAAGGGCTAGTCTTCTAACAATTAAAAGTCTTAATCGGTGTATAGGGCTCTGCATATTTCTTACCCACATCTCCAGGAAACACTGCTCTGCTTCAGCAAGCCCGGTTGTCTAAAATTATGGGAGACTACTCGTAGATGAACAATTTCTACTAAATATTTATTCAATCAATGATGTCCGCATTTACTGAGTGGTTACTTACGGATTTTGCTATTGCAAATGGCTGCAGCGCTCGCTGTAAACATTCTAAAATTACGGTTTGGTTTGGTTTGGTTTATGGGGTTTAACGTCCCAAAGCGACTAAGGCTATGAGAGACGCCGTAGTGGAGGGCTACGGAAATTTCGACCACCTGGGGATCTTTAACGTGCACTGACATCGCACAGTACACGGGCCTCTAGAATTTCTCCTCCAAAGAAATTCAACCACCGCGGCCGGGTTCGAACCCGCGTCTTTCGGGACAGCAGCCGAGCACCATAGCCACTGAGCCACCGCGGCGGCCATTCTAAAACTACAACCGTAAATTTCTCTATCTTCGGGGTACGGTTTATTTTTCACAGCCTTTCGTCATTCTCTATTATAAACCCTTTCTTCTTATTCCTCTAGTAGCTTAACTGTGTGATCATTATTTTTAGTTACACGGTCGCGGTTGTTCGCACTGCGCTCGATATTTTTTGCCGGTATATTTTCGTTTTGATGCATGCAGCCTTTTTTTTTCACAACCCCTAGCCGCATTCTTCCCATATTCATTCTGCAAAAGTTTGTTTGTTGGTTTGCGGAGTTTAACGTCCGAAAGCAACTAAGTTTATGAAGGACGCCCAAGGGGGGTACGCCGGAAGTTTCGACCACCTGGTGTTCTTTGACGTGCACCTAGATCGCACAGTACGCGGGCCTTTAGCATTTCGCCTCCATCGAAATCCGACCGCTGCTCCGCGATCGAACCCGCATTTTCCGGGCCAGCAGCCGAGAACCGTGACCACTGAGCTACTGTGCCGGTATTTTGCAACAATTATGTCAGCCTACAGATTAACGGTTCATGATATCGGTTTCATACCTTATCAGCTTCATTCCACAGATTCACGCTGTGGCGGTTCGAAGGAAGAACCTTCATTTCGTCAGTTGCCTTCACTTTCGCATTTCCTCCCTCAACGGCCCCATAAACCATCGGCACTCTCTCACTTTCCTTTTGTAAAATTTTCAGTCCCTAGCTAGTCCTCCGCCTTGTTAGCCCTCAACTTTAATGTACATGTCCAACATTCTCGGAGAAAAATTTGTAGCACTGAAAAATTGCAAGGTACTATTTTGGAAATATTTAAGGTACTGATCCTTCTTACGATGTGAAGCAAAATTTTTCTTGTAAAGTGCTTCTATCAATCCGATCGAGCAGTTAAGATTGCCATAGAAAACCTATGGGAAACGCTTTAGATGATAGCAAAAGAGTTAACCGCAAGAAAATAAAAGCCTGCCATCTGGATATGTGCGGATACATGCCTTGCTACTGTGCCATCTTACAACATGTGAAAAAATGGCGTTCATAAGCTCTTTCTGGCTGAAATATGCTTTTGTCCGTAATTGTTCGGTATGGATCTGCTTGACGAGCGGCCATTGAGTGAACTGTCATGGGATGTAGGGCCAAATTTTTTGCGGTTTAGAAAAAAATGAAACCAGGCGACATACTTTTTGTACCTGGTCACAGGCACCCTGAAAATTATTGATAGCATGTTCCAGATATATTGCTGTTCAAGGGAATTGATATTTTGAGCACGGGAGCTATTAGCACATCTGCTATTTAAATTCCTATATTGGCACATTCCTGTTTAATGAGCGGTTTTCCATCGCAGCCGTATGGCTGCGCTCGGATGGATGGCAATCAGTAATTACTCCCTCATCACACGAACCTTTGTATAGTTTTCCCAGAAACGATGGTTCATTGCCAAATTTCTGACTATTCAGGAATGCGGTTTGAAGAGTGAAAAACGGCTCTATATGGAATCAGTCAAAACTCGTTTTAAAACGTATAAAGCTACGTATGCTTAGTCAGAATCCGAACTTCCACACATAAAAAGTGCACTTGCTTCATTAAAATACATTTTAAGGTTTTCGGCGCGATGCATGGAACTAAGTGATGGGAAACTTCGAGGCTTTTGAATAAAATAGCTTATCAGAAGCGTTATCTTCGTAATGTTTAAGTGTTCTAGACTGGTGTAACAAGGCACTGATGTTCATACGTGAAAACCACGCAGATTCTTCGTTTACATATTTTGCGATTGGGAATAAGGAAGATTACCTTGATAACGAGGGAACCAGGAGGATATGGCTTCATTGTCAGCATTATTGGAAAGCATTTCTTCCCGATGTAGTTTATCAGCCGTCCAAGCGAAGTTGAAACAAAGAGAGCTGCAAGAAACCAAGTCTGCGTTTCTTCCCACCTGACATGACGTCGCCAACAGCCCAGCAGAGCTCGCAGTTTTCACATCAGGTTTTCTATGGTGCACTGTCAGGTGACGGCAGTAAGAAGCGCAAATTGAAATTTTAACTCAAGTAAAGGTCCCAGGAAAGTGCTGGCAGATCGAAAAAAAAAGTGTTTGAACAAAGAAAAGAAAACTTGTCTGCAATGCGCATTAAAATTTATTCTTGATTCATGTTTTAAAAGCTGTACAATTTCACTGAAATTCACCCGAAAGCTCGAGCATGATTTGCAACCACAAATGTATTAGGTAGTGAGGGTCCATTCTTCCCTTTATGGACAGCAATTTTTCCGCTTGACTTCATCATGTGCTTGTTCTAAGTAGCCTACATTAGAACGTCTACATTTTGTGAATATTGGTGTGAAAACGAAAGCAAAGACAAATTTCACTGCGTGATGAGTATGTATAATAGAATACATGTATTGGATAGACGTTTTTCCGTTTAGTCAACAAAGTCACGCAGTCCAAAATGGAGGCGTAAATCATGCTATACAGTGATGTCCATAACTTGTCAAAGCTTGACGCTTAATGTATGTAGGTCATATTATTGCCCGTAGAAAACACTTCTATGATGATGAGTATAGATAAGGGATGGCTTCACGGCAGAAAAGCGAAATAAAATACAAGAAAAGAAACTAGCAAGCACTAACAGGAAAATATTTAATAGCTACAATGTTTTTAGCGAGAAATAGCTGGGACAACGCAACAAAGAGGTGTATGGTATCCTGCTTACATTGTCTCGTCAACTGCACTGGTCCTATGGTATAGAGCAACCAGCTCTTCTAATAAGTTCTCTCTAGAACACGGGATGGGTGCAGAAGGAACCACCCAAAAAAAAACGAGTTTTCCGCATTGCTGAGAGAAAAGGAAGAAATCTATTTAGTTACAATTAACCACAATATATATTTCTCGTGGTTTAGTTTTGGAAAACAAGAAATATTGCGCGAAAGCGCGCTAGGTGGGCACCATCGCCACGCTCCTGAAAGCGCTATGGAAAGCGCGTTTCCTTTCCTTTCGTGATTTGCGCACAGATCGAGTAGGACGACGTGCCGGGATCAGTGCGAGAGTGTGTTGCAGTTTAACAAGAGGCGTGATCGGCTGCGACGATAGCCCAGTGCTCTCGTGCAGTGGCCAGAAAAGCTTATCTGTTCACGTCGCTGCGGGATCGGAACCCAGTAGCGGCAAAATTTATTTTGTCTCTCCAGGTTGGCCAAGGTTACCCTCAATCAATGTCTCGTTTCTTTCTTATCACCTCCCGCATCAAGTAACAAAGTTCAGAGGTTTCACTACAAACGGCATTTTCTATGTGACAAACTTTCGGATGGCAAAACATGCATTGCGGGCAAATGAAAACAACGCAATCTTTTGTGGACACTTAAATGCTCACGCAAAGCAAGCGTCGTTGTGACGAGAGTTCATGAGTAAACTTCTTGATATCCCATAATTCAACAACCACTCTACCTCACCACAAGTGAAAGCTGATTTGAGTACACACCGATGCCACCTGTTGCTATGAATGGCATGAATTACACATCGCTATCTGCCTATCTATGAATTACACATCGCTATCTTCATATCTATCATGCGCCGTTAATTCCCGTCCTCTGCGACGCAGTTGCGTAACGAATAGTTTGTGTAAAGGAGTGTTTAGAGACAACACTGCTACTGCATGTACAACAAAAAAAAATACACCGCAGCAGGTATGATTTCCTACTGTGAAGAACTGCACATTTCGCGGCCATTAAACCACCACAATAATGGATGCGTGTAACAGTAAGTGACCGAGCCAAAACAACACTGTACAACATTTAGGGATTCTGGGAAGAAGGTCGAGAACAGCGTTCATTACATGACACTTACTGTGACTAGATTTCTAAGCTTCGGACTGATAGAGGTGGTTTCTACTAAATATTTTGTGTTCCAATAAATCATGTCGCAGCATGTAACATCTGCAGGCTTGCCTAGGCAAAATTTGCGTCGTATCGCTATCTCGCTGTGCAAAAACGCGAGTGTTGAATAGTGAATGGTCTGATAAGCTGGCATAAAAACATGGCCCTGAAAAATTCACATTCTAAAGCACTGTTCATTGAGGGTGACTACAATTTGGTTTCAGAGGGCTGCAAATAATTTCGATGAGGCTTATACGTTGATAGTTGGGAATTTTATTGTATGTCCAAATGTTTTCCTATTACGGGGAGACCATAATGCTCATGAAACAGGGTTAAACAGAACACACGCTTCTCTTCCGTACACCAAGAATGTGTTCTACCCAAGAGAATAAGTGTGCAAGAACGTATACATAAGCAGCACAGCTCCTCGACGAACAAGTAAACGTTCGTTTATTCTACACAGCAGCCCACTTAGGTGTTTTACACCGCAGGAACGATAACCATGGTGAACTGCGATCTAAACTTTAGAGCTTAATGTTAACTCTGACACCACTGTTCAGTCACTTACCATCCCTTGGGTCCGAAGCACAGGATTGTGCAGTAGCTGCGATCGTAGAAAGCAAGCACAGTGCCCACCAGCTACTCACTTGCTCCATGCCTTCTGAAAGCCTTTACGATACCCAAGCTCTGAGCGAGAGTGATGGCAACATATACGCAAATATTTAAGTGAGAGCACCTGCACTGCAGCTGTTTTTCTTCTCACGACGCCTCGTGACACTACTCCTTGATAATTATCTTGCGCTATTGTCTTTTTTCTCCAACCTTTGGGTATCCGAATGAATAATCGCTCACGCTCGTGCCTATCTGCTTAAACAAAAAAGTCGAAGTTTCAGTTGTTTTTTTGCTGCACCTGTCATTCTACGGCCATAGCGAATGCGCTGGCTTTGACATGTGCGAGGGAAGAATATGACATTAAAGAAAGTAAAAAAAACTGGGGAAGATTAACTGGACCAGGCTGCGCGAGACACCTCCACTATACCCCGCTGAAGCAGGAAAATAACAAGCTGGCCATCGAGGACCTGCAAAACAAGTAACATTACGTGATGTTTTACTTGACCTGTTTTATTTACTTTTAAATCTTAAACCTCCTTTCTGAGTGAGAATAGTGAAGAAAGGGGGGCAGTTTATGCACAAAAAAAATCTTGTGCAAGGAACAAAACTGCCATTGCAGATTTCGAAAATGCAAAAAACGATAGGACACGGAATAAAAGACAGCGCTAGCCAATATGCTCCAGTAAACAGTGCGTCAAATGTGTTGGTGACTTTAAGCAAAAAAAACTAAAAAAAAGCTGGAAAAAATACTCTTCAGGTGAGTAGTAAGATTTTGCGTGAGATGCCCGAACAAAAAAATAGACACCCTTGCGCACGTAATGCGCAATTTCAGAAATAAATACTTCAGCCCATCATTGCCTAACATTATGGTTAATGCGCCAAAATTGTTCTGAGACAATATGGGTGAAAAAAAGGAAGTTAGGGTGAAAGAGGTCACTATATGATATTAGAAATTTTCAGAGAATGGCTGCGCGAAAATATATGGGGTGCTGAGAAATATACACATTAAGCACTCTATGCGGAATAATCTGGCGAATATTGTCGGGGAAACACGAAGAAACGGTGGAACGGCATGATGTTTCACCGAAGAGGGAATACATTTTAAAAAAATCTGCACTGAATTTAGCTAAATCTTTCTTCCGAATATTATAAGACCTGGTGCTTACGCCACGTACGCTGGCTGTATGGGCGCCACAAAAAAACGTCTTGCAGCCGGTTCCAAAAACGCTCCCCCTCGTTGGTACCAGTTTGCCGACCAGCTTCTCGAGGCCGCAGTGGCTCAAGTTAGGGGCTCAGATTTCTTCTTCGTGCATTCCAGTGACGTATATCTCTATAGACGCACAGATAAGAGGTAGATGTTGTTCGGCGCTCAACGACAGTGGTCGCTGCTTGGTCGCCGGTGAACTATGGAGAGCCTAATGCACCTGTGCAACAACTGCTTGAAGTAAGAGCAACGACAATCTACTACGAAGCTCAGTTGATAGCAGTTACATTTTATCGAACTTCCCAACAGCGCATGTATGCTGCATGTGCTGCGAAGCCATTGTCGAATACTTGTCCTTCGTATAGCCCAGCAACCACGCGCCAAGTAGCATGTGTATTTATACCCGCATGTACCGCTGCTGATAGCAGACGAATGCTTGCCAGAACATTATCGTGCCATATTACAAAAACCAAACCTTTCGGCGCAGTTAAACCTTGTGTTCGGTGCTTCTTCAAGGCTAGCCAAAACAGACAAGTGCAGCCCGCAGCTGCAGCATTGGATTTTTGTGTTTACATTTTATCGCCATCGGTCCGCGCTGAAATATCACGATGTCTAGTAGTATGACCTTGAAAAGCCAATTAAGTTGGTCCAGTGATACGGCCGGCCATTCGCCAATTTGTTCGTTATAACCGCCTTGCGTTCGTCTGCAGCTCGAGCGCTATATGAGTAGGAAACGCTTCCTCAGGGTTCCCTCAACTATCTCATCCCTTTTATTTATTTACTACAGACAATGACAATCTTAACAGCTGCATTTCGCGGTTGTTGCAGCGTCTGCACAAAAGGAATGAAAAACTTAATTCGCCGTAGAAGAGCAAGTTGAGCGAGTTGGTATCAGTCCGTTTTGAAACGAGCGCGGATAAGGACTGGGACGAAAGCGGTATCAAGCTGACGTCTTTTCGTTCGCTCCCTTCAAACTGGCCCGCATTTCTCCAACGGTGCGTCATATGCTGGAAGCACTGAACCGAGGAGGATGAATAAACTTTATTACTATTTTCTGTTGTCGGTAGCCCATTTTCGCACCAGGTGGCCTTCATGAAGGGGCGACCTCGAGGATCCCATATGCGATGTTGGATTGCACCTGCTTGTCTTCACTGCGTATGATCTTTTCCCAGCTTTCAGCTGTGGGTTATGGCAGGCAGGGGTTTTCGGGGGGGAGTATTTGCCTCGCATCCCCAGTGAATATGGTCGTCATCTGCGGTAAGGTTTCTGTCACAAATTTGGCAAATAGGATTAGCTTCACTTTTTGTAATTAAGGCCCATCGATATGGGCTCATAAGACTTTTTGTCTGAGCTCTTCGAAGAGCCGTGGCCTGTGTCCAAGTGAGCTCTAGGTGTGGGCGTGGGTAAAGACGTCTGTTTTCTCTATAAATGTTTGTAACCTCGTCGTATGTGGTGGGTGGCTCCGCCGGCTGCTCATTCGTGCAGACAGCCCGGTTGGTTAGCACCCGGGCACATTCATCCGCCTACTCGTTTCCTGAGCAGCCGGAGTGGGCCGGCACCCATACAAGGTTGATGGTGGATGTTGGTGTGCAATTTCGGAGTAGGGACGCGGTGAGTTTACCCACTCTGCCCCTGTGGTAGCCGGTGATTGCGTATTTCGAGTCACTAATGACTGACTTCGTGCGGTAATCCTTAATGGCCAGTGCTATGGCTGCCTCCTTTGTGTCTGTGCTGCAGGGGCAAGAATTGTCGCTACGTTGAAAGTTTTGAAATGAGGCGTGATCACACTGACCGTGTACCAGCCAGGGCCTTGCTTGGCCGCGTCCACATATACGGCACATAGGTCATCCGCATACTGTTTGTCTATGGCCTTTGCCCGGGCAATTTGTCGGTCGTCATGTCGTCCCGGTAGCATGTTTTTGGCTAAAGACTTGCGACAGCCTTCGGGAAGAACTGCGAGCTCAGCTGCCGTGTCAACGGGCCGAAGGCCAAGCTCGCCTAATATGTATCGCCCTGCGCCCGTTCTTGACAGGCGTTCTCTTTGCGCGATTTTATGTGCCGCAATTACCTCGTCGAGGGTATTATGAACCCCAAGTTCTAGTGGCTTGTTGCTTCTGCAAAACTGGGTGCTGCCTTGTAAGCATCACGAATAACGCTACCAATTGCCTCGCTGTCTTTTGCCGAATAAGATAATACGGGAATGAGTATGTGATTTGCCTAAGAGAAATGCATGTGTTAGCCTACAGAAGTCGGGCTCCTTCATGCCTCCGTGCCTCATAGCGATTCTTTTAATCAGCCCACCAATCTGTTTAGTTGTTGACCAAATGTTTTAGGGGAATCCCCCAAGGTGGAGTAGATTTGTAATAATGGAGTAATTACTCATTCCCGTATTATCTCATTGTTGTTCTCAGCTGCTGAACAGCCTCCGCATTCTGCGTATTGTTTAAACCAACATGCCGAGGACCCTGATAGTCTCGACCTTCGGTATGCTGTTGCCGTTGAGAATGAAGTTTATGGGGTCGGCCGATCCGTCCACTCTTGGCTCCCTGTGTTGGTTCCGAATCATGAGCAGCTCGGATTTGCTCGGTGAGGATGTTAGACCTTTAGTTTGGACGTATTCTTGGACTGCGTGGACTGCCACCGGCAGGGCACCTTGCATGAGGTTGTCCGAGCCCTGATGCGTCCAGATGGTGATATCATCCACATAGATCGAGTGATTGATGCCATATATGTCATTTAGTTTGGCGGGTAGGTCTTTAATGGCCACATTAAAAAGGAAAAAAGAGAGAACCGCCCCTTGCTTGGTGCCTCTCGTTCCAAGTGTAATTTTTTCGATTTCTAAGCTGCCCACATGCAAGGTGGCTGTGCTGTCGCATAGAAAGCTTTTTACATAGTCGTACGTACGCGCTCCAACATTCATTTGGGCTGAACCCTTCAAAATGGCTGCGCGCGCTATATTGTCGAAGGCTTTGCTGACATCTAACCCAAGTATGGTACGCGTTGTTTTTACTGGGCCTGATGTGAGAAAACCTTTTTGCATCCGTCACATAATGTCTTGCGTATAAAAGGCCTAACCCTATGACTGAGCGTGGAAAGATGTCGTTCTCCTTCACGTAGGTGTTCCGTCTGTTTAGAATCACGTGCTTCGTGGCTTTAGGCCTATATGTGCACGACATGAGCGAGATGTGTCTGAGGTTGCTAATGTGCAATTTTTTGCCGGGTCTGGGAATGTAAATTGCTTTTGCATGTTTCTACACGGGGGGTATTTTACCTTTCTCCCATACCTAACCAAATAATTTTGTGATGGCTATGATAGCATGAGCATCTAAGTTTCGTAGCGCCCTGTTGGTAATGTGGTCGTCACCGGCTGCGGCGGTACTCTTAATGCTATTCAGAACCGCCCTAAGCTCTGCTTCCGTGATATCTCCATCCAGAGAGTCGTTTGTTGTCCCTAGATATGCATCTCTGAGAGGGGGATCCCCGATGGTGCTGATGTATGTTTTTATTAATGCCCTTAGGAGCTCGTCGTCGTCACCCTGGAAATCATGTATAACCCTCTGTACGTTCTCCTGTCTTGCCGATCTGGTCGCCTCTGGTTATAATAGATGCTTCAGTAGACGCCAGGTGTTTTTCTTGCCTAACTGCCCGTTCACACTTTCACACGTTTGATTCCAATGCTCCTGCCCAGTTTTCGAGCATACTCTTCTATCTCCTTGCTCAGCCGGGCCAGACGTAATTTCAGCCTACGGTTGTACTTGGCGTTGAACCAACGCTTGTGTAGACTGCCGTACGCCTCAAGCCTGTGTAGCATTTTAGCGTCTGGATTGGGTTCTTCCGTCGTCCGCGCGGTATTTGTCGTAGCGTTCGATATGTCCTTAGCTAGGTTTTGCGTCCATTCGTCTAGGCTGTCTATCCCGGTGATGTGCCTTTGCATGCGAACATAACGGAAAGCGTCCCAATTGACTGTTCTAACGTTCCGAAGCTCTTTATTGAGGTTTGTTGTCGAGACAGTGGTCGACAGGACGTAGTGATCACTACCTAAATTCATACCCGTATGCTCCCACTTGGCCTTGGGTATGTTTTTAGTGAGGGTGAGGTCAGGGGAGGTGTCCTGATTTACAGTTTCCTACGCACATGGGTCTTTCCGGATCGAGGAGGAAGGTGTAGCCAAAGTTTTGCATGGTTTCCCACACTTTCCTGCCCTTGCTTCGAGTTCTTTTATGGCTATAGCCCCACTCAGGATGTGGAGCACTAAAATACCCCACAATTAAAAGTACGTTCCTTTGCGCGTGTGCCCTGGCTTTCTTTAACAGGCAGGTAATAGCTAGCGGTCCCTCTCTGGGCGGGCTGTAGAGGTTCAGTATGAAAAGCCTGGCCTCTGAGCGAGAGCGGGGAAGAATCTGTAGAAATACGTAATATGGACCTGAAATTTCTAGATCAATTTGAGTTGCGATCATATTTCTATGGGCCAATATAGCCGTGGCAGGTTTGTGCTGATTAATTGTTTTTTCGTGATATGCAGTGTATCCAGCCAATTTCACCGCTACGTTCGTCTTCTGGAGTGCAACGATGTGCGGTTCAGTGTCTAGATTCGGTATCCTGACCTCCAGTGTCTTTCGCTACGGGCGAAAGTCTCGAGCCTTCCATTGTCATACTACCGGAGCACTAGCCATCGTTTTTCTTGTAGGGTTCGAGATGCACCGATGTGGTTACTGTTGACTTAAGGGCGCTCTTTTTGTTGCCCTGGACCGGGGTTTGTTCCTGGGGGGCGACGTAATGTTACGGTCCTTAATCTGAAGCTGCCCCATGTTTCATACTGCGGGGGTGACTTGGCTTATTTTGCGTCTCTACTGCATTCGTCATGCTCGAGAGCTTTGTATTCAGGTTGTTAGCGATTACAGCTTTTGCTATTTGCCCTATCTCCCTGCACATCTGTTCTCGTTCTTTGTGCCATTCTTCCTGTGCCTTTTCTAGCAATTCCAGGCGCTTTTCACGGCCTGCGTTTTCAGACCTAGGTGCGATGGGTTCTAATGCCTTCCTCTTAGTGCCTCCTGGCTTGTCAATTTCGATGTTTGGTGTGTCGTTAACCTCTAGTGCACAGGTGCCAACTTGTTCTATGCTCTCTGTGTTTATTACCTCTGGTGCACAAGCCACTACAATAGGGATCTTTTTTGGGTGGTCGATTATGTTTGTCATTTTTTAGTTGCCGAATTTCTTTCGCGCGAGTTCTAATTGCATCTGTAGTTGCCTGAGGTTTTCGCCATATTCCTCACCAGTTCGTCCTGGGCGTTCCGTTGCTCTTTCTCTTCCGTCTGTTGGTTCTTCCAGGTGACTTTCTCATTGTGGCTTTCCGTTGGGCTTTTTTTGGAGTCGCTGTGTCCTCCCCTGGTGGCGGAGTTGGCCTCTTAGAGGGGCGAAGCTCGCCTCAATGTCTGGAGTGAGTCCTGGGCTTTTGCTTCTTCCTCTGGAGAGTCGCGATCCCGTGCTGTTGTGATGCTTGGGTTCCGGCAATTTCTCAACGGGCATCTCGTCGTCTTCGTTGTCTGATTTGTTAGGCGCCCTTTTGATGAATCTATATTTGCAGATGCGGCACCCGGTTGGGTGCGATCCGCGGAAACTATGCATACTGGTTGGCAGACGGCTGTGTCAAGTTGGCCGTCTCGTCTGGTGGAGGTGCAGGGAGGTGCGGGAAGGTGCCTTCCATATGTCGGCAAAGAGCAATAGCGCTGCTGGACGTTCCGCAGTGGTTACCGCAACACGGTTACATTGCCGCCGCTCACCGTAGCAAGCGAAATGACATCCGCTTCCCGCGTTTTAACCAATCAGGTGACGCCAATTGTAATGGTTTTATTACGACACAAACTCGCAATACGGACCTAAGAATGCATCGCTTTACAGTTTGGTGAACCTGGACGTGATGAACGCGGCCAACGACGCCGCGGCTGTTGCTCCTCGGCCCCGGGTCCTGGCTCATGCGTCAGCTGCCGAGGACATCGCCAGCGTCAACGTTCAGCTGCCGCCATTTTGACCTCGAAGGCGTACCACTTCACAACGCGTGAAGTATCTTCACATCTTGTCGACCGCTGCACACGGTAGCCCGAAACATTATCGACGCCTGATATCGCAGCGTTTACTGTGGCGCCCACTTTTGTAATTCTGGGGATTTCCCTCTTCGGCTGCCCCACAACGGATATACGGAGTGACGACGGATCGTGGCCCCCTGTTTGAGTGCGCCTTGTTTCCAGTCCTGGCTTCTCTGCTTGGCATGTGCGGTAACCAAAATATCGCATATCATCCTCCACGAACGGCATGGCTGAATACTTGCACCGCCAGCTGAAGGCCACCCTTGTTTCACGCGACGCTCGCAATTCTTGGCACGATGACCTTCCACTAGTCCTCCTCGGCCTGCGATCAGCGTTTAAGACCTTTTGCGTTGCGGCTGACCTGGTCTACGAAACTACCCTCCGTTTTTCAGGCGAGTTCTCCGTTTCGGCGCGAACCAAGGGCATCTCTCAGCCAGCTTACGTCGAGCAACTACACCTTATCTTTAGGAGCGTGCACCTATCTCCACACGCCAAGCGACTCGCGAAGTATGCGCCAGCAGACACTTCGCCATCTCCACACATGACTTTGAGTGTTGCTATTTCGACCCCTCCCCCCCCCCCCCCCCCCCGGAAAAAAAAAACACCATCAAGGTGAAGGCCTTCCATTGGCTTCGCCGGTGCTGTTAACAAGCATGTCTCCTGGGTACCGCGCTGATTACGATGATGATGTCCTGAGGCTTAATAACACATACCCACGGCGGGGGATTGCCAGGGTGCTTGCTGACCACCATTCCTTTTCTTTTTCGCAATACGAGAGGGGAGGGGGCGAATCCCTGTGGCACTATCGCCATCATCCGTACTTCGCCACCTCGGCTCACAACACATGCTGGCGCCGGCTCCGCCGAGCTACGTGCCAAGGAGGATAAAATAGTTGCACACCTTGTACCTGGCCTGTTTGCTTCGTCTTCGTCGCACTCCGTCTGAATTGTCGGGCACTAAGTCCGTATCTCTCTACAAAGATTTTAGTTACCGCTCATGCTTTTGGTTCATTTTTGCGCCACGGCAGTCACACCCTCAAGTCGAGTTCGGAAGCGCGCCCTAGCTTATATACAGAAGATCCTGGGCTTTGCAATGCTCCTCTTGGTTTTAAGCGCGAACCCAGTTTGCATGCGTTTCAACCAAGGCTTTTCATTTTTATGACCCAGCGATACAGTTTTTGCATGGTGGGATATCGTTTCGTTCGATGAGGAGATAATTCAAATAGTTCCGGATGAGAAGAGATCAAGAACTCACTAATGAGGAGACATGTAATAAAGGGGATGGATGTTGTAAATTAGGCGCTTAAACTTCCAAAAGTGATACATTGGATTTCAAAGACTGTGGTAAAAAAGAAAACCTACACTAAGCGCTGTTCTATAATGCGTTTACATGAAACAGCTCACGAAAGCTTCTGGATTTCGCCTTCATTGAAATTCAAGCGCCGCAACAGGTGTCGAACGCGCTACCTTCTGACCAGTCACCCAAGCCCCAAAGCCATGGGGTACGGATAAAAAAATACTTCAACCTAATGTTTCAAGGGATATTAGTAAAGCGGCATTCAATATCTGGGAGAAGCTGCCGTATGCGTTTCACCCTATTATTCTTTTCGATATAAAGCTAAAATGAATTCCAGAGAGCTTAAATCTCAGTATTCACACGTTCATATATTCCGTCCAGATGGATGTAAAACTTTATTAAGCAAGTGAGTTTGGACCGTACAAGGTCTCAGGGCCACCGCACAGCCCTCACATTACGCGCATGTGTCCAGGCCACGTAGGGCCATGGCACTGGCACCCCGGTTCACACAGCGAAGTTGCGCGTCCGGGTCCTGCGACGCAAGGAGGGCCTCCCATTCCTCCCATGTAACGATGGCGGGCTGTCCCTGCGGGGGAGGATCGGCAGGGCAGCCGAAGAGGATGTGGTCAAGGGTGGCATGCGGTTCTCCGCAGAGAGTGCACTCTGGGGAAACATGGCGGAAGTAGGATAGAAGCTGAGGGGTAGGAAGGGTTCGGGCCTGGAGTCACCTCCAGAGGATTTGTTGGGAGTGGGATAGGCGGGGGTGGGGAGGGGGATAGAGTCGACGGGCAAGGCGTGCTTGTTGAGTTAGTTCTGAGAACGTGTGTGCCCACTCCCTCGAGAAATCTCGGCTGGGGTCGCCATTTGCCCGGCAAATAAGTCCTCGGGCTATGTTATCGGCGGCCTCATTTCCGGGATTGCCAGAGTGAGCCGGCACCCACACGAGCTCAATACGCCTATCGGGATTTAGGGTGCGCATTCTCAATATCTGCCACGCGGGGGGATGGACGCGTCCGCGGGCGAAGTTAAGAATGGCTGTTTTGGAATCGCTTAATATATAAGCCGCATTGGTTTGGGCACTGGCTATTGCTATAGCTGCTTCCTCTGCTTCTTCCCGGGTACAAGGTGGGTCTATGAAATGGGTAAATTGGGGGGCTGATGGATGATAAGCCACAGCTACTGAACGGTCTGTACCACACGCGGCGTCTACCCAGCGCACGTCCTCTGAAGTGCCAGATTCTTTATGGAGAGCTTTGGCTCGCGCGACTCGGCGGGATTGATGGTATTCAGGGTGGACATTCTTAGGAAGGGGTTTCAGGATAAGCGCGGAGTGTATGGCGCGAGGGAGAGAGATGAAGTCTGTCGTGTGTGCCGGTATGCGAATTCCCAGAGAATCCAGTATATATCGTCCAGTTTCCGTGACAGCCAGACGAAGGTACTGTGTTTAGCGATGTGCATCTATAAGTTCTTGTATAGTGTTGTGCATTCCTAATTTTAAGAGTCTGTCCGTGCTAGTGCTCTTTGGTAGGTTTAGCGCTGCTTTGGTAGCCATGCGGATAAGAGCATTGATCTTGTCTGTATCCGAGCAGGAGAGGTTCAGGTAAGGAGTGGCGTAAAGAATGCGGCTAAGCAAAAAGGCATGCAGCACCTTCAGATTATCTGCTTCGTCTAGACCGGCTCGTCAATGTGAAACCCTTCTAAGAAGATGGATGACGGAGTAAGTGGACTGTTTTAGTGCTTTCAGGGTAAGGTTGTTTTTCCCCGTGTCCTGTAAATGCTGGCCAAGAATGCGGAGGGTAGGTGTCTGCGGTATGGGAGTGTCATGCAGGTAGATCGTGATGGGGGAGGTAGGGACGCGCCGCGGGCGGATTATGAGCAGTGCTGACTTTGTCGGGGAGCATTCAAGCCCAGTATTTTCCCAGTGAGAAGCGATATTTGTAGCGGCTTCCTGAAGGGTCGATTCTATGTCGCCATCCGAGCCGTATGTGGTCCAAACCGTTATATCATCCGCGTAAAGTGTGTGTCCTAAGTACGGGATGCGGCTGAGAGCCTTAGCCAGGGGGATGAGGGTGAGGTTGAAGAGGAAGGGAGATAACACCGCCCCTTGCGGGGTACCAATGCTACCAAGCGTGAAGGGGGGGGGGGGGGGGGGGGTCTGTATATCATCTATATACAGTGAGGCTGTGCGACCGTTTAAGAAGGCCCGGATATAGTTGTAGGTCTTAGGCCCCAACTGCAGCTCTTGGATGCCCTGCAGGATGGCGCTGTGCGTAACTTTGTCGACTGCTTTGGTGAGGTCAACTGCCAGGATTGCTCTGGTGTGATGCAAAATCTCATTGAGGATAGCGTGTGAAATCTGCAGTAGGGCGTCCTGTGCCGAGAGGTGGGATCGAAATCCTACCATTGTATGTGGATATAGTCGATGGGATTCCATGTGTTGCGTGAGACGGGTGAGGATGACATGCTCAAACAGTTTGCCCAAGCACGAAGTCAGCGAAATGGGACGGGGGTTTGGTCGTTAATGGGCTTATTTTGTTTAGGAATGAAAATTATTTTCCCGTGCTTCCATTCAGCAGGTAGCGCCCCCATTTCCCAGCACTCATTGAAGTAGTCGGTGAGAAGGGAAATTGAACGGTCATCTAGATTTCTGAGCATGACATTTGTGATTTGGTCCTCCCCAGGGGTTGAGTTTCGGAGCTTGATAAGGGCTGTTCTGACTTCGACCTCCATAATGGGGGCGTGGGGGGAATGTTGATCGGGGCCTACATAGTCGGGATATGATACAGCTTGGCCCACAGTGGTATAAGTTGATTGGAGTTGGCGTAACAGTGCTTGATGATTTTGACGATTTTTATGGGTAAGTCTTTTCAGTGTGAGCCAAGTTTGCTTTTTAGCTTGAGTGGGGTCTATCATATGTCGCAAAAGATGCCAGGCCCTGGTGGAGGAGAGATTACCTCGTAATCCGTCACATAATTGGTGCCAGTTAGATTTACTGAGTGCGGCACTGTGTTCTTCTATTTGTTTCTGTAATTGCGCTAATTTTAGCTTAAGTTTCTGGTTTTGCTTCTGGGTTTTCCAGCGTGTGAGGATACTGTTTTGAGCTTGGAGTAGGTGCGCTAAGCGACTGTCTGCAACGGGAGTCTCGGGGGTGGCGTCTAATGTTTGCGTGAATGCCTGGACATCCTGTTTCAGCTCTGTCATCCATGTGTGGAGGTTAAAGGGGGATTCTAATGTTTTGGCCTCTCTGTGCTTCCGAAGATTATCCCAGCTGGTAATCCGGACACGGTAGTTTTTAGCTTTTTTGGCGAAATCAAGCTGTATAGTTATGATATAATGATCACTGCCCAGGGCCTCATTTGAGTTTGTCCACACCGGTGTGGGAAGGTTGCGACCAAAAGTCAGACCTGGGCTTGTGTCGGCAGTGACACTATTGCTGATTCTTGTAGGTGTGCTCAGATCATTATATATGGACAGGCCGTGCATCTGAAGGGTGTTGCGCAATTCCGCTCCTCTCTTGTTAGTGCGTGTGTACCCCCAGTCTACATGTGCGCACTTGAAATCCCCTAATATAATGAGGGGGTCATTTTTTGCAGCGTTGGAGGCGGCTTCAATTAGAGAGATTAAATCTGAGACTGGTTGCCTCGGAAGGATGTAACAGTTGAGGATGAAGAGGGGTTGAGATCTGTGAGTGGAGGGGATTAATTCTAGGAATGTGTGAGCTACCGGCGAGGTTAGTACATGACAAGTGTATGGTACGAAATGTTGGAGATACGTGGTAACCCTGGGGTTTGGAGTGGTGTCGGAGGGTACCAGAGCGTATCCTGGCAGCGATAAATTTGTGCCAGCATCCTGAAGTGCTACTATATCAGGGGGTGTGGAGGAAGCAGAGAGGAGCTGCTGCAGGGGGTCTCGTTTGCGACGAAACCCCCTGCAGTTCCATTGTAGGATGCTTAATTGGAGATTGCCCGTCAACTGGGCCATCCTGGAGGGTGGGGGGGGCGGAGGATGGGAGCAGCTATGGGGTTGCTAGCTGGGATATGTGAAGACATTCCAGCAATTATTTGTGGAATTTGTTGTAGAATAGCAGAGGTTACCTGACTAATAATAGTTTCTATAAGCTTAGTGACGGCTGCTTCAATGTAATTTTGAGTCTGAGCCAGAATACTGGCTTCAAGCTGTTGGGCAAAGTTTTGTAATTTAGAATCCTTGTCTGGAATGTCTTCTGGTCTGCGTTTCTTTTGTGGAGGGGGTGTGGAGGGTTGGGGTGTAGGTGAAGAGGTTTGGGGTGTTGGTGAAGGAGTGGGTGGAGAAACGGTAGGAGGGATGGAATTAATGGCTGCCCTAAGATGCCTTACCTCTTCCCGCAGGAGAGCTATATCTTCCTCCCGCTGTGAGGTTTGGGGTGTACTGGTGGGTTTGGTCCAGGCTCGCTGGTGACCTTGATGAGGCACTAGCGGTGGAAAGTCCTTTGGCGTGGGCACTGGTTGCTTGGGTTTCCGCGCGGTCTGTCTACGAGGTGGAGGGGTCCTGGCATTGCACGAGCCGGTACCGCTAAGGTGGGAACCACCATAAAGAATGCAGCTTGGCGTGCATGGGGTCTCTTGAGGGGTGTGCTTCTCGCCCCACCGCGGTCAGAGTGCAGCCTTCGGGAGAGGGCACACGTCGTACCTGTGTCCAGGCTTCCTGTAGTTTGTGCAGGCATCGGGGCTTCCCTTGTATTTGGTGCAGCGGTGTACCACACACATATATTTAATTGTTTGAGGCACGGGAGCTGAGGCAAAAGCTATTAAGATGGACGTTGTTTTACCCATGCGTCGGGCCGCTATAATGTTAGCGTCCGGGTTTCTGTACTGTAAGTCAGTTAGGATTTGTTCTGGTGTCTCGTTCCAGTAGGCCCGGGAAATGACGCCCTTGACTGCCGATGGAGGGGCCGCGATGTACGCGGCTACCGGGTATTGTAGTCCATCTAAGGTAATTTGCTGGATTTTCACCAATGCCAGAGCTGTTGCCTCCGCTACCGTCGCCACTGTGAAGGTGTTGTTAGTTGGGTGTATTCTTATGTGCAACTCGCCAATCACTGAGCAGCTGAGCGTCGAGTGAAGTGCCTGCAGGATACTGGGAGCCGGGATCTTCTCCAGGGAGAGGCCGCCTCGCGGGCGAAAGAAGACTCTGATGGTACCCGCCGGCAGTGCGGCGAGTTGCTTGTTTCTATGGACGACGGCGCGCGTCATGCGTAGGAGCTGTGGCGTGTCCTTGAACGCGCTTCGGGTGTTCCCAGATGCAGCGTCCGGTGGCGCCCCGGCGTTGCTGGCGCTTGGTTTAGGTTGAACGGTGGCCGATACCGGGTGTTTTGGGGGCGAATTCAAATCCGTGGTCCGATTACGGTATGCATGGAGCACAGTTTTCCACTCACCAGGGTGGCAGTCCAATGGGTTCGAGGTCTCTCCATCCACGGGCTCCTCCATGGCTGTTGGGGAGTGAGGGACGCGGCGCGCCGGCGAGGCTCGCCTCGATCAGGCGAGGCTTAGCGCAGCGGCGTGGCTGCCAGAGACATTTTCGCCAGGTAGCTCACCTAGGTCATTAGGCACATCCAAAAGATGGTAGCGATTGGGGTCTGTGAACCTTCCAGGATCCGTTGAGGGCCTTGGTGGGTCCTAGAAAGGACTTAGCTGGGCACAGGAACCAGAAATTGGCGGAGCCGATAATAAACGCGTCCGCTCACTCGGGCCCCCTAGCGGCCAATCCCCTCCGTCCAGAGGCTTGCGGTTTTTAGGGATGCCATGAGTACAAGCCAACGACGTGGCGTTCGCATTACATGCTGCTGGCACAGCGTTGCAGCGAATACACACGATCCCGTTCCATGAACGTGTTTGAATTTGTCGGTATGGAGGAGGATCACTGCTGGCGATTTCAGCTCACATAAATATAGCCTCTCAACACACCGGCTTGTGTTTTCCAGCTCTAACTGTTTAGGCGGCGGCATCCACGCCGTTAGCATGGAAACGGAGTCAGTCCAGCACTGTGATTAGGCTTACCGTGTCTCTGGCATGACTGTGACCTTCAGGGGGTCGGTTTTTAGCGAAAAAGCGATCAATTTTCACAACTGAGGAGTCAGTATGATGCTGCAGACTTTTGATTTGCGCAGGCTGGCCCTTTGACGCGAGAGGGTCCACGCCCCGGTGAAAAGAAGGCAGATTCTGGAGATTGGTGTCGCGCATCTTTCCAAGCGACGCCAACTGGCATGGTTTCAATCAATAGTGTAAAAGTTTGAGAACACCAATGAACCTAATTTACTCCAGCGGCCTATTGAAATTGAAAAATTTGGAGGACGCTTAAGCTTCGGATTTAAGACTGGACAGCGTCTTGCAGCGGTGCCAGGGAATCCAGGGAACAACTCCATCGCCCGTCTGCGCGATATTTTGCCCGTTGGACAAATCAAAAATTGGTTTCTTGAGGAAAGGAAATGAAGCAGTAGCAGTATCACTTTTCTTGGTGAACACCCCAGCCGCGCATGGTACACAGCTTCCGATTATAGGTCACCGGTTTGAATCCCTGCCGCGAGCTATGCTTCAACTAGTGTGTTTATGCTGCACGAAACGCGGAATCGTATGACACCGTCCGGAACATTCTACGGCAGACGGTTTGTAAATTGGTTTTTGAGGAAAGGAAATGCCGCAGTATCTGTCGCATATCTCGGCGGACAACTGAACCGCACCGTAAGGGAAAGGAGGAGGATGGGAGCGAAAGAAGAAAGAGAAAGAGGTGCCATAGTGGAGGTCTCCATAATAATTTCAACAATCTAGGGATCTCTAGGCATCCCACCTAGTGGTTGTAAGGGCGTGACCCTTCAGGTCACGACCCCCAACACCTCTCCCTATGATTTAATAAATGTTTTCACCACCACCACCTTCAAAGTGCACTGACATCGCACAGCACACGGGCGTCTTTTGCGTTTTGCCTCCATCGAAACGCGGCCGCCGCGGTCGGGTCCGAACCCGGGTACTCGGGCTCAGTAGGCGAGTGCTTTAACCACTGCTGTTGTTGCGACTGAAGGAAGGATGACAAAACTCAAGGGGCACTTTGACTGTATAGAGTGCGTAGAGGCGAAAGCGCTTTCCGCACCGCTTTGACTGCCTCTGTGGCACTGGTGACGTCACCACTGTATGATGTCACACATAATTACGGACTAAAACTAATTAATGACAAATTAATAGTTAATGACTAATCACTGATTCATGAATAAACACTAATTAACTGCTAATTAATGACGCATAAGCTTCGCTTTCAGGAGTGGAACGCGACAGCGTGTTGTAGCACTGCTAGCGAGTCCACGGAACACTACCACCCGTTGGGCGCGATGCCTTGCCCTTTGAACGCAACGCTTTTAAGGCGAAAGGATTTAATGTCTTATACTGTCGTGACCAAGACGTGTTAGCAAATGTGTCCGCGTTTCGGATGCATGCATTATATGGGCATATGCCAATCAATAGCCAATCGATACTTAATCAGGTGCAATTGAAAGACATCGGAACATGATATAAAGAAATTTCATGAATATATCATTGTACGTAATGACTAAATGACTAATTGGTAATTAGTAGTAGTTAAGAAGTGGCATGTGGGACTGCGCAATCCGCTTGTACCTTAACTAACACCAATTAATCAGTATACTAGTTAAGATCACATCACCTATTACTAACCATACAATAACTAGAATCACTAAATGTGCAAGTCATGCTTAACTATCATTAACCATCGTTAATAGTCAGACGTTTCTAGACGTTTCATAGACAGTGTGTTGAATATTCTAGAGAGTTCCATCACTTGACAGGTGAGTGACAGGACATGATGGATGACATTAGAACAATGGTGAAGACGAATTAGCCTAATTAACCATCTATTCAGACCACATAAATAAATAAAACCGAGTAGAAAATTGGTCGAGTTTGGGAATCGAACCATGGTCTCCGGAGCGCGAGACTAGCACGCTAAACACTCGGCCATGCCAGCTCAATGGTTTGGAATGAACAAAGGGGCGTCTAGCTAATACGGCGTCTTCGTTCACTCCCATCTTGCTCCCAGTCCTAGAAATATACGCCTGCGCCCTGACCCTATACCCGGACAGCCATATTCAGAATGGCCAGACGCCGTAGTCTAATAATTTGGCAGTGGAACTTCAGAGGATTCAAAAGAAAAAGAAGCAATCTGCAGCTTCACATCCAAGCGCAAGAAAAACTAGATGTGATAGCCCTCCAGGAGACCATGGGCCCGGTCAAGCTCGCCGGGTATAAAACATTAGAAAGCGAAAACAGTCAACCCAATACAGCAATTTTAGTACAAAGAATCATACCCGTCATTCCACAGCGTCGACATACTGCACGACCTAGCCGCGATCTTCCCGCAGAAGAGAGGGGACTCCAAGCTATACGTCCTAAATGTGTACAGTAGCTCCTGAGCCAGAGATCATAAATTCACCAAACTAATCGCGCTAACTATAAAAGAAGCCGGAAAGCACGCGCTAGTCGTGGTTGGGGTTGTTATGTAACCCCGCACAAAGCATGGGGTTACATAACAGCCACGCTGAAGGGCAGAGAATTAAGGAACACCATTCAAGGAACACATATCATGCTCCTAAACGATCGAATTATTGCACCAGAATCGGCAACAGTGCCTCCAGAGACACTAATCCGGACCTCACGTTGACTCGCGGGGTATAAAAAGCTGACTGGAGGCGGACAGAACATACGCTCGGTAGTGATCAGTACGTCATAGCTACCACCATAGGTACACCCAAGGTTATGCCAAAAAAGCCACTTCGCATAACAGCCTGGATGAAATAAGGACTTTAAGACAAGACCGGCAAGTCGGGCGGCCTTCAAAGATCGTGGATATTGAGGACTGGTCCAGTGCGCTAGGAAACGAAGTAGAGGCGTGTACCAAAGAAATCCCAGAGGAGCTTCAAGAAGTTGAGGTAGACAGTAGACTAGCAAAACTCTGGGAAAATAGAGCAGCAGTAACCACCTGGTGACAGAAGAATAAGACAAACGCGAAACTCAAACTCAAAATAGCGGAGCTAGACAAAGCAATTGAGGAACACAGTGAGCAACTAACCAGACAGCAGTGGGAGCAAATATGCAGCTAGATGAGAGGTAAAGGTAAACTAGGCCACCGTTAAATCTGGCAGCTGCTGAGACATCTGCTCAACCCAAACGCTAGCAAATCTGAAACGCAGAATAGACAAACCATCATCTCACAACAGTATGAAGGAACCGATGCAGAGTTACTCGCACAGGTAAAAAATATGTACGTCCCCCAACACCCGCGCAAAACTATCAGAGTACAAAGGCAGCAAAAACGACGAGATAGACGTGGACCTAACTGTACCGGCAGTCAGAGCCGCGGCTATGGAACTAAAAACTTCATCAGCAGCAGCACTAGACAGAATCACAAATAAGACCTTGAAAAAACCAGATGAGGGCTCCATATAAACACTCACCGGCTATATGAACGAGTGCTGGAAACGCTACAAAATACCGAAGTCGTGGAAAATAGCGAAAATCATCCTCATTCCGAAACCAAGCAAACCGCTCAGCTTAGAACACCTTAGGCCAATCTCACTGACATGCTTTGTAGGGAAGCTACTGAAACATGTAGTGTTAAACAGGCTCACAAAGCACATAGAGGGAAACGAGCTTCTACCGGCAACCATGATAGGCTTCAGACCCAAGCGCCGTGTTTGTCTTCTCCTCTATCTCGTCCTATTGTTTAGCGCTGTTTATATGTACTTGTCGCCATGGAACACCAACTCGCCCAATCTGCCGTTCTGCTCTAATCTATCTATACAGGACGTCATCTTGTAGCCATAGAATTAATATAACCATCTCTAGAGGGAAAGCTGCCCATTGAGTCCATGCGTACCAGTGGGCTGCGCATGGATACCGCCATGATCCAACGGTTTGTTTCTGTTGCCATCTGTTTAGACACTTGCTAAATCTGGAAAAAGAACGGAGTTGGAGCCTGGCAGAGCAGTCCGTGGGAAGATGGCGGTATGCAGAGTAGCTCTCGATTGCTCTAAAGTGCGGTAAACAACGGTAAAACCGTCGCTTTTGGAACATTTCCAATAGTATGCAGTGTCGCATATCGACTGTAATTTCATATAGGTGGCTGGTGTCTTCTGGATTGTTATTTGAAGGCAAGTACCGCACTTGTGACACGCTTGGAGTGTATTTCGTCCGTAGAGCGTGCGGGATTTTGCATGTCCTATGTTTCCGAGTGCAAATACACGTAGCAAATTTGCTTTACACCCAAAAGAACGAACACAATTCGCAAAGGAAACGAATTTCCAAGATACATGGAGCAACTGGTCTGCCTGGTTTGTTTTCAATATTCAGCGTTTTATTATATTAAATGTCGAAGGTTTGTTAAACTACCGCGGGCCTGTCGCATTTTTTTGTTGCCTTTCTCCGTCACCGGGGAAGACGGTGCCGTGTCTTTTCTGGCGCGGGAAGAGCTCATAAAGGAATTTTTCGTACGCAGCAACTCTCAGAGCTTCATCACGAACGACTGAAACAAAGTGGGGGCAGAAATTCATGAAACAGCATGTACCGCTCGAGAAACCTTTGTTTCTTGAGTAACATAGTGCGCACTAAATTGTGGGTGCTTGGTTAACTGTCGTGGTGGGTTTTTGTTCTTATTTGCTTTTGTGATGATTTTTAGATTTCTGACTTCTTTTGCTTCTAATGTATGATGCTGCAGTTTTGCTCAGATTTTTTTATTCCTCTATTTGGTTTCAAAACCCATTTATGAGAAGCTAGTGCCGCTAATACTTTATACGCACGGGATAAAAAAGGGTCCTGCGTTACATGTACGCTGTCTTGTTTTCATGCCGATGTCCTGTCACTGGCTGTGTTCGGAGCGATAATGCTCTCTCACATGCTTGAGCTGAGGATCATAAGTGTGCCTCTTTTCCGTCTAATAAACAGCTGGTAGATTGCGCATGTGTTGTCCTTCTTGTGCCGTTGTCGTTGCGCGGTCGTTCATTTCAAGTGTTACCTACAATTACCGCATGCATTAGTGCTGAAAAACGTAATAAAACCGCATTTATGCAAGAACACCTACATCTTTTATAAGTAGCACCAATGTGTACTCTGTCAAAGAGATTGAGGCAATGGCGTTAAGAAAGCCGAATGCCGTGAAAAGTTAAACGGCAGCAAGGTTCATTCGCTATGTTTCGCTTGGTGTGACCCTCCTTTAAAGAGAGTTCTGAGGGCGGGAGATTTTTTTTTCAGAAGCTTTGCGGTACACAGTTGTCGCGAAAGGTGCACATATATGACTTCCCACGTTTACTCACAAATGATGCAATGTGCCCGATCCTTTTGGAGCGTTTGCCTTGCACCAACACACGAAGGTGGCATCGCGGTGCATGAGAGGGCAAGTGACTCTTTGTCGTATGTAGCTCCATTCATTAAGTGCCTAGATCCCATAGTTTAAGCTACTCGAAATCAGGTTCGAAAGCAGAAGTTTAAAAACCAAAACTACGAGAGCGCTTACTCAGTTTACTCGTGAACATGTTCACAATCGTCCAATGTTAAAAGAAATGACCACAATCAGTATGCTAAAGATTACAAAATGTGTTTACAAGATTGAAAATACGCTTAAGAGAGCCATACAATTATTTTTTCTGCCGCAGTTTTCCGAATTCAAGTTGAAACTTCACCCATCCTTGACTCTGCGAGAAAAAAAATGTGATGGCCACAATAGTGTGTTGTAAGATAGCGTACCAGATGGCGACTTACATGCGTAGACCGCTTTTATAGCTTAGTTTTACCGCACTGGTTGCAGCTCAAAGAACACATTCTGGTCTCCAATACCCCGGCTAAAGACACCAGAGCCGTGTTAGCGTTTCATCTGACAAAAGTCTTCGACAACGTAGAACACAAAGCCGTGCTAGCGGGGTTACAGGCTATCAATCCGGGAAAAAGAGCTTACAACTACGTTAAAGACTTCCTCTCAAACAGACAAGCAATCGTGAATGTGGGAGACTTAGCTACAGACACGATAGAACTTGGTAGCAAGTACACCCCACAAGGGGCAGTACTATCACCGCTCCTATTTAATTTAGCCGTGCTTGAGATCCCACAACGACTAAAAGAGATACCAAACCTATACCACACCATGTACGCAGACGACATTACGCCATGGATAAAGAAAGCCAGCGATGCGGAGGTAGAAGAATCGTTACAAGCAGGCGCCAACATATTAACCGAAGTTGCTCTCCTTTCAAATCCGAGCTGCTCATCACCCCCCCCCCCCCGGGCAGGGAAAGTTATCAATACATCAAACTGAACATAGACAACCTTCACATACGAACGGTTAAAGAAGTCAGGATCTTGGGAATCCGACTGCAAAGGAATAGGCAAAACTCTGCCTTCATCACAAATATGACTACGTTGACCAAACAGCTAGGCTCATCAAGAGGGTCACCAGCAAAAACAAATGACTGAAAGAAAAAGAAACGATAAGGTTAGTGCAAGCCTTTGTGCTCAGCCGAATATGCTAGGCACTCCCATATCTCAGACTCACGCAAAAGGAAAGAATTAGGATAGACGCTCTAATACGCAGGGATAGGATAGGATAGGATAGGATAGGATAGGAAAACTTTTAATGTCCAACAGAAAGAGGGTAGCCAGAGGGCTACCGACCTAGACGACGGCCGAAAGGTCTTGACTCTCGGCGGCGGCTTCGGCCAGTCGGACGAGTTGTAACTGAGTCGCCGGGTCGGAGCTCAGTAGTAGGGTCTCCCACTGATCTTTTGTGTTTATACGTCGTCCCTCTCGGGGAGCATGAGGACATTCCCATAGTATGTGGTCCAAGGTGGCCCTAAGTTCGCAGTTTGCGCTTTTTTGTGAAAATTGCCCTGGGTACATATGACTCCAGAGGGCCGGGTTTGGAAATGTGTAAGTTTGTAACCGGCGCCAGTTGATGGCTTGGTATCTGGACAAGGATCTATCCGCTGGAGGAAGTCTAGCTCGTTGCAAACGATAGTGTTGTGTAATTTCTCTGTAGGTCACCATGCGATCCCTGTCTGTAAAGACCACCTCGCTCGGGTCCGCCCGGAAAGAAAAGCCTCGGGCGAACTCGTGGGCCGTCTCATTACCAGGCAGGGATGCATGTGCTGGTGTCCAGACTAGTGTAATTTTCCGGTCTATTACATGACGGCTTAGAATTGTATTCGTTAGAGGGGAGACCCGGCCCCTGCTGAAATTTAGTATGGCAACTTTGGAGTCACTGATGATGTATCTCGCTTTTGTGCCTACACAGGCCAGTGCTATGGCAGCTTCCTCTGCAGTCTCTGGGTTACCCGAGAGTATGGAGGCACTTATTTTGAGGAGTTGTTTATTATTGACGACCGCGACGGTCGTCGTGTTCTTACCATACTCAGCGGCTTCCACGTAGACCACGTCCTCGTCTTTGTAGGAGCGGAAGCGTTTCTCTAGCGCCTCTGCCCGCTTGGCCCGGCGCACTGGGTGATGAATAGGATGCATATTCCTGGGTAATGTGGGTACAACTATATTGTCTCGAATTTTTCCGAGCATGTCAACTTTGGCGGTTGTTCTGTTATCTCGGCTCAGATTGAGTTTTTCTAGAATGGCCCTGCCGGTTGTGGTCCCGGCTAAGTGTTCAATTTGGGACGTTCTCACTGCTTCCGTAATTTCTTCCAGGGTATTATGCATTCCTAGCTCTAGGAGGCGGTGAGTGGATGTACGGATGGGCAATCCTAGAGCTTGTTTCGTGCATCGCCTGATAATTCCATTTATCTTTTCCTTTTCTGAAACTTCAAGATCAAGGAAGGGGGCATCATACGAGATACGGCTTACTACGAACGCCTGTACCAGCCGTAGGAGATTCTGCTCTTTCATGCCGTGTCTTCTGTTGGCAATCCGCTGTATGAGCCGCATAGTTTGTTGCGCGCAGTTTTTCATCTTAGTTACTGCATCACCGTTATACCCGTTGCTTTGTATAATCATTCCTAAAATTCTGATTTTTTCAACATGAGGAATCTCCGCCCCTTGAGTTTGTAATTTGATGTTAGGGATGGTTCTAGTCTGTCTTTGATGCAGAGGTCGATAAAAAAGAAGTTCAGAATTCTGCGGCGAGCATTGCAAGCCCCTACGGCTGACATAATTTTCGACCTCATTTATGGCCTTCTGTAGCGTACTTTCGATGTGCGCGTCGTGTCCACGGGTCATCCACATGATGATGTCGTCCGCATACATGCAGAAATTCAAGCCATCTATCCCCTCCAGTCTCTTCGGGAGCCGTATCATGGCCACGTTGAAGAGAAGAGGGGAAAGTACCGAACCCTGAGGGGTGCCTATGCTGCCCAAGTGTATGTCTTGAGACTGACTTTCACCAAAGTGGATGCGCGCTATCCTGCCCGAAAGGAAATTGGCAATATAGTTGTATGTGCGCTCCCCGACGTTTAAAAGAGCCAGGTTTTCTAGTATCGCCTCAGGGCATACAAAACGGCTTTGAGACTACCACCCAACACCCCAACAGCTACGCTCATAGGTCTAGGCGTAATAAATACGGCGGATTAACTCATTGAGGCGCAGTTGACGGGGCAGATAACACGACTCTCCAAAACTGCAGCCGGCAGAAAAACTCTAGAAAGTGTCAACATGAAATGCAGGCCGAACTCGCCTCAAATCATGGTATCGACGGGGAAATAAAGAAACGTATCATAATACCACCCCTCCCAAAAACATGCATCCTTCTCACAACATCAGCAGAAGGAAAGCCCGCGCGGAAAATAGGTACAATAAACTTAAAGACGACAGGTCAGCGCTGTATGTCGACGCTGCAGAGGACAGGCGCAAAGAGGCATACGTTGTGGCTATAGCTGACCACAAAGCACACTGCATAGCAGCTGCGACCATACCAGCGAAAAGTCCGGAACAAGCAGCAGAAGCAGCAATAGCATACGCCATGTGCATAAAACTTTCGCAGAAAAAGACCACAATAAGCGAGTCAAAAACTGCGATAAATAACTTTATAAAAGCGGAGAGAGAGAGAGATAGAATAAACTTTATTTGTGATTTTTGGAGAGGAAGTCTCTCTTCTGGCGCAGGCGGCCTACTGCCGCTTGGTGGCCTTGATCTCTTGGATCTCGGCTACCTGGTCATCTCTGTGAGCAACCTTTGCTGCCACAGGTCCGAGCTGCGCAGCGCGGTCTCCCACTGCTCCAATATTGTTATTCCACTTAAAGGGTTTTTACTGCAGGCCTACATAATGTCGTTAAGGTTAGAATACTCTCCGCAGCTGTTGCATTCTGCAGAGTATATATCTGGATGAATTTTGGCTAGTATTGCGGGGAATGGGAATGTGTGCATTTGGAGCTGCCTGAGAGTGGTTGCTTGCTCTTGCGTGAGCGTGGGGTTCGGAGGGGGATATTCCAATCTGCTTATTTGCTAGAAAGTCGCAATTTCCCTAAAAGTGAGTAGATGGTCCCTTGCTTGCGTTTGGAGCTGCCTGAGAGTGAATGCTTGCTCTTGCGTGAGCGTGGGGTTCGGAGGGGGATATTCCAATCTGCTTATTTGCTAGAAAGTCGCAATTTCCCTAAAAGTGAGTAGATGGTCCCTTGCTTGCGTTTGGAGCTGCCTGAGAGTGAATGCTTGCTCTTGCGTGAGCGTGGGGTTCGGAGGGGGATATTCCAATCTGCTTATTTGCTAGAAAGTCGCGATTTCCCTAAAAGTGAGTAGATGGTCCCTTGCTTGCGTTTGGAGCTGCCTGAGAGTGGTTGCTTGCTCTTGCGTGAGCGTGGGGTTCGGAGGGGGATATTCCAATCTGCTTATTTGCTAGAAAGTCGTAATTTCCCTAAAAGTGAGTAGATGGTCCCTTGCTTGCGTTTGGAGCTGCCTGAGAGTGAATGCTTGCTCTTGCGTGAGCGTGGGGTTCGGAGGGGGATATTCCAATCTGCTTATTTGCTAGAAAGTCGTGATTTCCCTAAAAGTGAGTAGATGGTCCCTTGCTTGCGTTTGGAGCTACCTGAGAGTGGATGCTTGCTCTTGCGTGAGCGTGGGGTTCGGAGGGGGATATTCCAATCTGCTTATTTGCTAGAAAGTCGTGATTTCCCTAAAAGTGAGTAGATGGTCCCTTGCTTGCGTTTGGAGCTGCCTGAGAGTGGATGCTTGCTCTTGCGTGAGCGTGGGGTTCGGAGGGGGATATTCCAATCTGCTTATTTGCTAGAAAGTCGTGATTTCCCTAAAAGTGAATAGATGGTCCCTTGCTTGCGTTTGGAGCTGCCTGAGAGTGGATGCTTGCTCTTGCGTGAGCGTGGGGTTGGGAGGGGGATATTTCAATCTGCTCCTTTGATAGAAAGTCATGATTTCACTAAATGTGAGTAGGTGGTTCCTCGCTGAGCTGGCCCCGTGGTTTGGGAGCGCATCTGGTCCTGCCCGGATGGTTAGTTCTCGGGCTGTGTTGTTGACCTTTTCGTTTCCCAGGACGCCTGAGTGTGCGGGGGTCCATATTATTTTGACTCGAGTTTCTGGGCGGTATTTGCTAGTTAGTTTTGCGGCCGGAGGATGTACTCTGCCTTTTATGAACGCGTTGGTAGAGCAATGCTCCTTCCGGGGTAGAAAGGGGGTCTATGAAATGGGTAAGTGGGGGGCTGCTGGATGGTAAACCACAGCTACTGAACGGTCTGGACCACACGCGGCGTCCACGACGTGCGCGGGACCAGCGCACGTCCTCTGAAGTGCCATATTCTTTATAGAGAGCTTTGGCTCGCGCGCCTCGGCGGGATAGATGGTATTCAGGGTGGGCATTCTTAGGAAGTGGTTTGAGGATAAGCGCGGTGTGTATTGCGCGAGGGAGAGAGATGAAGTCTGTAGTGTGTGCGGGTATGCGAATTCCCAAAGAATCCAGTATATGTCGTCCGGTTTCCGTGCCAGCCAGACGAAGGTACTGTGTGTAGCGATGTGCATCTATAATTCTTGTATAGTGTTGTGCATTCCTAATTATAAGAGCCTGTCCGTGCTAGTGCTTTTTGGTAGATTTAGCGCTGCTTTGGTAGCCGTGCGGACTGAAGCATTCATCTTATATTTATCAGCACAGGAGAGGTTCAGGCAAGGAGTGGCTTAAAGAATGCGACTAAGCACAAAGGCATGCAGCACCTTGAGATTGTCTGCTTCGTTTAGGCCGGCTCGTGAATGTGAAACCCTTCTAAGAAGATGGATGAAGGAGTAAGTGGACTGTCAGTGCTTTCATGGTAAGGTTGTTTTTCCCCGTGTCCTCTAAATGTAGGACAAGAATGCGGGGGGTAGGTGTTTGCGGTATGGGAGTGTCATGAAGGTAAATCGTGATGGGGGAGGTAGGGACGCGCCGCGGGCGGATTATGAGGAGTGCTCACTTTGTTGGGGAGCATTCAAGCCCAATGTCTGCCGCGTGAGCAGCTATATACCGGGTGTCCCAGCTAACTTGAACCAAGGGTTTAAAAATGAAATATTGGGGTCAGGAGAGTGAAACTACCTGCATATTGGTGACAGGCATTTGGCGCACCACAGGAAATTTTTTGTATTGCAATTACTTAACTAGTAATTAAAATAATTTTTTTTAAATTTTTAATATTGACTTTAGACACTAAGTGTGATTCGCAAAGTTGGAGAGCACTTTCAGAAACCCCCATTCCATTATTCGCCATAAAGAAAACCTTACGTGTACCTCTTTTTTCGAGCTCGAAAGAAAGCCCGCGAAATACAAAAAAAACCACGTGACGAGCGCATTCGCGCGCCGCGATCGTGCTGCTTTCAACCGTGCTTTCAGTGAACGAAATCAGCTCCGGTATTCATTCGGCGGCCCCGTTTCAGAGGCAGGCCGATATCTTGGTGGTGGTTTCTTCGGCCGTGTCAGCCAGTTCGCGCGTGACGGTGTAAATTGCAGCGAGTGCGCTGCGCTTTGCAGTCGCGATAAAGACTGCCAAGCTCGAAGTTTTCAAATGAGAGGAGTTTTATTTGCCAGTTGCAAAGAAAATAAAAGTGGCGGTTTATGGCTTGGCTGTGCGGCGATGACAGCCGTGGCATGCGGTTGTCCTGACTCCATTTCATTTCGGTTTCTTACCAATTATAAAAAGTGCTCGAATAGGTCACCTTGTGCGACGATACAGCTATGGCATCTTGTAACCAAATCAGCCGTTGCATTTCGTATGACAGCCTCAGGCATGTTTAAACAGACTTCCGTTATTTTGTCTTTAAGGTCTTGCGGTGTGGAAGTTGGTGTGCTGTACACCTTGTCCTTGATATGACCCCACAAAAAGTAGTCCAGAGGTGTCATATCAGGAGACCTGGCTGGCCAGTTCACGGGACCTAGTCGTCCTATCCATTTCTGCGGGAACGCTGCGTCGAGCCAGGTCCGAGCCTTGGCGCTGCTGTGCGCGGGGGCGCCATCGTGTTGAAACCACACATTTGTGGCCCTGGCGAGCGGTAGATCCGAAAGGAAGTCGTCAACGGGTCCTCTGAGGATATCATTGGTGTAGCGATCTGCTGTCAGCGTCTGGTCGAAAAACACAGGCCCGATCAAACTACCGTCGAAAAGTCCACACCAAACACTAAATGACCACTGGTACTGGTGCTGCGTCTGTAAAACCCAGTAGGGATTTGAATCGCTCCAGTAATGAGCATTGTGCAGGTTCACCTGTGAATTGCGCGAAAAACTAGCTTCGTCACTCCATATCACTTTGTTCAAAAAATCCGGGTCGTCCTGCATCTTTATCAGAATCCAATTAGCAAAATCGGTCCTGTTTTGGAAGTCCCGTGGCAACAGATTTTGATGAAGCTGTACGTGGTACGGATGCAGGCGGTGTTTGCGCAGTATTCGCCAAACTGATGACCTGGAGACTCCGGTATCCTCGCTCACGCTGCGCACGCTTGCTTGGGGTTCCAGAGCGAACAGCGATAAAATATGCGTCTCGAAGTCCTCGTCAAAAACAGGTGCTCTGTGTCGTGTGGACGTAAAACTGCCCATCCGTCGCAGCGTCTCGAAGGCACGCAGGATCGTTACTGAACTTGGCCGCCTGCCTGGGTGCCATTGTTGCATAAGGTCTGCAGCGCGCCTTCTGTTCCCATGACATGCACCTAGAGCCAGAACCATGTCTGCTTTCTCTTCATTTGTAAACGGCATGTCTGCAGTGCTAGTAATCACTACACCAAAGATTCAGTCTCGCATGAGAGTGGCATAAGAAGAGCACACGACAAACTGTGCTTCACCGCTGCTTCCAGCTTTCAAAATCCCAATTAGGAAACTGCAACACACAGCCGCCAACACCTCGCGGCGAAACATTATTCCCTGTATTTCTCTTTTGCTTCTGAGTGACAAAGCAGACTCCCCATCTCAGTATCTTATCAGATTGGGACTAAGTCGTCGTCGCCGGGTGCCAACTAGCTGACGCGGACGAAAAACCCCCGCCAAGATATCGGCCTGCCGCTGCAACGGGGCCGTCGAATAAAGGCCGGAGCTGATTTCGTTCACTGAAAGCACGGTTGAGAGCAGCACGATCGCGACGCGCAAATGTGCTCGTCACGTGATTTTTTTTGTATTTCGCGGGCTTTCTTTCGAGCTCGGAAAAAGAGGTACACGTAAGGTTTTCTTTATGGCGAATAATGGAATGCGGGTTTCTGAAAGTGCTCTCCAACTTTGCGAATCACATTTAGTGTCTAAAGTCAATATTAAAAAATTTAAAAAAATTATCTTAATTACTAGTTAAGTAATTGCGATACAAAAAATTTCCCGTGGTGCGCCAAATGCCTATCACCAATATGCAGGTAGTTTCACTCTCCTGACTCCAATATTTCATTTTTAAACCCATGGTTCAAGTTAGCTGGGACACCCGGTATAGTTGTGGCGGCTTCCTGAAGGGTCGATTTTATGTCGCCATCCGAGCCGAACCATTATATCATCCGCGTAAAGTGTGTGTCCTAAGTACGGGATGCGGCTGAGCGCCTTGGCCACGGGGATGAGGGTGAGGTTGAAGAGGAAGGGAGATAACAGCGCCCCTTGTGGGGTTCCAATGTTACCAAGCGTGAAGGAGGGGGTCTGTATATCATCTATACGCAGGGAGGCGGTGCGACCGTTTAAGAAGGCCTGGATATAGTTGTAGGTCTTAGACCCCAACTGCAGCTCTTAAATGCCCTGCAGGATGGCGCTTTGCGTAACTTTGTCGAATGCTTTGGTGAGGTCGACTGCCAGGATTGCTCTGGTGTGATGTAACATGTGATTGAGGATAGCGTGTGAAATGTGCAGCAGGGCGTCCTGTGCCGAGAGATGGGCTCGAAATCCTACCATAGTATGGGGATATAGTCCATGGGATTCCATGTGTTGCCTGAGACGGGTGAGGATGACATGCTGAAACAGTTTGCCCAGGCACGAAGTCAGCGAAATGGGACGGCGATTTTGGGCATTAATGGGCTTATTTGGTTTAGGAATGAAAATTATTTTCCCGTGCTTCCATTCAGCAGGTAGCGCCCCCATTTCCCAGCACTCATTGAAGCAGTCGGTGAGAAGGGATATTGAACGGTCATCTAGATTTCTGAGCATGACATTTGTGATTTGGTCCTCCCCTGGGGTTGAGTTTCGGAGCTTGATAAGGGCTGCTCTGACTTCAACCTCCACAATCGGAGCGTCGAGGGAGGGTTGATCGGAGCCTATATAGTCGGGATATCATACAGCTTGGCTCACAGTGGTATAAGTTGATTGAAGTTGTCGTATTAGTTCTCGATAATTTTATCAATTTTGATGGGTAAGTCTTTTGAGTGTAAGCCGAGTTTGCTTTTTAGATTCAGTGGTGTCTATCTTATGTCGTAGAAGATGCCAGGCCCTGGTGGAGGAGAGATTACCTCGTAATCCGTCACATAATTGGTGCCAGTTAGATTTACTCGGTGCGGCACTGTGCTCTTCTATTTCTTTTTGCAGTTCCGCTAATTTTAGCTTAAGTTTCTGATTCTGTTTCTGGGTTTTCCAGCGAGTGAGGATACTGCTTTGAGCTTGGATTAGGTGCGCTAAGCGACTATCTACAACGGGAGTCTCGGGGGTGGCGTCTAACGTTTGCGTGAATGCGTGGACATCCTGTTTCAGCTCTGTCATCCATGTGTGGAGGTTAAAGGGGCGTTCTAATGTTGTGGCCTCTCTGTGCTTTCGAAGATGATCTGAGCTGGTAATCCGGACACAGTAGCTTTTAGCCTTTTGGCGAAGTCCAGCTCTATATTTATGATGTAAAGATCACTGCCCAGGGCCTCATTTGAGTTTGTCCAGACCGGTGTGGGAAGGTTGCGACCAAAAGTAAGATCTGGGCTAGTGTCGGGAGAGACACTATTGGCCATTCTTGTAGGTGTGCTCAGATCATTAGATATGGACCGGCCGTGCATCTGAAGGGTGCTCCGCAATTCCGCTCCTCTCTTGTTAGTGCGTGTGTACCCCCAGTCTACATGTGCGCAGTTGAAGTCACCTAATATAATGAGGATGTCCTTTTTTGCAGCGCTGCAGGCGGCTTTAATGAGAGAGATTAAATCTGAGACCGGCTGCCGCGGAAGGAGGTAACAGTTGAGGATGGAGAGGGGTTGAGATCTGTGAGTGGAGGGGAATGATTCTAGGAATGTGTGAGCTACCCGCGAGGTTAGTACATGACAAGTTTATGGTACAAAATGTTGGAGGTACGTGGTAACCCTGGGGTTTGGAGTGGTGTCAGAGGGTACCGGAGCGTACCCTGGCAGCGATAAATTTGTGCCAGCATCCTGAAGTGCTTCTATATCCGGTGGTGTGGAAGACGCAGAGAGGAGCTGCTGCAGGGGGTCTCGTTTGCGACGAAACCCCTGCAGTTTCATTGTAGGATGCTTAATTAGAGATCATTTCCGTCAACTGGGCCATGCTGGAGGGGGGGGGGGTGCGAAGGGGGGAAGCAGCTATGGGATTGCTAGCTGGAATATGTGAATTCATTCCAGCAATTATTTGTGGAATTTGTTGTAGAATGGCAGTGGTTACCTCACTGATAATTGTTTCTGTAAGCTTAGTGATGGCGGCTTCAATGTAATTCTGAGTCTGAGCCAGAATACTGGCTTCGAGCTGTTGGGACAAGTTTTTTAATTTAGAATCCATGTCTGGAATGTCGTCCGGTCTGCGTTTCTTTTGTGTAGGGGGTGTGGAGGGTTGGGGTGTTGCTGAAGAGGTTTGGGATGTTGGTGAAGGAGTGGGTGGAGAAACGGTAGGAGGGATAGAATTAATGGCTGCCCTAAGATGCCTTACTCTTCCCGCAAGAGAGCTATCTCTTCCTCCCGCTGTGAGGTTTTGGGTGTGCTGGTGGGTGTGGTCCAGGCGTACTGGTGATCCTGATGAGGCGGTAGCGGTGTAAAGTCGTTTGGCGTGGGCACTGCTTGCTTGGGTTTCGGCGCGGTCTATCTACGAGGTGGAGGGGTCCTGGCTTTGCATGAGCCTGTGCTGGTAAGGTGCGGACTACCACGCAGAATGCAGCTTGGCGGGAAAGGGGTCTCTTGAGGGGTGTGCTTCTCGCCACACCACGGGCAGAGTCGAGCCTTCGGGAGAGGGCACACGTCGTACCTGTGTCCAGGTTCCCTGCAGTTTGTGCAGACGTCGGTGCTACCCTTGTATTGGTGCAGCGGTGTAGCACACACATATATTTAATTGTGTGAGGCATGGGACCTGAGGCAAAGGTTATTAGTATGAACGCCGTTTTTCCCATGCGTCGGGCCGCTAAAATGTTAGGCTCGGGGTTTCGTCAATAACGATTTGTTCAGGATTGAAATCTAAGTCCTGGTCGGCGTCGGGTCCCGTGGGAAATGTCCGCAGAGAGAGCGCTCAGGCGGCGGCGTCGGCTGCCTCATTTCCGTGGACGCCTTGGTGACCTGGAGCCCAAACGAGAGATCGGTTGCGGGGTACGAGTCTCGGCTATAATTTTGGTAAATGCGATAAGCTAGGGGAGTAAGCTACCCTTGCATGCCGTTTCGACAAGCACCTCGCGAGTCGGTGATTATGTATTTGGAGGAGGTGTCAGAGGCTGTCAAAGCGATGGCAACCTCTTCTGCATGAATTGCTGACTGGGCCTTGAATGTAAGGGCGTCTTCTGTTTTACCGTCGTGGACGACCGCGGCCCTGTACCATCCCCTGGGGTCCGGGCATGATGCGTCCACGTAGAACACTCCTGGTTTGCTCCGAAAATGGCGCTAAAAGGCTTCCGCCCGCGCCAGGCGCCTGCCATTATGATTGTCTTTGGACATATTGGTGGGGAGAGGCCGCACGAGGAGGGCGCGTCTCCAGTGTACGGGAAGCTGGCATCTCCCTTCTGTGAATTGAGTGTGTTGGATGTGAAGTCGGGCTAAAAGGGGACGACCCGACCCTGTCTTTGTGAGACGAGTGTATTGGTTGTTGAGGTGGGCCTCCGGAAGCTCCCTAAAAGTGTTCACCATCCTCAGTGGCATATGGCGGCTGGTAGAGGTAGAGACCGGGAGGTCCACGACTCGTTTAACTATTTTCCCGAGGATGACCTCGAGGGCATCCTCCTCCTATTTCCGCAGGTGGAGGTAGGGAGTCGAATGCAAGATTCGACTGGTCACGAATGCGTTCGCCAGCCGCAAGGAGTTTTGGCATCGTAACCCACCGCAGCGTCGCTGGTTGTGTATGAAGAGTCCGAGGCAGGAAATACGCAGGCAGGGCAAACTCGGAGTTGGATAAGCCTTTCCAGCTTCACGATCTGCAGGCGGGTCTGGCCAAAATGAAGAGGGGCACCACGTCGGGCTGGGACAAGGTCACCGTCAAACCTTTGGAGAACCTTCCTGGTTCAGCATACCAGTGCCTTCTAGAATACATCAATGCGATCTGCACGGGGAATCCCGCTCCCCTTTGACTGGAAGACGGCCTTGTCACCTTCATCCCGAAGGCCGGGAAACCGATCGACACGGACAACCTCCGCCCCATCTCTCTCACCTCGGGTGTGGGCAAATTGATAGAGACGATGGTGCGGGATCGGCTATCCGAGTGCCTCGAACAACACAACACCTTCGCGGACAGCATGTTCGGATTTCGCCCACATAGATCCGCACAGGATGTCCTGCTCCAATTCGACCGCGAAATCTTGAACTCCATTACACGCCCCCAAAACGATAAAACTGTCCTTGCGCTCGACCTGAAAGGTGCGTTCGATAATGTAACTCACGAGATCATACTCAAATACTTGAGTCAAACTCACTGCTGCACCAATACCTTCAATTACTTTAAACAATTTCTCGCGGACAAACTGAACCACATCCCAATACAGGACAAAGAGCACGGGCTTTCCTGCTCGGCACGAGGGGGACTCCACACGGCGCGGTGCTGTCCCCTCTGCTATTCAACATTGCCATGATGCGCCTACCCGTCCTGCTGAGTGTGGTCGAAGGGGTCCAGCACGCGCTGTACGCCGACGACATCACCATCTGGGCTACGCAAGGACGCCTGGGGGATAAGGAGACCAGCCTGCAAACGGCCGCCAGCATAGTGGACCGCTATGCTCGAGACTGTAGTCTGCAATGCTCCCTGCAGAAATCGGAATTCATGCATTTGCGTCCCTCGCGCACATGCTCGACCCAAATCAATCTCTCGTTGCAAAGCGGTCCCATTTGCGAATCCAAGGAAATGGCGCAGTAATTGTCTTTTATCTCGGTGGACACCTGAACCGCACCATACAGGAAGGGAAGAAGCAGGAATGAAAGAAGAAAGAGAAGGAGGCGCCGTAGTGTAGAAAATGAAAATTGTGTTTGAGGAAAGGAAATTACGCAGTAACTGTCTCTCATTCCTTGGTGGACACCCTTCATCTGTTTGTAGAGGAAGAGAAGTAGTGGGAGTGAAACAAGAAAGAGAAAGAGGGACCGTAATGAAGAAAATGAAAATTGTACTTGAGGAAAGGAAATTACGCATAACTGTCTCAGATATCTCTGTGGACACCCGTCAAAAGCGTGATACCTCTGCTGACAAGCGTCTGCTGAAAGCCATCTGTCGATAACGATAAAGCGTTAAAGGCATTCGCCTTGAAATGAAAGTGCACGGGCTTGCCTACTGGCTCGACCTGAGCCACAGTCGCTGTCACGTCATCAAGCGGGCTCTCGACCTCCCGGTCGCCACGTCCAACCAGCGACTTCTGGCCTTGGGCGTGGTAAACACATTCCGGGAGCTTCGAGAAGCCCACTTAGTCAACCAATACACGAGTTTTGCACAGACCACGTCCGGTCGCCGCCTCTTGGACCGGCTACACATCAAACATGACTACCATATTGAGGAAAGGGAGAGAGCGCCAGAACCCTGGAGACGCGCCCTCCGGGTCCGACCCCTTCCCCGCAACATGTCCAGAGAAGACCATAGCGGTCGTCGCCAGGCGCGCGTGGAAGCGTTGGCGCGATACTATGGTAACCAACAACATGTGTATTACGTGGACGTTGCCGGCCCACACAACGGGGTATGGTACACCGTCGCAGTCGTACACAACACAAACACAGTTAACGGGCTCACTTTCAAAGCCTACAGCGCAACACACGCGGAGGAGATTGCCATTGCTCTGGCTCTCACTACTGCCAAGTCGAAACACATCATCACCGACTCGCGAGGGGCCTGTCGGAACTATGAGTTGGGCTGGGCTCCCCCGCTTGCCTGGCGCATATTGGAATATAATAATAATAATAATAATAATAATAATTTTATTTCTGCCTCAAAAAGTGACAGAGGAGCTGCAGAAAAAGCTGTCATAAACAGCTTGACTGAGCCGCAGTTCCCTATACCGGGCAGCAGTGACAGGCGACGAGAAAAAAAATAACAAAAAACAAAAGAGAACAATTCAGAGAAAAACACATTATTAACAACAAGAAAAATGTTACCGCTAGTTTGTACATGTGTGCAATTTACATGGTCATCCAAACATCATTGTATAAGTTAAGTATCTTTTAGCAGTACAACCAAAGCACAATGAATCGAACAATGCAAATGAAAGAAAACAAAAAAAACACCACTTAGCGCAGTTTAAAGAAAAAAAATCATTTTGTAACACAGTCTATGTATAAGCAACGCAGCTTACGATGAGTACAGGTAAACAAGTTAAAATTGGCAGATTTGTAAGCATTTAGAAGAGAAGGAAGTGTATATTGCAGGCGCTGTTTACCAGTATTTATGCGTGGTGTAGGCACCAACCAGGTTTCAGGCTCTCTAAAAGGGTAACTCGCTTCTTTTTCTTTCAGATTTGCCAGACGTCGAATATGACTTATGTTATTTTTGGTTTCTAGTTTAAAACGAACACTCAGTCGATATTGATATAAATCAAAGATTTTGATTATGCCAGTTTCACGAAAGAACGCTTTGCTGGGTGCTCCATAGTCCGCATTAAAGACGTAGCGAAGAAACTTTTTTTGCAGAACATGAATTTTTTGTAATGAAGAATACGTTGCAGTGCCCCATACAAGCTGGCAGTAGTTAATATGGGCACAGAACAGTGTGTTATATAGAAGTAGTTTAATTGATTTAGGAAGAATGTATCTAATACAGCCAATCGTGCCTGTTACCCTGGCTAACTGCCGGACAACATGATTTGCGTGATCTTCCCAAGACATGTGCGAAGAAAATTCTACACCTAGGCATTTGAAGTGATCAACAATTTCTATTTCTCTAGAGTTAAAGTTAATACTATCATGTGGGGGGATCGGTTTGTTTCTTGGTCGAAATATTACAGCTTTAGTCTTTTTTTCATTCACGCGCATATAGTTTGATTGGGACCATCTTTCCAGTGTGATCATTGTCGTGTTGCACATTTGTATCAGGTCATGAATGTTACTTCCGGAGAAAAAAATGCTTGTATCATAGGCATATATGATGAACCTGACATTTGGGTTAATGTTCACAATATCATTAAGGTAAATGTTGAAAAGTACGGGCCCAAGTATGCTTCCCTGTGGGACACCAGAATAAATTGGTTTTATTTCTGAATATGTATTATCTATGTTGACAGTTTGTTTCCTTTTTGACAAGTATGATTTTATAAGTTCTGCAGCCTGGCCCCGAATTCCGTAGTGCCATAGTTTCTCTAGAAGTAACTTATGATTAACCAAGTCAAAGGCCTTTGAGAAGTCTATGAATATTCCTATTACGAGCTCTTTGTGTTCAAACTGTGTCAGAATATATTCTTTTTGCTCTAAGAGTGCTAGTTCAGTCGATTTGTTTTTACGGAATCCGAACTGATATGGTGTGAGCAAGTTGTATTTATCTAAAAATTTATTCAGTCTAGAGTGTAGAATTTTCTCCAATGCTTTAGAGAAAACAGGCAGTACAGAGATGGGTCTATAATTACCCAAGTCATTTCGGTCGCCCTTTTTGAATAAAACAGTTATTTTAGCAATCTGCATTTTTTCTGGGAATACTGATGTAGCTAAACAAACATTAAAAATATGTGCCACAGCTGGAGCAATAATATCGGCTACATATTTTATGGGCTTTATCTGGATGTCGTCAATATCTCGACAACTGCTATTTTTTAGGCTAAGTATGACCGATGCTACTTCATCCGTCGTGACAGGTTCAAGAAATATTGTATTATCGTTATGAAGGTCTAAGTAATCGCATGCATTCCCTGCAGACCCATCCGTACTCTTTTTCGTGAAAAAGTCGTTGAAAGCATTTGCCAGCTCTGTCCCTGAAAGTTCCTTATCATTGATTTTAAGATTCCGCACATGGCCACGTGACTGGTTACGTTGCAGCAATGAGTTTAAACGGGTCCAAACCACATCATGACGACCCTTCTTGACGTCTTGAAATGCAGAGTAGTATTCTGTTCGTGCTGATCGCAATTTATTTGTTAATCTATTTCGAAATTGTTTAAATAACCTCAAATCATCAACTGTACGTGTGGCTAGAAATGTTCTATACAGCTTATTTTTCATTTTTATTTCTTTTCGTAACTCAGGGTTGATCCATGGTTTCCGAGTTTTTCGTGAGGCTTTATATGTTGTAGAGGGAAAGTACAAGTGGTATAGTTGTTTGAAAATATCAAGGAACTTATTATAAACTTCATTAGCATCATCGAGGTCAGCTATGTGGGCCAGGTCAACTTGTTTAAGAGCATCGCGAAAAGCTTTCAGTGTAACACTGGTTATACGCTGGTACCTAATACCTTCTGGTTCTTTCAGTGTATGGATTGTCTCATTCATGCACAAGAACACTGGGAGATGGTCACTGATAGGACATGATAAGGCACCGGTCTCAATTTTTGGATGGGTGACATTGGTAATGAACAAGTCTAAAGTGGATTGACTTCCTGTTGTTACTCTGTTAGCGATTTCTATTACACTAACGAAACCATTTGAGGCCAAAACAGTCCTAAATTCTCTCGTAGAATAATTGTTACTGCTCATGTCGATGTTTAAATCGCCTCCAGCAATAAGCGTATAACCTCCATCAGCTACAAAAGACAAAAAGTGTTCATAGAATTTAAGAAAAACGGATACATCTCCACTGGGTGGGCGGTAACAGACAGAGTAAATACATTTCTTTGAGCATAATGATAATATCTCGTAATCCGGCGTAATCACACTGTATGGGTTTAGCATTTCACCAGTTACATTTTCATTCAGAAGTAAAGCAACACCCCCGCCACGCCCGACGGGTCTGTTGAGATAGTAGGTTTTGTAATTGGTCATTTTGAACACATTATGCGCGCTAGTGCTCCATGTTTCACTCAGCATTATTACTGAAAACATAAACCGAAATTCGCTAAAAAATTCATCTAGCAAGACCATTTTATTTTTTACTGAGCGTGCGTTGACATGTATAGCTTTAACGGATGCGGATGAGAAAGAGGAAGCGATGTGGTTCAAGTCATGCGGAAGGTGATACGGGCACTGTGCCATTTTTCTTTTTCATTTTCCTTTCGTACTGAGCTTGCGCAGTGCTACGTAAGCTGGTCCAGATCGCTTGCTCCTTTGATATGTATGGCAGTCATTCCTTGATCTTTGCGAACGAGAATTTTCCCATTCGTATACCAGACAAAACGATAACCTGTATCTTTTGCCTTCTGTTTCGCACTTCGAAGCAAGTCTCCGTGATACCGTGTCAGGTTTTCCTGAATGACAATGCTCGGTTCATTATCTTTTACTTTGCTTCTAGCGTTCAGCCACGAATCTATTGTCTGTCTGGTGAAACGATGCGAAGATCCAACTCCACGCAACCTGATTTGTGCCCCCGGTCACCAGGGCCTCCAGGGAAACGAACAGGCCGATCAGGCCGCCCGCGCACTCTCTCTCCGGGCTATCTCCCTGTCCTTGGAAGCCTACTCCCAATCAGACAATCTGGCCCTTACATTCAAACACACCACCGATTACTACAAGGAGGAGCACCGGCGCTACCCGGCCCCTTGTAAGGGACTGGATCGCGCTGACGAGCGCCTCCTCATCAAAATTCTTACTAACACTGTACTGTGCCCGGCGGACTTAAACATTTCAACGAATCCTTTGATGACACGTACCAGTTCTGTGGGGAGGTGGCTGACACCTTCCACATGGTTTGGGCGTATCAATACAACCCATCTATCCCCCCCCCAACCCCAACCCCACCAGAGAGGACTGGGAGGCGGCCCTGCTCGGCTGTCAGGACCTATTATAAAGACCCAAAAGGCCTTGGTTCACCGGACGCGGGCGGCGTTGCTTGCCAATGGGGCCCCGGAATAGGGGCTCCACCTAGTATTGTTAGGGGAAAGGGCCAATAGGGCCTACCCCAATCACCTCTCAGTAAATATTTATTGCACTATAAATGTTTTTCACCACCACCACCACGTGCAGAAGGAGGAGTTTTGAAAGCTGTGAGATGATTGAAAGAAGAGACACGCGTCGCAACAACCGCGTCCGCCGAAGCGACAACGCCGACAGCAACAGATACCCCAATCTGAGCCACCGCGGCGGGTACAGCTTCATCAACCACAGCAGGTTTTTGCGAGAACGAAGGGAAGGCAGCTGTCTCTTTGTTATTTCACTCTCTACCGCCGCCGCGGTGGCTCAGCGGTTATGGTGCTCGGCTGCTGACCCAAAAGACGCGGATTCGCTCCCGGCCGCGGCGGCTAGAGGTCCGTGTACTGTGCGATGTCAGTGCACGTTAAAAAACCCCAGGTGGTCGAAATTTCCGGAGCCCTCCACTAGGGCGTCTCTCATAGCCTTAGTCGCTTTGGGACGTTAAACCCCATAAACCAAACCAACCTATTTCACTCTCTCCTTTCTTCCCTTCCCTTACGGCGCGTTTAGGGTGTCCACCCAGATCTGAAGAAATTTCTGCATCTTTCCTTTCGTCAAAAACCAATTTTCAGTTTTTTTGCTCGCCGAACGCCGAAGCTATAAAAGCAGAACGCGAGAGGGTCGCACCTCTATCTGTCCTCTCTTCGGCGAGCGCGGCTTCGGCCGCTTATCTGATTTTTTCAGCACCGTCCGCTCCAGCGGACGCAGTTGCTGCTGCGACGCGCGTCTTTTCTTGCCTTTTTCTCTTTCCTCTGATCTCTTACCTCTCCTCTATCTGCAAGTGGCAGCGGTGGTGGCTTGGCTAGAGCCAGTAGCAGGCCCGTGCAATTTCCTTTTCATTCTTCTCTCAGTCACAACAACAACGCTCGCACCTCTCTTCATCGATCTCTCTCGCGGGTCATTTTAACTCTGCACGTGGCAGCGATAGTGGGTCAGCACGAGACGGTGGTTCTTTCAGTCACAACAACGACGACGACTCGTCAGTGTAGAGCGTTCGACTCAGGCCGTGCTGTTAAATGACTGCCGGATGTTGAGAACGCCGGACGCCCACCGTCCCGAGACAGCCTATGCCCAGGAACTGTTCATCCGACACTAGTGAGCGGTGCCGACGAATGCGAAATTCCCGGTCAACGTTCAGCGGTGAGTGCATTACACTGTTGGCGAGTAGAGTGGTTTAAAAAGGGAGTAGAGTGGTTTTAAAAGCAGCCCTCCTTTTGCGCTATCCTTCTGTATGGCACGACGAATTGTTCAGGTAGCATCGTTTTTGCGACCTGAGTATTCTATTCGATATGATAGAGCCGATATCTGATGGAGCTCCACGAGGTGTGGTATGTGGCCCTGTGTATGCGCCGCACTGAAATTTTTATCGCGTGCGCCACAGCGAAGCAAGAATGCGACGTCCGGGCGCCCAGCGCTACCGAGCACAACGACACAGGCGCGGTACATGGCGCCGCATAAAATTTTTGCGTTCGAGACGGAGAAACAAGGCTTAGAGAGGCCGACGTTCCGTCACACCCAGGCGCTTCCTTTAAGGTATCTTATGAACAATCCGCGCCTTGCATCGCATAGAATTTGCAATTAATGTTCCCAGGACGAAGTCAGACATAGAGCGCGTCTGCGTGATTGGGCCCCGTCGGGATAGTCTGCCAGGCCTTACAAATAGCAGCGTCTCTTGCGTTGCATTGAATTTCCTGTCGTGTTCGAGAGCGCGTCACCGTAAACGTGCCGCGCCAGGCGCACCTTATTACCGAACCTTATGAGCACTGGCGTCTCTCGAGACACGCAATTTTTCAATCGTAGTCGGCACGACGAAGCCAGACATAGCGCGCGTTTCTTTGGCTGCGTTGCGCCGGTTTGTCGCGGAACGGCATTTCAGGCCTGTTTGACACCGGACAGAATTTTCTGTCGTGTTTCTCAAGCGAAAGACACACTTCGTATGTGTTCCCAGAAGGTGTATCTGTCCTCGCTTCGGCGAGCGCGGCTTCGGCCGCTTTTCTGATTTTTTCAGCAGCGGAGCGAACGCAGTTGTTGCTGCGACGCGCGTCTTTTCTTTCCTTTTTCTCTTTCCTCTGATCTCTTACCTCTCCTCTATCTGCACGTGGCAGCGGTGGTGGCTTGGCTCGAGCCAGTAGCAGGCCCGTGCAATTTCCTTTTCATCCTTCTCTCAGTCAAAACAACAACAACCCACAATGTGCCATGAAAAGTTTCCCTATTAAGGCGGAAGCCTTTAATGTCTCATCGTTGTAAGCAGCAGTTGTCGACAGAAAATGTCACGCTTTTCAATTGGTGGAAACGGTCGTGACGTCACAGTGCGCGAATTTGAAACGGGGCCAATTGCACTTTGGCTAGTAACCATACAACCAATACAAGGGATCGTATAGTGATGCTCCAAGTAAGTGGAACTGAGCTTAGTTAATTGCTTAATTACCAAATTAGCCTAATTAGCTTTACTGGTCAGGCCATATAAATAAATAAAAGCGGTTAAGAAATTGGTCGAGCTCAGGAATCGAACCCCGGTCTTCGGCGTAAGAGACGAGCACGCTATCCCCTCCGCCATGCCAGCTCGATGGTTTGGAATGAACAAAGGCGCGTCTAGTGAATACGGTGTCTTCACTCACTCTCATCCTCCTCCATTCCCTTCCGGCGAGGTTTAGGTGTCCACCGACAAATGAGAGACAGATACATTGCCTTTCCTCAAAGACCAATTTACCGACGAGCGAGGCATAGAACCGAATGGGCGATGGCGTTCTATGGACTCCTTGGCAGCGTTGCAAGACGCTGTCGCGTTCCACTCTTAGGGGCGAAGCTTAACATCTTAACCACACATCAGTGACCACACTTTAGGTCAAAAAGTGCCCCCCCCCCCCTGAATTTTGACTGGTGTCCACCGAGATATGTGAGACAGTTACTGCGTAATTTCCTTTCCTCAAATACAATTTTCATTTTCTTCATTACGGCTCCTTTAATGCCGTAATGCCGTAGCTCTTTACCTATCTTCTTTAACCCCCACCTCCCTTCCTCTACGGTGCGGTTCAGGTGTCCACCGAGATGACAGAGAATTACTGCGCCATTTCCTTTCCTCAAAAAGCGTTGCGTTCAAAGGGCAAGGCATCGCGCCGAACGGGTGGTGGCGTTCCGTGGACTCCCTGGCAGCGCTACAACGCGCTGTCGCGTTGCACTCCTAAAGGCGAAGCTTAAGCGCCATTAATTAGCAGTTAATTAGCATTCAGGCAATAATCAGTAATTAACAATTAATTACTGATTTGCCATGACTTTGTATTTAGTACTCAAATATATGTGACGCCACCAGTGCCACAGAAACAGTGAAGGTGGTGCGGAAAACGCTTCTGCCTCTACCCACTTTAGACAAAGTGCCCCCTGAATTTTTACGGAGCCTTACTAAAACCGATGCTTGTCTGGCGCCACGTTGATATCTTTGTCGCTTTCGCTAGAACGAAGTTACATTGCAACGCGTCATTTGTGCCACGACGGATGCCCCGTGTTCAGTTCGATCTGTTAGGCCCTATATGGCGACGTGTAAAATTGCTGTCGCGTTCCTCACTGCGAAGTGACACATCCAGCGCGTTTCTTGTGCCTCGACCGGTGCCAGTATTACGGAGCCCTCTTTGAACCGATGCTCGTCTGGGGCCGGATAACAATTTGTCGCGTTCGCTAGAAAGAAGCCACAGTTCCAGTGCGTCATCTTATTGTCCTACGACGGGCGCAGTGTGTTAAAATTTATTAAAACCGAAGCCTGTTTGGCGCCGCTTAGAATTTCCTATCACGTTCGATACAGCGAAGCGATACTGCGTCTCCGTTATGTTGCCCAGCGTTACGAAGCCCTGTTTTAACCGATGCGTGTTTTGTGCCGCGTAGAATGTTTTGTCGCGTTCGATTCGACTGAGCGACAGATCGAATCCCTATCCCTGATTGTGCCGCGTTGTTTACCCGCGTTACGGAGATTTCAACCGATGCGCGTTTTGTGCCACGCAAGCACAATGTTTGCCGCGTTGGATTGACGAAGCAACAGTTCGACGGGTGCCCCGTGTTACGGAGCCCTATTTGAACCGATGCGCGCTTTGTGCCGCGTGGATTGTTTTTCCGCGTTAGATTCGACGAGGCCACAGGTCGAATCGATATCCCTGATTGTGCTGAGACGGATACCCGCGTTAAAGAGCCCTATTTCATTCTATGTGCGTTTTGTGCCGCACATAATTTTCTGTTGCGTTCGATACGATGTAACGGCACCTAAAACATGTCCTCGTGTTAGAAAACGTCGCGTGTGCCAAGGTACCAAGCTCTACATGAGATGCCCTCTTGGAAGAGTGGAAACCTTAATGGTGCTTTAAGATACGTGGCGGTAGTGACAGATGTGCGTTCTATGCGTTGGCGTTTATAACGTTGTGTGCTAGAAACGCGGCGCTGAAGCCGTAGTACGTCGGCGTTCATTGTTGGCGTTGGCGTTCAGGTTTTACACTCCCATCATACTAATGAAAGGAAGTGCATAACTGGCTCCCTGGGTCAGTGGACGCCTGAATCGCGCTTATAGGTGCCATCGCACTATGTACGAGCTAAACCGCGCGAGCGCCTACCCGAGCGCTCGCTCAGTGTAGCTTATACTGAGCGCTATAGTAGGTGGGGCGCTGGGAGAGAAATGTGGGCTGCATGCGTTAGCGCTAACAGCGGTGATCGAACTTTCGCGATCAACCATCTGCCACCTTCAAGGGTGGCAGGGTAAGTGGGGACTTCAATGTAGATATAAAGAGAAACAGGAATTTCTTGCCGCTTATGCCGGACAAGATCCCGTCCCTCTCGTTCGTAACGCCCTACCTCGCGAAATACTTGCATTGACCTCGTCTTTGAGAACCATGCATTCGTGCAGCAAGACGAGCCTATATCCATATATTGCTCCGACCACAGAGCTTCCTTCATGACAACAGTGGAGTGTTTCTTGAAGAAAGGATATGTGTGACAAATAAGTTGTCTGCAATTGTACATAGATGTCTTGCTCGAATTCTTCGCCTCAAGCTATCGAAAAGCTGAAGCAGCTGATCAACTGCGCTCAAATTTCACATTAGGAAGTAACGTAATCGTCGGCAATTTTTTTTATATACAGTTCGAAACTAGACAGAGAATTACTAGTAGTGTGTTTGCGACTTTGGCGCACCGGCTACGAAACCGGACGTTTTAACTGACCTATGCCCTAGGCCCTGGATTTCAGTGCGCCATACACGGGTACGCAATTGAACATGTCTTCATCTATTTGGCTTTCTTTACTATTTGGATCTCTACCGTGTGCGCCTTGTGAAACGGAATACGCGTGTGTGTACTCCGGTGTCTGGCGTGTCAACTTAGTAATCCAGCTGCTGCATTGTTCTGGAACATGATCCCGAGCTCTGATTTCTTTTAATATTGTTGTACTGTTTATTCTAACCCTTAGAGATTTTTTGTTTCCCCTCATGTCCCTAGGTGCAAACTTTGCGCCGATCTCAAAGTAGAGCGTCCCCGATAAAGTTTTTGAATATCTACACCATGGAAGAAATGGCTGCCCTTCTAGGCGGTCTTAGGGTGTCGAAGAGCTCGATGGTGCGCTGTGGATTTAAACCATATCGCTGTGACTAGCGATGCCTTTTTGCCACGAATACCGCCAATTTTTGAGTCTGCTGTTTTTCCAGCAGTTCTTTGGTGACTGCAGAGCTTCAGTGCTGCTGGCTATATGTAATCGCGCTACTGATGTGCTTTGTTTTCAAGCAAAAGCAGCAGGAGCCTGTTTTGATCACACCTTCTTTGTGGATGCAGACGGTGCATGTGTCGGCATCGTCCGTTGTGCAGTTGTCACGTGGGTGCTGCCGGATGCTGACGCCCACGATTTCGATCGGCAGTAAGGCGATGAAACTAGTGAAACCGAAGACCACAGGTAAGGAAGTCTGTGCGCGGCTGGGTAGCGGCTAAGTACCAGGCGGTGCTGCGTTATATCTCGAATTTCTGCTTGATTTCTTGTTTCCTCTTCATATTTTCCAGGGTGACTCAACGCGGGAACGTGGGCTGATGTCCACATGCTCTCCAGGCCAGGGGAACTCCCCCTGGTCAGCTTGTGTCATCCCAGATGAGCTGCCTCATGATTCGTTCTTCCGTGGCAGAGTAAGCAGCATTCCGGTTGCTTTCGTCCCCGCGGATGAGGGCTCCATCAAGCTGAATAACCCCGAGGTTGTACAGGCAGCTCTTAAATCGACCACCCCTCCTCATTACATGAGGATCACTGACGTCCAGCAGTTCGGCCGTGGCGGGATAGTTTGCAGATCGCCAGACCAGGCATGCGTGGCTGACCTACTCAAGTGTTTTTCGTTTGCCAATCACGCGGAGAGCGCGTTCATACCTCCTCATCTGGCGCGTTCGAAAGGGTTAGTCCGGGATGTAGACCCACGGCTAAGCGCGTCTGAGACCCTAAAAAAGCTCACTTCGTCTGGCGTGATCGCCATTCACCGATGCAGTCGTGTGGTGGACGGAACAAAGATACCGACGGAGACAGTTATAGCTACATTTGCGGGGCTCACCTGTCCCTCTGAAGTTATGGTGTGGCCTTTGGTATTCTATGTGGATCAATTTACGTCTCGGCCCCTTCAGTGCCGTAATTGTTGGAGGTTTGGCCATAGTGCCAAGGCCTGTAAATTGAATTTCCCTTGCTGTTTGTGTGGAGAAAGCCACGACCCCGCTGGGTGTCTTCTATACACGAGAAATGCTGTTTGTGTGGTGGTGGACACTCAGCAAGCTATTCCAAATGCCCAGCGCGGGCTGAGGAAGTTCAAGTGCTAAACTTGATTGACAAGCGCAGGTGCTCAAGGCATGAGGCAGTTGCTGTCATCAAAGATAGGACATCTGGCTATGCAAGTGTGGCAGCGCGGCATGCAACACTTGTGGATTCCTCCTTGTCGCAAGCGATTGCTGCAGCGGTGGAGAAAGCACTGGCGAGTGCCATGGATCGTATAGTCGAAAATCTGTTCGCTTGCATTCCGCAGGTCATGTCATCGCAGATGGCCGCTTTGTTGCAAGCTTCTACTGCTCCTCTTTGTGGCACAATCACTTCTCCATTGGTTGCACTTACTCAACCTTCTGTGCCCGTGGCTTCCAATCCGCTCAGTCACTCAACCACAGCCTTCGTCTATTCCTCCAACCAGTTATCACATCACAGTGTGTCAGAAATCTCATCTGAAAAGTGCGTCGACATGGAGACTGAGATGCGTGCTCAAAAGCGCAGTGCGCCTCAGTTAGGTGTTGCTGGTCTGTCTTGTTCTCAGACGAAGACAAAAAATAATCGCCCTTAATCTACACCCAAAGGCAGTATTTTGGATCAGGCGGTCTCTGCTGCTGCACTTTCGGCGGCATATAGTCGTTGAAAGTGTTGCAGTGGAACTGCCTGTCAATTCTTTCCGCTTCGACAGATTTAGTTTGTTTAATCAGTAAATTAGGTCCAGATTTAATTGCTCTTCAGGAAACGTGGCTCACTAAACATTCTTGGTACAATATACAAAATTATCGTTCTTTTAGGTTAGACCAGCCCTCAAGAGGGGTGGCTTGCTATTGTTCGTATCCACAAAATTTTGCCACAGGGCAACTCTGTCATTTCAATAAATGGATAGGCAGTGCGAACTTCAGGCTTTTCATCTGAATATTCCTGGACATCAACCAGTAACTCTGGCCAATGTATATTTCCCAATAGGTGTGCATGACATCCGGCCTCTTGACTCGTATTTATCTAATTGAGGAAAGAAGTTTTAATTGTTGGAGACTTCAACTCGCATCATGTTTCAAGGGGGGGGGGGGGTTCGAACATATCGCTGCGGTACGCTCTTTTGGGACTGGGCTTGTCTAAATAACCTCATCTGTTTAAATTCGGGTCTCCCCACATTTGTCCGTGGCCAGGCTCGGTCAGTGTTAGACCTGTCATTTTCTTCCCCCGAAATAACTGTGTCTTCTTTGGCGCCAGTTGACTGTACCTCCAATAGTGATCACCTTCCGATCAGTTTCCAAGTTATGTGCCAGTTGACCTGTCTTAAAAGCAACTGGGTGCACGTTCATAAATTTCGGCAGTTTTAAAAATGCCCTCAAAGCAGACCTTCAGGTATTATCTTATTCCAACAGTGGAGATAATACCATCCGCATTTGTTCAATTTTGAATGGAGCTCGTAAAAAATCGTAGTTCTTGGTCCAGGCACATAAGGGAACATCGCCATGCCTTCGGTGGAACGCAGAGCGCACTCGAGATTATAGGCGCCGAAAGGCTGCTTGGAAGAAATTTTTCACAATCAGTGTCCCAAAAACTGGATCGATTATAAGTTCATTGCAGGTACGTTTGAGCGCACCGTATCTCGTGCAAAAGAGTTGTACGATACTCAACACTACGAATTCCTGTCAAATTCTGGTAATAGGCGTGCGTTATTCAATTACCTATAATCCAGGAAACTAATCTCGACCAGCATGAACGCTGTCTCCCTAGTTCAGTCACCGGCTGAACTTGCTCAGTATCTAGAAGAAATAGGCAGGGGCTTTGAGCGTCGGTTTACGGCTCTTCTTCCTTCTCCTCCGAGATTTCTTGCCTCATTGAACGATTTTGAGGAGGTCACCGTCACTGAGCTCTCGAACACTGCATCCAGCCTTCCACCCGCGGCCCCGGGCCCTGATAGTGGCACTTCTTCTATGATAAACATTTTGTTCGAGGAATCTCGCACCGACTTACTGGCACTTATAAATTACTCTCTTAAGGGGCCATGGACTCCAAATGAGTGTCGTCTAGCAAAGATTATCCCTTTGCTTAAAAAGCAGGGAGGTGGTTATGTGTTAGACAATATAAGGCCAATTTCAAATATCGTAAGGTTAATTGAGAGGGTGTTGCATGATAGAATAGTCTCCGTTATTTCAGAGAGTGTGTTGTTGAACCCTTGCCAGATAGGTTTCAGGCCAGGATGCTCTATATGGTGTGCCCATACCGATCTGGAGAGCCGCATACAGCTAGCTCGTCGTAGAAACCAATACGCAGCGCTTGTTACTTTACATGCGTGTAAGGCTTATGATAGCGTTGAGCACAGGATGCTCTTGGAAAGACTACAGGCAGTAGGACTTCCGAGATACTTTGTGGCTTGGGTTGCTGAATTTCTTGCTGAAAGGGAATTTTACTGATTCCAGAATGGTGTTTCATTAAGCAGATTTCGACAAGCGAGAGGAGTGCCCCAAGGGGCGGTCCTCACCCCTGTACTTTTCAACATCTTACTCAGCAGTATTGCCTGCAGTCTTAGGGTGTCCACCTATGTGTACGCTGATGACATCGCCTTTTTTGCTTCAGAGAACGACAATTCCTCTTTGTATCAATCCTTACAGTCCTGCCTGAATATCCTGGACCAATGGTTAGGAGACATTAATCTGTCCCTTAATGTCCGTAAATGTGCTTTATTGGTTTTCCCACTCTCTCATCCAGTTAATATTTCTTTTGTTTACCGGAACCATGTAATTACTCAAGCGCAAAGTATCAAATACCTCGGAGTAATTTATGATCCTTCTCTTTCCTCGCGAGCCCATATAGAGCAGATCACTGCGAAAGGAGTCCGAGCAGTCGGTATGCTGCGCAGGCTGAGCAATGTTCGTTCTGGCATGAGAAGGCACTCGCTTCTTATGATTTACAGAATGTACGTCCGTCCAGTCTTAGAGCTCGGCTGTGTTTTATTCTCTGGTGCGCCAGCCTATAAACTTCGCCCCTTGATTCTCTTGGAGCGGGAGGCGCTGCGTCTCTGCTTGGGCCTTCCAAAATTTATGACGAATTTCGTTTTGTACCTGGAAGTGCGTGCTCGATCATTGCCTTCAAGATTTCGGCTCTTAACGATGAAAACGTTTGTAAAAATGTGCCATTCGTCGCTTCATGCCTCCAATTTGATCTTCCTTCGTCAGCCTCGGCCATTTTTCATCCAAAACCTGGTCTCATTTCCGTACCCCTCAGATTTGTTTTGTGCAATCTCTCTTTGACCCCTTAAACGTCCGCATTTCGGACATCCTTCCAGTATGCGCCAATTTTTCATCTATTCAGATTGCCTTCGATGACATCTTTCCAAAACATGCAAACTTTATGCCTTTTCGTTTTCTCAGCGGCTTATTACAGGATTACTTGCTGCTCTTTAAATCTCATGTGCTCATAGCGACCGAAGCCTCACAGTGCGAAGAAAAGGCCGGTGTTGGCAAATTTCTCCATCTCCCTTGACTGGTCATTTTCACTCCGCCTTTCCGATTACACCCATATTTATTTGGCCGAATTTCTAGCAGTAGTCTTGGCGTTGCGCAAATTAAACAGCTCTTTGTCTTCTTGAATGCCAACAGCGCAAACGACGCAGACAAAGTAGAAGAAAACACAGGACAAGCGCTGACTCACAACTGAAATTTTATTCAAGGAAAGTAGTACATTTTATAGAAAAAGTGGCCAACTTATCAGCTAGTAAACACAACCCATGTTTCTACGTGGCATCAAGGTATGCAACCTCACTGTCATATAATGAAATAGATGGCTTACTGACGCATAACCTTGCGCTGTTGGCATTCAGTATGTACCACCAACTCTTCCGTTTGGCGATAGTGTTGAACTTTGTCTTCTGTCATAATTATGACGGATTCATTATCGTTGCGTTCCTCTCTCACCGCGCCTACAACATCTCACGCACTTTGCTTACTCAAATGCTTGATTCCTCCCCACGTGTGTTCGTTACGGTTGGTCTGGGTGCCTGGACACAGAGGAATCCATTTTAATGAGGTTGCTGATACCCTGGCGAAGGCATCTCTTGAAGGCCCAGTCGTATTTGTGCTTCCACCCAGCGCATATACTACGGCGGTTAAGTTTCGCAGCTATCTGCTCTTGAAAGAATTCGCAGCATGAGCTCTCACCTCCTCACCCGAATTGCGGCATCTCCTTTACCCGTGGTGCAGTAAAGGATGGCGATCACGCAAGCTTGAGGTTTCGTTCACGCGTCTACGTTGTCGAGTACCTCACTTAAACTTCTACCTTTATAGATCTGGTCTGGCGGTCTCCACATTGTGCCCGTTCTGCGGAGAAACCGAAACGATAGATCATTTCTTGTGGACCTGCCGCCGTTCCTCCCCTTTACGGAGCCGCCTGCTAGAGCATCCGTTACGTCAGCTAGGTCTAAGTCTGTCAGCTGGGGTTGTTTTGTCTCTTGGGGCTTCCTCCCTTGGGCACAGTAACTGGAATGTGCTCTCCGCCATCCAAAACTTCCTTACAGACACTAACCGGCTGCCGTCTTGAGCTCTGCTCTTTCTCGTGATTAATATTTCTCTGCAATGAAAGCATACCGAAACATGGAATATTTAGCCCTGTTCTCTATTTCAGTCACCGATCTCGCAGTATTTGTTTAGCTTATTTCAATTACACATCGAAATTTCTTTCATTTTTTTCCTAATTATTATAATATCATTATTACTTTATTTTTTCCACCATCATTTATTTACTTGTTTTACATTCTGAGCACCTGTCAGTTTCCGCCTGTGTGTTGGCTAATCCCCCGCAGTGAGTAAGCGCCATTATTTAGAGGACAACAACAACAACATCTACTATGGTTCCCTGGCCAACAAAAGAATGTGGGCATTGTTTGTTGGTAAATATTCCTATGCTTATGCCAAAAAAAATTGGCTTAAATTTTTCCTTGTACCTTTATTTCATATGGACTAGTTTTCTATCTGCATACCATGCAAGATATGTCCGATTGGTCTGTTCTTGTAGTTTCTACTACAAAAGCGCATTCCGTCAAGGGTAAATTGTGATTAAGACTAATGAGCTTAGTGATGTAGTAGTAGTCAGCAACAGGACGGGGTTCTCATGAGAAGTAACGCAGAAGATTCGTACCGTGGAAGGAAGAGGGTGTGGCCAGAGTGGACAGTTGCGTTACACCTGAGCCTGTCTGTCGCATTAACCATGGAAGTTGAAGATATTGCCACGAATATTTGTAGTGTTCTTTCATTCTTCAAAGCTCTCGGCACGCCGATTTATCGCTTTGTTTGTGATGCAAGACGCACCTATATTTACCTTGATTGATCGCGTCCAGGCAGTTCGATTCTACGTTGTTCCAGAATGTTCTAGTAACTTTCCAGGCTTTATCTCGAATGTGCACTATCAGCATTAAAAAAAGCATGGCGGAGAGTGGCCGGCATTCTGTTCGACGACCACCAAGCACACTTGCTTTTACGCCGCCGCCGAGTGATTCAGTTCTTTGCGGGCGCAAGTCAGCGCAAATAAAGAGTTTCGTTTAGAAGATATTCTCGCTGATTTTCCCGTTCGCCGGACTGCAGGCACCACTACCTGACAATATGACGAGAGCAGCGCTATGCGTAACCCGAAGGTACTTACCGTGGTAGCGGGGCATGCCGAGATTGGATGAATGCGCACTCAGAGCACTATTGCGGTGGGGCTTTGAGGGTCTGCCTCAAGTGTAAGAACGCAGAAAAAATGGAGCTTGCTGACCCAGAAACAACTTCAAGGAGGGCAGCTTTGAAATGAGGAGGGTATGGTGAGAGTTCACGATTATTTGCAGGAGCCTGTTTGCCACGAGAGCAGTGGAAGGCGAAGGGCAGGTTGCGAGTGGAGGAATGCGCAAGAGGAGTTTGGTAGCCGTGGAAGCAGGACGGAATTGTGAGGGGGAGGAGGGTGCTCCCCTCCTCCAGCAGTATCCCGAAGGCGGGGACCGCAGGAGGACGAGAGCATGGCAAGAAGAGTGGAATACTAGGGAGGTGGTTGTCACGGCTTGTAGATAGTAGAGTGTGGCAAAAACTTAAAAATCGGCAAACAAAGGGTTTGGCACAGGAGGCACCTGAGTAGTGGCGGTGGCTGCAGGAGGCGGGTTTGGAGGAAACCGTAGGAATGCTTAAGGTGAGGGTGGTCGCCATCGCGAAACATAAATTACCTAAAAAGCTGTCGCTCAGCTCCCACTTTCCTCTCTTCCCTTACGATGTGACACAGTTCGGGTTTCCAGAGAGTTGAGAGACAATCTTGCTATACACAATGGTAAAAGTCCTTTGAGTTTTTAATAATCTTTAATTGGCAGACCCAAGCTCACGTCGTGGGTTTGAGAGAGATTGATCGGCCATTTTTTGAATTACTGGGATCAGCATCGTAATCTAAGATATCCATGTAGAAATAAATCGCCCAATTAAAGACGAAGCTAAACGCGAGCCTTGCTCCGGAAGTTGCATAGCTCTTTGTGCACCGAAGATGAGGGGAATACGCTCTTTAATGCTGATGCATGAACTAGCGACTCGCGGGATGAGATCGTTGAAAGCAATCCCAACCCTCTACTATGTCGTCTACTCATGGACCCTGATGGACCAGCAAAGAAGTGGGCACGTGGGAACAAAGAGGAGGTTCGTTATCTCGACGCCGACACACCAGGATTGGATCGGCCTACCTATGTAAAATACCTTTGTAAATAGAACCTGTAACAGTATTGGTTTCTGTTTTTTCAGAGCCTTGGAAGTAATTCAGTACTCATATAACTTTCGAAACGCATTTCTCTAAAGTTCCCGCCGGCGAGCTGGCTCAGTGTGTGTGGCACTTATCTGCTGATGTGAAGGACGCAGGTTCGATCCTGGCCACGGTGGTCGAATTTCGATGGAGGTGAAATTCTGGTTCAAAATTCCTAGCTGCTTTAATTTCGATCATCAACGAGTTCCAAATTTTATCCTCCCCACGAAAAACAGTATCATTTCTAGCTTGCCTTGTGTTGCAAACGGGTATACAGAACATTCGAAGAGGGATGTGGTTGATTTTTTTAATTGCGTTAGGTTTCACAAGACATGACTTCTTGAAGAGTTTTAAATAACCCATTCCTGAAAAACAAACAGTATTCATTGACTTCTGCAGTACTGCAGGTGTGGCTAGCTCAGCGCATTTTTTGACACTATACAATGGTAATAAACTTGTTTTGTATCTTGCTTCTCTTGATTCAGTGCAGTAATTGAGATGGCTGTTACAAAGTCAAAAATACACGGACAGAAGAAAGATGCGAGGGAAGTACTGCTGTGCTCTTGCCAGGGCAAAACAACAATGTGCAACGATTTTACACACACTGTGCAGCCGTTCCTTAAAAAGTGGCTATCAAATACAACTCCTAAGTATTCAAAGAAGACGACATTATCAGTGACAATATCTTCAATATGTAAATAACGTATTACTCAACAAACCTTTGTTTGGTAAAAAAACATCACGTATTTGGATTTTTCACTGTTTAAACATAGGTGTTTGTTGTTAAACCATGTCAAAATTAGTTGTAAATCATTCTTCGTACAGTTTTCAAGCCAGAAGCAAGTTGCCGAGGCAAACCGACCAGTGACACCTGCATAAACCGTACCTCAGATCTCTCTTTGCTTCTAGCTGGTCAATGATAAAAAGAGAGAATAAAGGAAGCCTCAAACCAGCACCATGGGGTACCCCGCGAATAGTATTTTTGATATTTTCACTCAAACTGCTTAAAGTCGAATTGTTCTGATGACCAATAACGTCATCATATAAAAGGCTCTTGCGGCAAATTACCATACTTCAGCATTTTGTTATTGTGCCCATGTTAGGGTGCATGTTTTTGTTGCATGCACCAGGGACCTTAACCACAATCCAAAGCACTAGAAACTGTGCAGCAAAAGAGCTGCAACAGATACTCAGACCCCATAACGCCGATCCCAGAGTAGACCATCCCCGATAAAGTTTTTGAAAATCTACACCATCAAATAAATGGCTGCCCTGCTAAGCAGTCTCAGGGTGTCCGAGGAGCTCGATGCTGCGCTGTGCATTTAAACCATATCGCTGTGACTGGCGACGCCTCCTTGCAGAGAATGCTGCAAATTTTGGAGTCTACTATTTTTCCAACAGTTCTTTGGTGACTGTGAAGCTTCAGTGCTGCTGGCTATAAAGAATCATGGTACTGATGTTCTTTGTTTTCAAGCGAAAGAAGCAGGAGCCTGTTTTGATCATACCTTTTTTGTGGATGCAGACGGTGCATGTGTCGGCAGCATCAGTTGTGCAGTTGTCATGTGGGTGCCGCCGGTTGCTGACGCCCACGATTTCGATCGGCAGTAAGGCGATGAAACTAGTGAAACCGAAGACCACAGGTAAGGAAGACTGTGAAGACGAGGGGAATTGGTGTTGTCCTATAGTTACTATGGTTCCCTGGCCAACAAGAGAATGTGGGCATTGTTTGTTGGTACCTATTCCTCTGGTTATGTAAAAAAAAAATTAGCCTAAACTTTTCCTTGTTCTTTTGTTTGATATCAAGCAGTTTTTTATTTATATACCTTGCAAGATGTCTGATTGGTCTGTGAGTGTGGTTTGTACGTCAAGGGTAAATTGTGATTAAGACTAATGAGTTTTCTGATGTAGTAGTCAGCAACTGGGCGGTGTTGTCATGAGAAGTACGCAGAAGATTGGTACCGTGAAAGGCAGAGGGTGTGACTGGAGTGGACAATTGCGTTACCGGAGCCTCTCTGTCGTGGTAACCATGGAATATGAAGATATTGCCACGAATGTTTGTGCTGTTTGTTCATTCTTCAAAAGCTGCCGGCACACCGCTTTATCACATTGATTGAAGACACGCCTAGATTTATCTAGCTTGATTGCATCCAGGCGGAGTCGATTCTACATTGTTACAGAATGTTCAAGTAACTTTCCATGCTTTATCTCGAAAATTCGCTACCAGCTTCAAAAACAGCTTGGCCGAGAGTGGCCGCCATTCTGTTAGACGACCACCCAGCACACTTGCTTTTACGCCGCCGCCGAGTGATTCAGTTCTTTGCGGGCGCAAGTCAGCGCAAATAAAGGTTGGTTGGTTTATGGGGTTTAACGTCCCAAAGCGAATAAGGCTATGAGAGACGCCGTAGTGGAGGGCTCCAAAAATTTCGACCACCTGGGGTTCTTTAACGTGCACTGACATCGCACAGTACACGGGCCTCGAATTTCTCCTCCAAAGAAATTAAGCCGCCACGGCCGGGATCGAACCCGCGTCTTTCGGGACAGCAGCCGAGCACCATAACCACTGAGCCACCGCGGCGGCCGCAAATAAAGAGTTTCGTTAAGAAGATATTCTCGCTGATATTCCCGTTCGCCGGACTGCAGGCACCACTACGTGACAATATGACGAGAGCAGAGGGATGCGTATCCCTAAGGTAGTTACCGTGGTAGCGGAGCATGCGAGACTGGATGAATGCGCACTCAGAGCACTATTGCGGTGGGGTTTTGAGGGTGTGCCTCAAGTGTAACAACGCGGAAAAAGGGAGCTTGCTGACCCGGAAACCACTTCAAGGAGGGCAGCTTTAAAATGAGGAGGGTATGGTGAGAGTTCACGATTATTTGCAGGAGCCAGTGTGCCACGAGAGCAGTGGAAGGTGAAGGGTAGGTATCGAGTGGAGGGATGCGCAAGAGGAGTGTGGTTGCCGTGGAAGCAGGACGGAATTGTGAGGGGGAGGAGGGTGCTCTCCTCCTCCAGCAGTATCCCAAAGGCGGGGACCGGAGGAGGAAGAGAGCATGGCAAGAACACTGGAATACTAGGGAGGTGGTTGTCACGGCTTGTAGGGAGCAGAGTGTGGCAAGAACATAAGAATGGGCGAAGAGAAAGGGGTTGGCACAGGAGGCACCTGAGGAGTGGCTGTGGCTGGAGGAGGCGGGTTTGGCGAAAGCGTAGGAATGCGTAAGGTGAGGGTGGTTGCTATCGCGAAATATAAATTACCTAAAAAGCTGTCACTCAGCTCCCACCTTCCTCTCTTCCCTTACGATGCAGCACAGTTCGGGTGTCCACCGAGATGTTAGACAATCTTGCTATACACAATGCTAAAAGTCCTTTGAGTTTTTATTAATCTTTAAATGGCGCACCTGAGCTTATGTTGTGGGTTTGAAAGAGATTGATGGGCCACTTTTTGAATTAGTGGGATCAGCATCGTAATCTAAGATATTTATATAGAAATAAATCGCACAATTAGAGACGAAGCCAAACACGAGTCTTGCCCCAGAAGTTGTATATCTCCTTGTGCACCGGTGATGAGGGGGAGACGCTCTTTAATGCTGATGCAACTACTAGCGATTCGCGGGTGTGAGGTTGTTAAATGTAATCCCAAGCCCTCTACTATGTCGTCTACTCATGGCCCCTGAAGGACCAGCAAAGAAGTGGGGATGTCGGAACAAAGAGGTTCGTTATCTCGCCGCCGACACACCAGGCTCGTTTCGACCGGCCTATATAACTACCTTTTTAAACATAACCTGTAACAGTATTGCTTTGTTTTTTCAGAACCTTGGAAGTAATTCAGTACTAATAACTTTCACGCCCCGCCGAGGTAGTTCAGTGGTTACAGAGCTCGGCTGCTGACCCGAAAGAAGCGGGTTCGATCCCGGCCACGGCAGCCGAATTTCGATGAAAGCGAAACTCTGGAGGCCCATGTGCTGTGCGATGTCAGTGCCCGTTAAAGAACCCCAGGTGCACGAAATTTCCGGAGCCCTTCACTACGGCGTCCGTCATAGCCTGAGTTGCTCCGGGACGTTAAACCTCAATAAACCCAATCTAATCATAACTTTCACGGCGCATTTCTCTACAGCTCTCGCCGGCGCGGTGGCTAGTGTTCATGGCACACGGCTGCTGACCTGAGAGACGCAGTTTCAATCCTGGGCACGGTGGACGAATTTCGATGGAGGGAAGGGAAGGGAAAACTTTATTTGCACTACTGGTTTTTCCTGCGGTTTGGGCGCATCTTCAGAGACGTCTTGGTTCTACCCCCAGGAGCCTTCTCTGTCGAAGTCGTCCGCCTCTAATCAGTGGTCGGTTGCCCTCAGTCCAGGGCTCCGCTGGCCACTGCCGCCCGTTGAGCTCGCTGTACCAGACCTTGTTGGTCTTCGCAGCGGTCGCTGGACAGCAGAGTCTCCCACTGCTCCGCCCTCGGGTTTTGTATTCTAGGGACCATGTCTATGTTTTGGCAGGCCCATGTGATGTGGTATAGTGTAGGTTTTTCGTCGCACCAGGGACATTTGTTCGTGTATATCGTAGGGTGCATTTTGTTTAGTATATGTAGGTTTGGGAGAGAGCCTGTTTGTAATTGTCTCCAAGTGACAGCTTCCTCTCTGTTGAGAGATTTGTGCGGTGGGGGATATCGCATTCTTCTGCCTCTATAGTTTTGTAGTATGGCCGAGTATTCCCTGGGTGCTGGCGCGAGTTCCGCGGTCTCGTCGGAAGCTCGGAAAGTGATGTATCCTCGAGCTATTTTTTCGGCCTCTCGGTTCCCTGCCACCCCCGTGTGCCCCTGTACCCACACAATTTTGTGTCGGATCTTGTCGTTTTGTTCTTCTCGGTTTTTAATTCTGTCATTCGCTGGGTGGAGTATACGGAGCGCGCGACGACCTATCCTGCCATTCATGTAATTTCGGCAGGCTGTTTGAGAGTCCGTAAGTATTGTTAGTGACCGCCCGGTTCTATAGCCCTCCGCCACCGCTAGAGCAACGGCTACTTCCTCGGGCTCTGCAGCTGTGCAGCCTCGGAGAGATGCGCTGGTCATTTCGCGTAAAGACGAATCGACCACCGCCGCTACAGCGATTTTGGTATCTCCTCCTCTCCAAGACGCGTCTGTATACACGGTCGTGGCTTGAGGAGCGTACGTTTTCTCAATGAATTCGGCCCTCGCTTCTCTTCTGCCTCAATGGAGGTGGGATCCATGTTTTTTGGTATTGGAGCTACCTTGAGGATCTTGCGAAGCTCGTCGGGGATCGTTGCCGTCCTCGACATTTGTCGCATCTGCTCGCGGTATCCGAGCCTCTGCAGGAGCGCTCTTCCTGTCGTTGTTTGCAACAGCCTGAGTTTTTGCGACTCAAGCTGCGCCTCTCGTAGCTCCTCAAAGGTGTTGTGTAATCCCAGGGCCATGATTTTTTCTATAGACGTGTTGCGTGGTAGTCGGAGCGCTGTCTTATACGCTTTGCGTATAAGACAGAGGTGACATTCAGAGGTGACAGAGGTGTATAAGACAGAGGTGAAATTCTAGAGGCCCATGTACTGGGTGATGTCAGTGCACATTAATGAACCCCAGGTAGTCGAAATTACAGGAGCCCTGCACTACGGTGTCGCTCATAGCCTGAGCAGCTGTGGGACATTAAACCTTGAACTATGAATCACCTCAAAAGTTCCAAGCACATCAGCTTTGACACTGAGGCAGATCGCATCTGGAGAATGGAAGCAGCTACTGCTACCTACAGTGAACAAGCCCATTTAGAAAATGAAACGTAGACAGCTCACACACTGACATGGATATTCCCGCACTTCTGAAATCTACGTGAGAACGCCCACATTCAAGCCAAGGTGTTATATGTGACAGATTATTGAAAGCGCCCGCACGAGTTGCTATGCAAAAGCTAAAGGTGCTTTATCAGGTGCTTAAAGATGCAGTTCGGGCCACATATTTTGTGCAGTCTGTACAAAAAAGCATAGAAAACAGCGATATTTGTACCTATTTTCTCAGTTTGCTCAAAGGCTTTCAACACAGAAATAAAGTCGTACTGTCAATTAAAGGTGTCGCATGCATTCGTATGCATGTTAAACCACGGGTGCATGCTGGAAGAAAGCGACACTCAGTAATGTTTGCTTTCTCTTGAACTGGCGGCAGGTGACTGTGGCGATCATGCCATCGGTGCCAACGGAGCCGAAAGCAGAACGTCGGAAGCGTCCGATGTGCTGTCGTCACGTGGGTGCCACCTGAAGACAGGGCTTGCTTCTACGCCACCACGCCGTTGGCAGAGCTTCAGGTAAGGATGACTCCAAAATGCTTGCTTTAACCTCGTGACCAACCGAAGAACGCGGCCGTTTTGGGTTGGCGCGACCAAACCAATGGCCCTTTTGGTGCGATTCAAACGCTCTCTCCCCTGTGCCGTGGAGGCAGGTTCGTTCGAATTTGTCAAAAGACATTTTGTGTTTTGCGCGTCTAGTACGCATGTAGGTGTATGCTAATGAGTGTGCGTATTTAGAGGCATCAATTAAGAAAATAGGAAACAACCGTTAGCCTTGTAAAGTCACAAATTTAAGCCAGAACCTAAGTGTCTTTTTCATTTTTTTTCCTTTATATAGCCCAAAAAGATTTTTCTCGTTTCCGGGGAAGTTTCAAAAGAAAATATGGCGGCGGTTCACCCGGGAAAAGGTAAACAGGACTTTCGTGTGAGCAGCAGTTATCCTAATGCGGATATAGCATCGGATGATAATGCTTCTAACGTTTAAATAAACCATCCAGTTTTATTTCAAACCATTGGAGCTTCCTCTTAACATGACACCACTGGAGACAACGGTGCTGGCCACTTCAGAGACAAAAATAGCGAGCATTAACGGTCATGCTTACAGGTCCGTTTACAGAAGATTTTATTTAAATCCTCTTGATTCCAAGCTCTTCCGCGTTGCCTACTGCGAAGGTGCCTCCCCCGCCCCCAATCCATCACTCTCGTCAGTAGATATGAGGGCTTCCTGTCAAAAAGGCGCCGCTGCTCTAGAGTCCAGCGGGTGGTTTGCATTTTCATGAGGCCCCTCCCTATTAGCAAACACGGCCATGTCAAGGGGGTGTGACCCAGTAAAAAAATAAAATTCTTCTTCAGAAGCCCGAGTGGTACCTATATTTAAGCAAGGCGATAGAAATAACCTTCATAACTACTGTCCTATTTCTGTTGTGCCCGTATTCTCAAAAAGCATTAAGAAACAATACATACAAGGATGGCATCATACCTATACCAAAATAAATTGCTACATGACATTCAGCATGTTAACAGCTCTTCGTACTCAGAAAGAAATAATCATCAAATTTTTTATGAAGAAGACGTTGGTAGTAGGTTATACACAGGCTTTTCAAGGCCATTTGACCCAATCATAAAATTCTCCTTTCCATGATTTGCAGCTACGGTTTCTGTGCGAATACGCAAGCCTTGCTAAAATCATATTTCCAGTATAGAATGGTATACAGCGAATTAAACAATGTGAAATCATCAACACTACCTATTAACTCCGGTGTACCACAGGGGAGCATTCTAGAGCTGCTGCTTTTTTCCTTTTATATGTGAAACCATCAACACTACCTATTAACTCCGGTGTACCAGAGGGGAGCATTCTAGAGCTGCCGCTTTTTTCCTTTTATATGTGAAACCATCAACACTACCTATTAACTCCGTTGTACCACAGGGGAGCATTCTAGAGCTGCTGCTTTTTTCCTTTTATATGTGAAATCACCAACACTACCTATTAACTCCGGTGTACCACAGGGGAGCATTCTAGAGCTGCTGCTTTTTTCCTTTTATATGTGAAACCATCAACACTACCTATTGACTCCGGTGTACCACAGGGGAGCATTCTAGAGCTGCCGCTTTTTTCCTTTTATATGTGAAATCATCAACACTACCTATTAACTCCGGTGTACCACAGGGGAGCATTCTAGAGCTGCTGCTTTTTTCCTTTTATATGTGAAATCATCAACACTACCTATTAACTCCGGTGTACCACAGGGGAGCATTCTAGAGCTGCCGCTTTTTTCCTTTTATATGTGAAACCATCAACACTACCTATTAACTCCGGTGTACCACAGGGGAGCATTCTAGAGCTGCTGCTTTTTTCCTTTTATATGTGAAACCATCAACACTACCTATTAACTCCGGTGTGCCACAGGGGAGCATTCTAGAGCTGCTGCTTTTTTCCTTTTATATTTGAAATCATCAACACTACCTATTAACTCCGGTGTACCACAGGGGAGCATTCTAGAGCTGCCGCTTTTTTCCTTTTATATGTGAAACCATCAACACTACCTATTAACTCCGGTGTACCACAGGGGAGCATTCTAGAGCTGCTGCTTTTTTCCTTTTATATGTGAAACCATCAACACTACCTATTAACTCCGGTGTACCACAGGGGAGCATTCTAGAGCTGCCGCTTTTTTCATTTTATATAAAAGGCATATCTGCAGCGCAAACAATCCACGATTTGTATCCTATGCGGATGAATAATCTGTTTTCATTACAGGTAGTTGCAAAAGTGATATCAAACTTTGTGCAAATAAAGTGTTGGCCGACACTCAGACATAGATTGATGCAAATCATCTTGGTATAAATCCAAATAAAACAAAGGTTGTGTTCTGATCGGAGAAAGGAAAACGCATTTCCGAGCAACTTAATGTACGGTTAGGCACAAACATATTGGAAATAGTTGTTTCTGTAAAGGTCATTGGTATAATATCTTTTCAATGCGCTTAACATAAAATAAGCATATAGAACATCTTTGTTCTAAACTAGCCTTTGCTATAGGGGTCTTATGCAGATCAAAAAGCATACTTCCTGAAAACCCTAATTCCGTAGTGTTCTCTTCACTCGAATATTGTAATTGGTTTGGGGCACAACTGGTGTCACAAACTTGTCTAACTTGCACTTACTACATACAAAAGGCGTTAGATGTATAGCAAATGTTCCTTACCATTATCATTCCCATGATCTCTTTTAGCGATATGGTATTAATCCCACTTTCAAAATGTACAGTTACAGGTTGCTCGTTTGCTTCAAGTCCTGTGTTGAAATCAGTGATAACATCTTAGCGAAAATCGCAAAACCCGAAAAGAACGAAACGTTTTGCCATACCCGTCATGATGAAACCTGGAATGTACCCATGCCACGAGCAAACTTTTGCAAGGAATCATTATCATACATGCTTTCCTCTTTGTTCCATCATTTGGAGCAACGGTCGTTTGATCCTCTTTGTAATCTAAATGCTAGGATTAAGTTAGTTTTGTCGTATTTACCTGTATGGAGTGTGTAGTATCCCAGTGGGTACTGAAACTCGATTGGATATCCTGGGGACGTTTGAGACGCCCTGCGGACGGCCAGTTGTCTTTCAGTTCCAATTGGGATGTTTTAGCTATTCCCACATAATTTTTTTTTCAGGGACAAATGTTTACTCATGCCCACTCAATTATTTTCAATACCAACTGTGTCCTCAAAAACTGCTTAAAATCATGGTAATATTTCTGTGCCCTCTTAACTTGTGAAAAAACACCTGTTATATTCAAAGTAAGCAAAGCAAGTAAAATACGCTCAAAATTTCACTCCTACAGCAAAAAAATTCTTTCGGCAAATACATACTAAGAACTAACGCTTACTCAACCTGCTGCGCGCATTCGTTATTATAATTTTCTTTTTTGGACATAGACGATGTTTTTCATATTATGGAGTTGTTCCGTGTAATGTTTTTTTTCCCATTTCTGCACTTGTATTCATACACATGTATCTACCCCGCTGTTACAAGTTCTAATTGCTTTGTACTGGAGTGTCTGTATGATTGTATTTCATTTTTTGGACCCATGACTAGCCTACGGCTACGGGTCCAGACAGTGTTGGACACATCTTTGTTTACTTTTAGATGTAAATAAAGAATTTGAATTTGAATCTGAGTGAATGCCAATTTGTAAGGGGGCAAGCTCACGTGAATTCATTACTGCGGCCTTTTGTCCTGTCTCCTCCTCTGAAAAAAAAAGAAAAGAATTGAATTAAATGTGTCTTGGGTGGCTGTACCTGACACACCACACTATCGGTAGCCGCAAGTAGTTTCCACCATTGGGCCGTAGAAACAACGTTCGCAGGAAGGATTAGCATTTTTTTGGTGATGTGAATAGGAGAGTCCATGCGGTTAGGTGCATGGCATATCCCAGAGAGTTTTTGCACATCCCATGTCCAGTGGTTGCCTGAAGACTCCACTAGGGCTCTCTGTGTTTGGTGCACGAACAGCTAATAATGATTAAGATCACTCCCAGGATTTCTTTTCAGGTCACAGCTAAGCCAATTTGTTAGTTATTCGGGGTGCTCAAATTTTAACTAGGAAACTACTCTCTTGACTGTGTTCGAAGACGAACTCTGAACTGCCGCTAAAAATGCGCATCTGGTGCAGAAAACTACCCAGAGTCGCTTGTAGAGGATTTCATAGCTGATATGTGTTGCAAAACTGTCGTTGGGAATGAGTGATGCTGGTGACCTCATGAAACATTTAATACAGATTCAACACTCTGGCATATGCCCTATAAAGAAAACAATAATATTAGCGTATACTCGCGCATTTGGTTTATAGTTTATGGGGGTTTAACGTCCCAAAGTACCTCAGGTTATGAGGGGCACCGTAGTGAAGGGCCCAGGAAATTTTGACCACCTGAGGTTTTTTTGCCACGCACTGACATTGCACAGTTGCACAGTATGCGGAAGTCTAGAATTCTGCCTCAACTGAAGTTTGACCTCCATGGCCGAGATTGAAACCACGTCTTTCGGGTCAGCAGCCAAGCGCTATAACCACTGAGCCACCGCGGAGGCCTTGTATACTCACGAGTGAATTTGCTACCCATAATCTTACCGGGCCCGTTTATATATATATATATATATATATAAAGGTCCGTAATATATCATAGTCTAAGTTAGCAGTACACTTGAAAAAAAGACGCGGTGAAGAAACAATGGACTTGCTTGACATTTCGATCGGGGACTAGCCTTGTTCAGACAAAGCCCCTGGCGTAAGCGTCAAGAAAAATACAGTATTTCTTCTCCACGTCTGTTTTCTTCGAGAGAATATATGTATATATATACATATATATGAAAAAAATTTTCTTAGCAGCTGATTGATTAATATAGGGTAAAGTCACCAGAAGTTTAAAAACACAAGATTTAATTCACGATGTTTCGGCTGCCTCCTCGGATATTTCGGACCAGCCTCGAAAAAGGCTGGTCCTCCAGCCGAAACGTCGTGAATTATATCTTATGTTTTGCAACTTCTGGTGACTTCATCCTATATATATATATATATATATATATATATATATATATATATATATATATATATATATATATATATATATATATATATCATGCAGGCTCCGCAAACTGCCTACTGCTTTTAAGCACCCATGAATACCTAGCCCTCGGGCGACAGACATGCTGGAAGTGAGGACAAAGACCTAGGGTTTTCCTCACATAGTAGCGACAATTACTGCATTATCTGTGCCCAAAAGGGCGGATGTAAGGCACTGAACACAAGCACAAACATATACAGATTTCCCTACTAGCCTCCTAACAAAATTGTTATAATGAATATTAAAAGTAAAGTTTCTTTGTTTAAATACGAGCATTGAGCCTCTCCACAAACTGGATTTTAGCAGGTTTTTCTCACACGTACCGTAAAATTCCGTACAAACACCCCCTAACTTCGCTGTTAAATTTTATTTTTCCGCGCCATTCCGGGAAAGGGCCCTCTCCCCCCATGCCTGCTCCCCGCCCTTATCACGCACTGCACCCAGGCAACACTAGCCTGCCCCATGCAGTCCAAGAATCCAATCCAATCCAATCCTGCTTCTCAAGCTATTCGCACGCCCGTTCGTCACGCGCCATTTGTCTTGTTTTGGCGCTGTCAAGGTGGCAATGCATTCGTACACAGTTGCGCAGAAACTTGAGGTCATAAAATGGCATCGGAAAAATTAAAGGAACGTTCACCGAATGTCTCGAGACTTAAAGTTCGACTGGAAACGGATATGAGAACGGGAAAGGAATTTCGAGAAGTTGCTACAGCAAAACTACAGGAAATGAAAACTTCGAAGAAAGTTGAGTAACGATGCGTCGGCGCTTAGAGAATACGTGGTCGATGCGCTTTTCGAGCTCTTCGAGCTGGAAAGAACATCAGGATTTTTTCAATCCATGTGCACTACGTTTTTTTTTTCTGGCGAGAAAACGTCGCCGCCATCTTGAATTTCGGCGCTGCTCCTGGATAGTCTCCCCCCACCACCCCACTCGGCTACTAATTTCGACTTGCGGGGGTGGGGGGCCCTCGCTTGAATGTTTATGGTATAAGCGTATTGGTTCTTTTTCAGACAAAGAAGTGATAATGTTTTTTGTCAGTTGCATTTCACAGAATTCTCTGATCACGCCCGTGGAAAATTGCACTTACCTCTCCCTTTCTTTATGGTTGTTTCATGGAATGTAATTACTTGTGACCACAGCATAAAATACCATTAGTTAAATAGCCCAGTCACTCAAAGCAATATATACGTTCGTGAAATACTCGCGTTACATTCATTTTTAGTTCTTAGTGGCAGTGTTGTGTAGTATGATTAATGCATGTTTTATGGGGCATGCATTAGCACGTGTTCGAGCGCGTTCCCTTATTTTTGTCCAAATCGGATAGGAAAGTGAAGTTCTCTGTCGGTGCTCAATGCACACTTTAGTTGTGGTCCTTTTACTCAACGCCAAATTTTTGCCGTGATGGCTAGGTAGTTATTGTGCTTGGCAGCTTTCCCAAAGACGCAGGTTCGATCTCGGCCACGACGTCCTCATTTAGGTAGAGGCGAAATACTAGAGGCATGTGTGCTGTGCAATGTCAGCCCGCGTCAACGAACCACAGCTGGCCGAAATCATCCGGAGCCCTCCGCTATGGCATTCCTCACAGCCTAAGCCCCTCTGAGGCATTAAACTCCATTCAGCAAACGAAGCGAATTTTTTCTCAATGCAAGTGTCATGTGCTCCCTGTTGTCTCTTCTGAGGTCCATCGCGTCGTGCCCTTAGCATATGTTCCATCACGGTTTTTTTTTCTTCCATTGTGTAGAGGCTAAGTAGTAATAACATATAATACATTTATTCGCCCTTCACTATGGCACCACTCAGCTGCTTTGGGATACTAACCCATATAAGCTAAACTGAACTAAACGTTCTCAAAATTGATTTGGCTGTCTTGCGAGCTGTGCCGGTTGCTATGATATGAACACTGATCTTCTCTTTTGTGTCTTCCAGCAGTGGCAAGTGTTTGTGCCCATCGAACCTTCACTGCGAAAGGAAGAAGCCATTCGCCTTGGCCGCACTATACGCTTTCGTCACGTGGGTGCCAGCGGAAACCAAGGCCCGCTTATTCGCCACCGCAGCGATGAGTGGAGTGACATTGGTGCCTAGAGGTAAGCAGGACTGCGAATAATTGGGTTCAAGGGGATCAAGTGAGCAGCCCACGAATGGGGGCGCTCTTTCTTACCCCTTAACTGTGCTGTTGACGTTCCTGCAACCAAGTGCGTCAGTAAGTGCTCTAGAGGTAGATCTATTCGCCCTTCAACTGTGGCATTCCTCACAGCCAGAGTCGCTTTTGACGTTAAGCCCATATAAACTAAACTAAACTAAACATTCCCAAAACTAGTTTGGCCGTCTCTAGAGCTGCACCAGTCACAACGATGTGAATACTGATCTTCTTTCTTGTGTCTTCCAGCAGTGGCAAGAGTCCGTCCTCATCGAACCCTAACTGGGACGGAAGAAGCCATGTGCATTGGCAGCACTGGGCGCCTTCGTCCAGTGGGTGCCAGCGGAAGGTCAGGCCTGCTTCCTCTCTTCTGCAACGATGAGGAGAGTAAAGTTGGGGCCTAGAGGTGAGCAGCACCACGAATAATTGGCTTCAATTGGATCAAGTGAGCACCCCAAGAATGAGAGCGCTCCCTCTTACCGCTTAATTGTGCCGTTGACATCTAACAAAGCTGTGCATAAAACCATCTTGCGAACTATACCAGGTCTTTAATATTTTTTTCTTATTCCACACAGAATATTTTGAACATGCTGAATAAAAATTGGAGTGATCTTGTTGGTACTTATCTAGTCTAGGAGGGCAAGTGACCGGGACAAATTACAATTAAGGGACGATTACTTCAACTAAATGAGCCGATTACATTTTAATTTTTGTTTTAGGGCCTGATATTATATTTTGGGATTGTAAACATGTGATCAGTAAAAATAGCGCGCGAAAAAAGCCGCTGCTAAAATCAAGCGCGTAGGTGAGTGCTGTAGATGATCAGTTAATACTATGAGGGCAAAGGCGCTGTCGTTTTCTCTCGTTCTGTGTGTGAACCTGAAGAGCACAGCGAAGACAGGGAGCGAGATACGAGTTTAGTGCACTTGTGCACTATGCGGATTCTTATAGAGAATGATGAATCTGCAGTCATGGCAGATAACTGCTTGTGGATGATGCCTGCTTTTGCTCTGGAAATTATAGCCGTTCGTCTCACTGTTTTTCACGATTTGTAAGTTTATTGCGCACACAATACGGCGATGCCTGAGCGTTCTCACTTAAAAAATCTGAAGTTTTACTGCCTGATTTTGTTTCTCGCACTTATTTTTATGTCTACATCCTCGTGGAACGCAATGATACGAGTTTATTGCAAGTAGCTTTGCCACCTGTGGAAGCGTTTCAAGACAGGTTGCACTCCTTTAAACAAACCTGCACTCTTGTAACGCTTTCATAAGCAGAGGATCATTTCATATCTGTGGAGTTTTAAGTGCTTGGGCAAAACATTTTCAAAAAGCAACTATGCATTCTTACCTAGTCAAAAACAACTGAAGCACAAAGGGGAGAAGGATATGCAAGGTTTCTCAGGGAAGCCGGCTGATAATCTTTAAACATAGGGTTTTTGAGCAGAAGGGCAGCTTTTTCCTGAATGTTTATAGTCTCGGTGATGAATACCAAAAAAGAGGGAAATCATATTAATTAGTAAAGGGAAAAGCTAAATTCTAACAGTTCACTTTTAAAATATTACACATAGGCACCTGATTGAAATAAGGGATTCACAGCCGGACGTTAGTAGTAGCCATACCGGTTTTTACAGTTTTGAAAACACAGTTACCCTTGCCACTGCACCTCGATTAATTTGAGTCGTTTCTCGCACCATTCAAATACCGCGTGCTTGTAGGGCACACAGCTGCGCCAGTCAAAGTCGACGCTCCGTTAGACACGTAGAACGTGGCATTCTCTACACCACCAGCGCTGCAGCAACACATTTGCGAGCAGCGGGGAGCACTGCAGCTCGAGCGGGGCTCAATGTGTCGCGTGGTACGTGCTGCACAGTGTGTCGCAATTGGATTGATGTCACTTTGCGCCTCCCACAAGCGCATGGTTCTCGGACGTCGCGAGAAATGGTCCAAACTATTTTAACCACTTCGGGAAGGATTATCGCGATTTCAGAAGTGTAAAAACAGACAAGGTTATTACTAATGACAGGCTAGAAATATCAAAGTGCAATCAGGTGCCGCTCGGTAATGCTTAAAACGTTAGCTATTATAATTATTCGAATTTTAACTTGATTCTGTTTTCTGACGTCAGGAAACACTTGTATTGCTATTCCATAAAAAGCTTCTATTTACCACAAAAACTCTACCTCGGATTAGCTGGGCTGTCCTCCCTGAAACACTTGGTATACATTGCATTGAAGTTTTAAAATGAACAAAGCTCGTGCGTTCCTAAAGTATGTATGAAGGCATATGTACCAATTCTCGAAGCTATATTTAGCAATTGTCTAAGAAATGACGAATAAATCTGCCGCCATTCCAGTTATTTTTTTATTCATGAAGGTTTTACCCAAAACATTTAATGCTGTAAACACTCCGTCCTCGAAAATATATTTGGCTATGGAAGTCTCTCACTACGAATATTAGCGGCATCAATGTCTCTCAGTACACGACTGGCTGCTGTTAATGTCTTTCACTTTTGAAGTTGATAAAGATTAGTCCATTGTCTAAAATTGTCACTTTACTGAACTGTGCCGCTGTCAATGTTTGGTGAAACAATCCTGCCACTGATAAAAATGACGTTTTAAAGTGTGTTCTTGTAAGATAATCATCGGCATCAACTTAGGGGTAAAACTCATCTGCAATAAAAGCTCCCTTCATCAAAGTCTTTCGCAATGAATAATTATCGCCTGAATGTCTGGAAAAGAGCCAGTACGCGAATTTCCTTGCGCCATTATTTGCCCTGAAAATCTTTTAGCACTTATTACTTGGTCTACCCTCAAAAAAACAGTTCATGCTCTATCACAAAACATTCTGTTCTCTCTGTATTTATTCTCTAACACTAGCATATGCAGCGTCATTCGTCTTCTGTTCACGTGGCTTGCTTTAGACCCATATGCATCATCATCACCCTGGCTGCACCCACTGCAGCGCAAGGCCTCTCCCGTGCCTCTCCAATTAACCCTGTTCTTTGCCAGCTAGTTAATCTCTTCTTAATCTCATCCACCCACCTAACTTTCAGCCGTCCCCTGTTACACTCGCCTTCGCTCGGAGTCCACTATGTTACTCTTAAGGACCAGTGGTTATCTTGCCTTCGCATCGCATGTCATACGCAAGCCCATTTCTTCCTCTTGATTTCGACTAGGTTGTCTCTAACCCGCGTCTGTTACCTCACCTACTGTGCCTGCTTCTGGTCTCCTGACTTATCTCCGGTCTTCTAACTTCCATATCTCGCTGCACTGTCCTTCACTTAACCAGAACCCTTTTTGTTAGCTTTCATTTTTCTGCATCATAGGTGAGTACCAGTGAGGTAAAGCTGTTGTATACTTTGGCCTTGACAGTTATCCGTAAACTACCATTCGTGATCTGGAAGGACTTCTCATATGTGCTCCACCCCCTTTGTTCTATCTATTTCCCTGTCATGATTCCGATCAATAATTACTACCTGTCCTTAGTAGACATATTTCCTTTTCCCGCACCTCGCTACCAATTGCGAACTGTTGTTCCCTTGCGATATTGTTGAACGTTACTTTGGTTTTCTGATTGTTAATTTTTAGACTCACTGTTCTCCTCTGCCTGTCTTACTCATTGATAATGCTTTGCAGCTCATCTTCTGCATGACTAAGCAAGGCGACGCCGTGAGCGAATTGCAGATTACTTAGAATTTTTCATTAACTCCTATCTATATCAGCACTTTTGCTCGCTAGCTTCAGGTCTTTCTTCGGTGCAACACTGCACGGCTCAGAAGCACAACAACATGCACTAGAAAAGATCTAGCCATTTTGTTTCGTCAAGAACAGGAGTAAGTGCCAGTAGCTGCCGCACTGCTGTTTCTGCGTCTATTTGATTCATTGTACTGTTCTTACCTCTTCGGAAAAAAATCCGGCGAATTAAACTTCTTAACAAGAAGAATCGTGACAACCTCAGATGCAAGAAAGATTTTTTTCATGAGACAGAAGTGACATACATATATTGAGCGAACGTAGTTTTGCGTGAACGACAGCGAATGAACCGAGAGCAGATTTGACATCTTCCAGGAAACCTGTTGCTGGCCTAGTTGAACTTTGCTGCTGAAGTGTTTTATGATAAGAAGGGAAGAACACGAAATGAGTTGTAGAGCCTGTCTTTGCTCCAGCCAGCAGAGCCACCTCTAGATGTTGATTTGTTAGCGGGAAGGGAATTTTGCGTGTTATTTTGCAGGAGTCCTGCAGGAAGAAACTGAAGTTTACTAGCAGAGCTATGAAGTTAGTCATTGTTGTGCTTCGAAAGCACCCATGGGCATGGACAGCCTGAGAAGTGTTTATACCCTTTTCACACCAGCATCAACTCTGGTGGTGCTATTCCCGAGCCCCTTATAGAGCTGACTCAATCATTTTTGTGCCCTTTCTCTGTGTGGTTGCATCCAAACGTAATAGGCCTAGACTCGGTGAGAAGTAGGACTTCGACATTTATTTACACTCCATAGCACTGACAATTACTATACAGCAAAATGCACCACATTCCTGAATCATGCGGCAGTTTCCGCGTTTTTCGTTCATAAGTATTCGTGCGATGTGCATCGTTCCTGGGTAGACCCTAGCCTGCTGCGTTTCATCACTTTTAAGGCATTCTTATTTCCTGAAGATGAATGTGAATATTTGTCCTGTTCCCCTTTAGTAATCGCTGGGATATCACTTTTTGGTATTTGCAGTTTTCTTGCTGCGTAAAAAAACGCACATAATTTTATTTATTTCTTTATTTTAAGATACGTCTAAAGGCCCTCTTCACGAGGGTATTACATAGATGGTGGTAAAAATTGCAAATTTTATACATAGAAGGAACATTTAACATGAGTAATAGGGCAGAAAAAGAAGCAAGAAAAGAGCAATAACTGGTAGTCAGCAACAATAGAAATGTGGCGCAAAAACAAGACGCAAAAAAAGAAAAAAAAACAAATAAAAACATCGGAATAAACAGAACGAAAAGCGAAACTCAAACACAGTACGGTGAACAGAACAGAACTAGAAGAAAACTACACATCGCTTTGATTTTTTAAAAGTTCATGAAATGATGTCGCGTTAGTTTCAGTTGCGATTGTGGAAGGCAGCCGGTTCCAAGCAATAATGGTTTTGGGTATGAATGATTTGGCAAAACTTGAAGTGTGACATGTGATGCGTTTGATCTTGAAAGGATGGTCACGGCGTGGAAACACTGCTGTGGGTAAGTGAAAGAAATCGTGGTGAAGCAGTGGATGACGGTAAATTTTGTGAAAAAGAGTTAATCGGGAGAGTTTACGACAATGGGAAACGCTGTGAAGACCAGCACGAGCTTTTAACGCTGTGACGCTAGCAAAACGTGAGTAGTAGGAATAAATGAAACGAGCATACTGTACATACTATGTACATAATGTACATACTATGATGCGCAGTTTATTCATGTAATGTGCACGTTGTAACAGAAACCATTTCATTACAACTCGGTGGTTACAGTGCTCCATGGTGAACTGGAGGACTCCTTTTTCAATCCGGTCGAGACGACAGAGTTTCGTCGGAAGCAAAACGAAAAAGCGCCCGCCTCCTTTGCGAAATCACTGCACATTTCTAAACCCCCGGCATCCAGATTTGCCCTGAGCCATTCACTACTGTGTCCCCCGTAGCCCGCGTCGCTTCGGACGTTAAATCACCGCCTGTTGTATTTTTTTTTTTGAACACCGCGAAGGTAAATTTTCAGTAACTGAGTCATTGGAGTTCTTGTTTTTTCGTCGTGATTGGCAGCTCGAGCTCCTATCCAGCCCGTCGTCCAAGCCGCGGACGCCTCTTGTGTCTGGACTGTTATCATCACGTGGGTGCCGCCGAAGGCCGGCTGTCGTCCAGCAGCCGCTACTGACTCGGCCATGCAGAAATAATGGCCGAAAGTGAGTACGGTTGCACATGATTTTGTACGTAGCAGATGCAAAGACGACTCTGTGGTCCATGGTCTGAAGGGCACCACTGAAAAACTGCAGTCAAGGCTAGACATATGCAGAAATTGGTAATAACTTAAAATCCACAGCATAAAACTGAAAATCACATTTCCGCAAATCGTGAAATACTGCACTGCTCAGCTTAACAGTTTCCTCACTAGAATAATCGTGCATGGTTTTGCCTGAAATACAGGGGAGGGGGGGGGGAGAACTAACAAGTTTTTTTTTGCGGTGGATGTCTCTGAGCATGCTCGTATTCTTAATATCCACCTCCGATGTTCAGCTGAATCAATGTAGCTAAGAAACTGAAAGTGCACGTTTGGCGCAAAACATCTCTTTATTGAGATTTTGGTGTTATGTACTGCGTTTCCTTTATTTTCAGTTTTCTGCGAGAAAGTGATAAAGCTGTCTTCATGAGCTCTACCTACTTCTCTGCAAGAAAAAGTTGTGCTGTTTCATTATAAGGATGCTATGAACCGAGCGAGGGGTCACAATTTTTGCTATTTACAGGATGTTGCAACTGGATTAACCTTCAGAAGATAGTGGCATGATGACACAGGTGGCTGGGTTCCCGCTGTGTTTTTTCCTTGCTACTAATAACTAACCTCACCTTCAAAACCTAGTGGCATGACGAGACAGGTTACTGCATTCATAACATACTGTGTCCTTTCTTAGCTACTAATAACTAACCTAACCTTCAAAAGCTAGTTGCATGAGGAGACAGGTTACTGTGTTTCTGCTGTGTTCTTTCTTTCTACTAATAGCTAACCTAACCTAGGATAGCTAGTGGCATGAACACAGAAGTTACTGCGTTTCTGCTGTGTTTTTTGTTGCTACTAATAGCTACCACATTACGAGACATGTTCCTGCCTTTCTCTTGTGCTTAAAAATGCTGGTCCCATGATTAGACACGTTATTGCATTTTGCTGTGGCCTTTCCTTGCTACTAATAACTAAAGTAACCTTCAGAAACTTGTGGCATAACGATACAGGTGACTGCAGCTCTCCTGTGTACTTTCTTTGCTACTAATAACTAACCTAACCTTCAAAAACTAGTCACCTGAAGTGAATGGTAACTTCATTTCTGCTGTGTTCTTTCTTTTGATAGTAGCAACTAGCCTAATCTTGAAACTCTAGTGGCGTGAGACTAGCATCAACACCGATGGTTTCATTTCCCGGGGCCCTCAGAGAGTGGACTCAGTCATTCTTGTGCCCTTTGTCTGCAGGGTTGCATCCGTGCATAAGAGGTCTGGCTTCGGTGAGAACTAGGACTTCGAAATTTATTACACTCCATAGCCCTGACGAATACTATACAGCAAAATGCACCACATTCCTGAATCATGCGGCAGTTTTCGCGTTTTTAGTCCATAAGTATTCCTGCGATGCGGATCATATGCGTATATCCTAGCCTGCTGCCTTTCATTGCTTTTAAGGCATTCTGATTTCCTGAAGATGAATATGAATATTTTGTTCTGTTTTCATTTAGTAATCACTGGGATATCACTTTGGTATTTGCAGCTTTTTTGCTCCGTAAAAAAAATGCACGTAACGTACATGCTATGAGGCGTAGTTTTTTTTTTCCATGTAATGTGCACGTTATAACACAAGCCACTTTATTACAACTCGGTGGTTACTGCACTCCGTGCTGAACTGCAGGACTCTTTTTTTCAATCCGGCCGATGATGATGATGAAAACGTTTATTTAAAGCCACAATGACTTAGTTTAAGGGAAGGCTGATCGGGTCCCTAGTCTGGGACGCCGTTGGTAAAATCCGCTGCCCGTGCTCTTGCGACGGGGGCTCGTTGTTCCTCCATGTCGGAGCTGGACAGGGCCGCCTACCAGCTCTCCCGCGTTGGCTGATTTATGATGTCAATACTGTTGTTTGCCTGACAAGCCCATACCATATGGTATAAGTTTGCCTTCTGGCCACAAAGCTTGCACTGTGCCGAAAAGTACTCGGGCTCACTGGCGTGAAGCTTAGCTGGATTATTAAACGGCATAGTTTGTAGCATTCGAAGGTGGCATTCTTCTTATTTACTGAGAGCGTTAGTGGGCCTCGGGGGCGTCTGTCTTTCAAGGCCCAAATGCTGTAATATCTCTGAATATGTTGTTAATGGAGAGGGGAGATTTACTGGAGATTTACCCCCAGTCATTCACTACTGTGTCCCCCTGTAGCCTGAGTCGCTTCCGGACGTTAAAACACCGCCTGGTGTGGTTTTTTTTTTTTGGAATACTGCGGAAGTTAAATTTGCCGTAAGTGGGTCACTGACGTTCTTCTTATTTTGTCATGATTGGCAGCTCGAGCCCTTGGCCAAGCCCTCCGTCCATACCGCGGGCGCCTCTTGCGTCTGGAGTGTTATCATCACGCAGATGCCGCCGACGGTCGGCTGTCGTCCAGCAGCCCCTACTGACTCGGCCGTGCAGAAATATTGGCTGAAAGTGAGTGCGGTTGCACGTGACTTTTCCACGTAGCAGATACAAACACGACTCGGTGATCCACGGTCTGAAGGGCACAACAAAAAACTTCAGACATGGGCTCGAATATGCAGAATTTCGTAATAACTTAAAATCGCCAGCTCGAAACTCAAAATCAAGTTTACGCAAATCGTGAATTACGTTGCGTGTACTGCACTGCCGTTTTCTCCACTGGAATCATCATGCATGGTTTTACCTGAAATAAATAGGGGGTCAAACTTACAAGCCTTTCTTCCGGTAGATGTCACTAAGCGCGCTCATATTGTTAATATCCATCACTGATGTTCAGCTTAATCAATGTGACTAAGAAACTGAAAGTGCATAATCGGCGCAAAACATCTCTTTAGTGAGACGTTGGTGTTATGTACAGCGTTTGATTTATTTTCATTTTTCTGCGAGAAAGTTATAAAGCTGTCTTCATCAGCTGCACTTACTTCTTTGCAAGAAAATGTTGTGCTGTTTTATTTTAAGAATGCTATAAACCTTGTGATAGGTCATAATTATTGCTATTTAAAAGATGATGCAACTGGATTAACGTTCAAAAGATAGTGGCATGATGAGACAGGTTACTGCGTTTCTCCTGTGTTCTTTCTTTTGCTACTACATGTTACTGCGTTTCACCTTTGTTCTTTCTTTTGCTACTGCGTCTCTCATAGCATCAGTCGCTTTGGGACGTTAAACCCCATAAACCAAACCTTCTTTTGCTACTAATAACTAACCTAACCTTTAAAAGTCTAGTGGCATGAAGAGACAGGTTTCTGTATTTCTGCTGTGCTTATTCTTTGCTACTAACACCAAACCTAACCTTGGGGAGCTCGTGGTATGGCGAGGCAGGCTCCTCCGTTTCTCCTGTGTTCTTTCTTTGGTACTTAAAACCTAACGTTCAAAACCTAGTGGGATGAAGAGACAGGTTACTGCGCTTCTGGTTCGTTCTTTCCTTGATCATAACTAGCTCAACTTTAAAAAAAGCTATAATATTGTGGCTTTATTGCCTACTGCTTTATTGCCTATATCTTATAGCTTTATTAAAGGTAAATATTTCCTTTTATTACTAACATTTATGAAGATAATAATTACAAAATTGAAATAATTACAATAGGAAACAAACGCGGGTAATGACATCCTAGTCAAAATCAAGAAGAAATAGGCTTGGATATAGGGACATATATTGCAAAGGGAAGATATATCCGCTGGTTCTTGTCTAATTGGTTTTTGTGTAGCTTTTGTCATTGACGTTGGCCCCTTTCTTTTTTATTTTTAATTTGTTTTCTCTTTCCTTTTATTTTCCGTTTGTTTTCCCTGCGCTAACCTTTGCCTTGATGTGGGCTTTCTTCCACATTTTTGGTTTTTTCGTATTTCTTGAGAGTTTTCCAACAAGGAGTAAAGGAATCGATTCTAAGAGAAGGTGGGCATAGCAGGGTGTTGCGAAAAGTTAGGTGGGCGGATAGGATTAAGAGCGGGGACACGATGGCCGTTGGGCTGCCCCGAGATCTCAGCCGTCTCACTCAGCTCTCGCTCGGCAGCGGCGACTGTGTTGATGCCGGTATTGGATGCCAATGACAGCGAAAACTACGCAGCCTTTAAGTATACCACAATTCGGACTTGAGCACCTTCAATTCTAGTCGTGAAATTTCACCATGCTCATCAGAAAGACCGGATGGCAATGAAATATCATTTCTGGGAATAAAGATTGACGAAGATACATGCTTTTGCTAGAAAAAATGGCAAGTTGGATCTGCCTTTGTAGAGGCAACTTACCTGACCTCGAATTCAACATTTCATAAGCGCATCAAAGCTCTAGTGGTGGTCTCCAATAGCGAGTGATCGGCACTCGTGTCTACAAAGTGTGTGCAAGATATCCCCATCGCTGACTCCAGTGGTACTGCCATTACCTGTAGCTTGGTCTCCACCTATGCACAGCTTGCCATTCAATAAGTAATAGTGCCAAAGTATTTATTTCAATAAAAAAAAGAGAAGTATAAGCCCTCTTTGTGGCACTTTCTTTTGATATATCCACTTTGTGAACACCTCCATTATACCGGCCCAGGTGAGCTTTAAAAATCATTGCACTAAAATGCATTGGCTGCTTTGTCTTAACAGACAGAAGTAACACTACAGTCTCCTATATGCCAGCGCGATACATGGCTTCATCATCCGTGAAGTATCTTTATCGAATCAGCCCCTACGAACGTCAAATACATCGTGCCCGAGTATAGCCCAAATTTCCTCCTTAGGTGATAGCTAAATTGCATTCTTGTCCACGTATGTCTAACTGGTCCCAAAGCTAATTCCCAGTACTTTGCTCTCTTAAAATTATCCCTGTCTCGGTATGAGCTGCGTTTATGTTCGCTTTGACATTGTTGCGCATTGTACCCAGTGCAGGTGCCAGACCAGAATCTTTCTCCTCCTCGCCTAAGATGGTGGAGTCGTTAACGCCCTCTCGGACGCATGGATTATACCTTTCTTCGTTTGAGCCAAGGAAAAAAGGCTAGAGAGAGAGTGAGAGATGAACGGGAAGGCAGAGAGGTTAAGTAGCCGACACCTAGTGTGTTATCGTACACTTAGGAAGGGGAACGGAGGGAGAGGGAGAAAGGGGAAGAGCAAAGAGAGATCACTTTTTCACATGTCCGTAAAACAAAGGTCTAAGCGAATATAAATTCAGTACACATTGAAAGGAGTCTTATCTCCTTCTAAATGTCGATTAGAATATAGAGCTGCTCTAAAAAGTTGGCGCCAGAACAAAACCACTTAAAAACTTGATATCTTGGCAGTCCCACATGCAGCACATGCTGCACCATGTCCTTTGGAATTTCCTGGTCTACTCGTACACCGTGACAACCGTTTTGTCACACACACATAATTATGATAATGATATCATTCAGAATGTATGACAGTGTAGAACATTGTGCGCCATGCGAAGGTGTAATTATATTTTGTGATTGCGCTTCTAAGACGTTATTCCATCACATTGCTTGTTTCAGTGGAGCGCATGCTTCCAGGCAGTGACGAAATTAAGATACTTTCGTGGTTATCTCTTATTCCGACAAAATTTTGCCTCCGTACCTCGGAGGCTCTGGTTCTACACTGAAAGCGGGAGGATGCCTGTTATCCTCGACGCAGGCAGTAGTAGCCAGAGCCTGTGGCGACGGAATTCTCTCTGCCGAGGGGGACGATATGGGCTTCTGGAACGCCTGAAGGGGTGCATCACGTGGGTGCCATGGAAGCTAGGTGCCACGTGGGTGCATGGCCCAGTTCCAAGCTCACTTTACACGCGTGGCCCGCTGAAGTACGCTGGTTTTCCTGGCCACAACAAAGCCTCCCGTTGCACTGAGTTAGCTTTCCGAACTTGCTAATACTCTGACGTACATATCGTAAGGCCGATCAAATCTAAAAACCTGGCATTTAAGCTGCTTGGTTCGACAGCGTCTAGCCATTGATATACAATTGTACTTACTATCCATGAGGTTTGCGGTATCGCCCTGGTGTGATACCTTATCACAAGTTACAGTGTTCTTATGCTGTCCTGTGAGTGAGAACGAATCATGCGCCTGCCTCGAGCTCTAGTCATTTGTTGTGCTCAACCCTATTCCAAAATAACTAAATAATATTTGTGTCAACACAAGGCTGTCATTAAATTCCTGCCAATGCCCAATATGTACACTATTCTCCGCGGGCCATATCACTAAGCGTAGAAGTGACGCAGTGTGTGTGCTGTTGGCGTAGGGAGCAGCCAGTCTGAATTTGTCCAGTCAGTGCGCACATCTTGGGTGCAGTTGGTGTTTTATTATCGCGCGCTCTCTAAGTGTTCGATACTATGTTTTATTGATTTAATGTATAAGCTTGTTTGATTGTTCAGGAAGGACAGGCAATTGTCAGGTTGGAAACAACATTTGGCTTGCTTTTTCTTGATTTACACGATGCAAATTACAACCGGAATAAGAAATAAAAAGCATGTTTTTATAAATGACGCCCACACCAGCTCAAGTTTTCAGATGCTGAGTTCATCGCAGGAAATTTTTGGTTGCTCCATGATAATAAAAATAATGACAACTAGCAGTAGCAGAATGTTTGCTGTATGCAAGAAATGCAAATAACTTTGAAAAAAAAATTGATACATTGGTTATTTAAGAAAAACTGATACGTTGGTGCAACCACTTATAACCGCAAATAAAATATCGCATTGAAGTGCACTAAGAAACTGCCTATTACAGAAAATGTCGCGATTAACTAGGATTAGTCCATGGTGGTGTCCTGCACTGCATGGCGGATGATTGGCATTTTGGGAATGATAAACAGGTGGGAGCCAGGATTTTTCCATTGCCCCAGTGGCACTGCTTTCAAATTAAAATACACATTTTTTTGTAGTGCCGGTCATGATGGACCACTGTATCCATAGCGGAATCCTTTTGTCACCAGCGTGTACCCATGACTTTGCATCTAGAGGCCTATCATGAAACATATCAAAAATGCTCGAGAAATGAAGATAAACCTTGGCTCCCAAGCACGAAGAGGAAATATTGCTCTCCTCCGAATAAAAATAATGCGCTTGTTCTGGCCGCCTGTCTAATCTGCGATGCAATGTATGACGTCTTCCCGAAGGTGTTTGACAACACGTTACCAGGTGATTTGCTTGTCCGGAGGCGCCGATTACGATGCTCTCTGAGTGGTGGTGCAATGTGCTACTTCGCTGCAAAAATTAACCGTCTATTTACTTGTTGAAAGATGTGCGACACAGATGCAATCGCACAATATGTATGCACCCTTCATGAAGATTACTTAAGGTGCTTTTCGAAACAATGTGGGCTGCAGCTGGCACGACGCGGTTTCGGCCATTTCAGTGGGCTGCAGCTGCCATGAAACCGGTCATGTTTTTTTTTCACTCGGTTGCCCTAGGAACGCAATCCTCCTTAACACTCGGCTACAATTGATGTGTGAGGTATTGGTCTTTTACGTGGGGCTCCAGCAGCCACAAACCGGTTTTCCTCCTTTACGAAGACACCACCACACTTCTCCAGGATATATAGCGGTTCTTTGTTTAGTGACCCACCTAGTGCTGGCGCCATCTACGTGCAAACCATGGCAGGTGGCAGCTCACAGGTCGAGGCTTCAACCGTAGACAGGCCGGCATTTCCACCACAGAAGAGTGTAGTGCTAGCCTGTTAAAAAAACTTACACGAAATATCCACCCAAAATACATCTCAAGAGAGTTGGGGCGTGCTCAAAATGTCAAGAGCAATAAAATGCCATAGCTCTTCTGGACATATAAGGTGCACTTTGATAAAAATAGTATTTGTGTTTTAAATAATAAGGACTCTCATAATTTTCTGTTCTCGAGGTAAATGGCATTTGTACGGCAGCTGCCGAGTTAAAAGCCTCGTTAGCACTTCCTCAGTTGAACGCTATTATTTTTAAAACAACAGGAAGCGCTCAAGGCTAGGAAACAGTGCTGTAACTTTCGCAGCAGTTTTTTGTGTGTACGTAAGGCAGTGCTGAAGTCTGGAGGCACTGTTCGTATGTGTTCTTTTCCTTAAACCACCCTTCTGCCGCCGATTTCAAAAGGTACGTCGGAGCGCTTTTTTCGCGAGCAGCCTTGACGGAAACCGAACACCGAAACTATATAGAGCTGGAGATAATCGTGGCAGTTCTGACAGTGATGTTTAGATAGCGGCAGCGGGGCAAAATTTCGTCAAGGTATGTTGGTCCTAGGGACCTTCTCCACAAAATTAACATCAACTGTTTCCTATGTGCAATCACATGGCGTACATGATTGCACACCAATGGTGACAAATTTGGCGCTGATAGAAAAGATTGGCGATATTTGGTTACTCTTGGCCTCTGTATGGTGACTTTCCTGAACTGGTCAAAAGAAACACTACCGACACCGTAGGCAAAGCGCACTATTGGGTTTGTTTAATGCAGGTGAGTTAGCACATGTGCTAATTCCACATCGTTTCTTCTGCAGATGACTGCTGCTAATGTTTAACGTCAGCCTCACGGAGTAACCACGATGATGGGTATGTGGATAACTTTGCTCTACCTCTGACATTCTCTTGGTGAATAATTATGCTCCTTTCTGATGCTGCATTACCCACTCAGCAGTACATACGGGTGTGTAGTCGAAATTAATATGCATTCTGTTGCACTAAAAGGTACGCAAGCCCTCTGCGATATTAACACATTTTACAGCGACGCAGGTAGTATAAATTAATTAGAAACCCTCGACAACTACGTTGCTCATATCCCATGCGTCGTTTCGGGATGTTAAACCCATAATTTAAATGTGACTGCAATTATAGCCAGTAACGTTGATGCTGCAATAAAAACCTTTTTTTTTCATTGTTCTTTAATATCGACCCACGCGAGCTCGAACCATGCCACTAACGTTCTCTCTTGATGGACAGTGTGACTGTGTGGCGGGCCAACCACAAGTGTGGGAGAAAGATGCGCCTGCTTTGACTGGGGCTGTTATAATCACGTGAGCAACGCTAACCTCCGAATCCTGTCCAGCGGCCATTCCCTGCCCACTTAGGCGGGAAAGGCGTCCTGAAGGTGAGGAAGACTGCCAGTAGCTTTGTGCACGCAGTAGACGCGGCCATAGCTCCGTCGCCCATGCTCCAGCATGTGGAATTTGAGGCACATAGTGCAAGCCTAAACTAATGCAGGATGGGCATTGACATCGCTGAAACTAGTTAGGCATGCTGCTGAAACATAGGCAGTCCATTTATTCAACGCGCAGCAAGCTGTACACCTAGTTCATAACCTTCCTTCTCATCTCGGGAAGTCAGCGAAGTAGTTCGGAAACATAAAGGCAGTCAGAGTTTAGGCTCTTGCACTCGGTGGAATGCTTGTCACAAGCCTTTGTTTCGAGATCTCCACTCGCAAAGCTGACGCTCAGTCCACCTAATCAAACGCATGCACGACGTTTGGGGTTGGCGAGGAACTTCCCCTATCATGACATCCCCTTAATGTTAGGAGTTTGTTGCATTTCTGTTAGTGGAAGCAAAATATTAAATGGTCACTTTTTCCACTTCCTCAGCAACAAAAAGCTTGTTTTTTGTCATTTAGAATAAGAATCAACCGGGAGAGAAATAAATGTGTTCTATGTTATCCTTGCAATGCTACGACAACGCCACTGCGGAAAGGCATGCGTGCTTCGCTCCGTTCTCCATATTTCTGATGCTAAACAAGCTCTGCGTGAGTCATGCATGAACAGTAGAAAGAGAAGGCACACATGGAGGAATTACGACCTGAGCAAGATACTTACACTGAGGATCTTGAAAAGTAGTTAAACAAAGGCGGTCACCTAACATAAAATTCCGTGTGTTTGTCAGTATGGCACATACAATTACGGAGTGCTTTCTTAAGAAGTGGTCCGTTGTTTAATGCTAGCGCGTTAAAACTTCCAATTTGTTTTTTACCCATGACTAGTTCTGCCCAGTTGGCCCTCAGTGAGAATTTTTCTGCCCCACTCTACCCACAAAAGGAACCACTTACTTCCCAGTTGGTTCCCAGTTCCACCCATGTGGCACTAGACCTTGAAATTAAAGTTGGTAGCAAACTAGACTCATTTAATTCCCACATGGCCAGACTGGGTTTCAATGTGCAACCAGATGGCTTCCAACTGGAACCAGTTACTCCCATTTAACACCAGTTACTCCCACTTCAATTCGCCTTATTTGGAGCCCTAAAGCTGCACTTCTGTGGATGCTGATGATTAATTACTCCTCCTATATTTCAAATATAGTTCACTTTGGGGACTACCCAAGAGCACAATTACCGTAATGAAAAACCTACAATGTTGTCAGTCTCGCGTAATATGCAATTCGTCTAGCCGTAATGCCCAAGCTACTCGGTGTTGCATTTCTAAGTCTTGGCTTCACTTCTGCCTTCCAGTCTGGTTGTCTTCCTTGGAAGCCAATGCCTGGCTTAATCACTCCAGCTGAAGCAGGCCTTTGCACGCACATCGTCACGTCAGCGGATGCAACTCACTGCGGTGCATCCGCGGCCAGCCACAGGCGGCTGCGGTGCAGGAGGTGAGGTTAAGTTGCTCCCTTTGAATCCTACATGCGCAGTAGAATGACGCGAGCTCTGATAATGCCTGCGGTTTCTGTAGAAGTCGCAAAAGTTATACGAATTAAATCATACGCGTAAACTTCGTTCTCTCCGTACACTGCAGCGCACATATGCGTGCTGTACGCAAAAGAGTTGGGGTTTGGTGCCCCAGCAGCTAGCGCCGGCAAAGGAGAGAAAGGAGGACGAAGCCGAAGCTAACGAAGTTCGTGTTTGCGCTTTCGAACGCTGGCCTGCTGAGCAGCACCGCTGGAAGGACGACTGTGGCCATCCATGCGCGTCGCCCCATTACAGTGCAAATGAAACTCGGTGCACGCTCATACCAAGAATCCCATCTCCTAAAATGAGTGCTCATGGCGATGCGTTAAAGTCTCCTAAAGCAAGCATTTATTTCAAAACACCCACACATCCTCTGGAACTCCTTCACTACTGACAATTAGACATTCTTTAAACATGGCTGCATTAAACACAATGTATTCAATTTCTTGTCCATGGTTTTTGTTTGCTGCTTCATACTTGCGTGAGAATTGCTTCATGCTGTTTTATTCCATCAACTTGGACGTCCTAGCAATGGTTTTATTACTGGCCCCTCTTCGGTAATCAAAACAATAAATGCGGGTTCGATCCTGGCCGTGGTGGTTGTTGCATTTCTATGAAGACGAAATTCTAGAAGCCCATGCACTGTGGGATGTGAGTGCATGTTAAAGGGCCCCAGGTGTTCAAAAATTCTGGAGCCCTATACTACGGCGTCCATCAGAGCCTTAGTTCCTTTGGGATGTTAAACCCCCATAAACCATTAACCACATTTTTTTTTAAATATTGATTGTACTTTCCAGGTGGGCATTTCAAAAGGCATTGACTTGCCACAGGCTGCCAGTCGGCAGCTGTCTTGCTACAGCAGCCGCCTTGTTTTCAATGCCACCAGTGCTCTCTGGTCATCATGACATCCCTGAACGATGCCCAGTCGACGACAGAAGGTGCGGGGGCCACACCACATTGCCGAGCCCATGGAGACACCGGTATGTATGGCGTTCTCAAAATCGGCGATGTTTCGGCTACGCAACACGTGGCAAGAGTTTTAATATGAAACTGGGAGGTACATAATCGGTGGAGAGTATCTCAAAACTTCGTGCACAGAGGCTGTAGTAACTTTATAGTAACACCGAGTCATTCGTGCAAGCATTTTCCTCCAACGCGTCTCTCTTTAGCCTTAGCAACATTCATCTGATCCATTTTTTTTTCCTAAGCAGGTTCAGCCATCTTTGTCGTCTGCAAAACTCACAAATAAGTTTTAAAAATTGACCAGAGATGTTTAGGTGCCGTGCAGGAAATGTGCATTAAAGCAAAAACTTGGCGGCTTGTTCCTCCCGACTGCCTGCACGTGTGCGCCACGTGTTATAGCAGGTGCGTGCCTATAGTGCAGATCTCGCCCACGAGGAATGCATTGATGAAGCCTTCAAAGTCGCAGCTGCCTCAGAACTGCTAACCTATCAACGAACCATTAATATTCAGAGAGTTCAAATCATTCCGCAATAAACTAACAGCAATGTTAAAAAATCTAAAGACGTACTGTATCAACATGTTCTGCAACGACAAAATGTCCTGATCTGTTATAAGCTGGAAAAAGCTGAACTCTTCTGCATCCTAATATGAAAAAAACTCTCCCCAGTGTTATCGAGCATGCAGGTAAAACATTTTGGGGGGAGAGCATTGGTGGATACATTTAATTAACTTTTCGTGCTGTTAATTAAATTTATCCACCAATGCTCTCCCCCCCCAAAGTGTTTTTCATGCATGCTCGATAACACTGGGGAGAGTTTTTTTCTTATTGGGATGTAACGCCTTAGCTGACGATGCTGCTCGATCGGCTCACAATACAACCAACACTGTCCGCATGCCACTGACAACAGCTGGCGCAACAAGGCATCTTCAACTGCTCGCCCGAAACCTGACTGTAACGTCGTGGTCTGCCCTTGGAGGTTGGACACCCCGCTCGCACCAGTTCAATCTCTTGCTTCAACATCTTATACCATTCGGCCTCCCCCGCGGTGATACTACGCTGTTGTGCCGCCTGTGGCTGGGAGTGGCGTTCACAAACGCCCATTCCCATCTCATCGCTATGGCAGACTCTCCAGCATGTGACCAGTGCGGTTGTTATGAAACGATCGGACACCTCCTCTGTGACTGCCCTCGTTTCAAGCAAGAGCGCAGTTTCCTAATTGCTACTCTGTACCACTTGGACTCGCGTCCTTTAACAGAGTCCAACGTTTTGGGGCCTTCGACACAACCTTCCTCCCATAGGAAAGCGGTCAAAGCGCTCCTGAGATATTTAAGGGACTCGGGGTTGTACTCCCGTCTATTATCTTTAAGTTTTCAGTGCGCGCCCTCTGCCATCCCCGTGAAATAGTGGTCGCTGGACACTTTGAAAACTGATTTCATTGCTGCTCTTTTCCCTTTTTTCCCTTTGTTCCCCTCCCCAAGTGTAGGGTAGCGAACTGGGCATCGCCTGGTTAACCTCCCTGCCTTTCCGTCCTTTTCTCTCTCTTTCTCTCTCTCGTGCTGAAGAGTGGTGAAAGTCTTGAGCCTGCTAGCACCTCTGCACCTGACGATACCAGTTTGGGCTCTTTTCTTTCTTTGCCCGAGAGACTGTGACGAAGTATTCATATAGTAATGTTACTAAAAACGGCAACTGAAAGGTTTCAACAGAATTCAGATTGCACGTGTGAAGTATCTACTTAAACTGATCTGCCCTGTCTTAACACACGTCTACAATCTAATACCTTCAACTGGTGTATTTCCTGAAAACTTCCAAGAAGCCCAAGTGGTGCCTATATTTAAACAAGGCGATAGAAGTAACCTTCATAACTACCGCCCTATTTCAATTTTACCTGTATTCTCATAAGGCATGGAGAAATTAATGCATTCAAGGAGGACAACATAAATACACCAAAATAAATATGCTACATGATTTTCAGCACGGCTTCAGGTCGCATCGGTCTGTTGAAACAGCCCTTCTAACCCAAAGAAATAATCATGGAATCTTTTATGAAAGACACTTTTGTATAGGTATACAGGGTGTCCCAGCTAACTTGGACCAAGGTTTATAAAAAAACTAAGCGTTCTTCAGAAATGAAATCGCGTGGTTGTTGTTAGGGTTTATCTAAAGTTAAAGTGCCATTTTTGCGCTCCTCTTATTGATTAATTAGTCGAGATAAATAAATTAACTTTTTGAATATAGCTTGAAACGTTCAGGCGTTCAGTGCCCTCCACTGAGAAAGAGGGATGAGGGAAAAGGAGAGAAGGGGCAAGGGGCACAGTCACAATTGGTCCTTCAAAGCCAGTCGCTCTCAGGAAGCAAAACAATGCCTTGTAGGCCTTAATGGCAGTCGAATGCTGTGGCCATGGTCTAAGGATCTTATTCACTTGTAAATGCCGAGGATCGAGGCAGTCCAGGGCCAACCCCGCGTACGTCTTTCGGTCGCAAAACCAGGGTAATCACATAGGAGATGTTCAATTGTCTCTTCGCAGCCGCATCTTCACAAGCAGGACTATATGTCATAGTTGCTTTATAAATAGAACACCGAGCCATAGACGGGAAAGCAAAATTGCTTCGCGACGTGGTATATTGCGGGAACTACGGAAACTAGACACTAACCAGACACACAATTAAAAATAACGGGATAAACTTGGGAACCGGAAAAGAAAGCGGCCTAGATTTTTTTTAAATGCTGCCAAGGTTCTTTGAATGTGACCTCTTCAAGTTGTAAGCGTTCTTGATGTAATCTGTTTAGCAACCTCGGCAATTTGTTTTGTAGTGTCTGTAAACCATACGTTGTTTTCAAAGTGCTAACTGTCTATGGCTCAGTGTAATATGTCTGCCGGACAGTAGTGCTTTCCTGTAAGTTGGGTAAACGGTTTTGAAAGGCAACTCTGTTTTCTTTTTCGTATTAAGTGCTTTGCATAAAATATAGTTAAACATTGTGATTACCAAGGTAACATTGTATTTTTAAAAAGGTGCGGTGTACGAGTAGAAATGGGCAATCCTTCTAGCACACCAAGTAACCTTTTCTGCGACCTGTAAAGTCTTTCCAATGTTCCATGAGCTGTGGTAGACGAGAATAAATGATAGCAGTACAGTCTCGAGGCAAACATTGAATTATAAATTAACATCTTAATTTTCGTGGAAGCATATGACAATTTCGATATATTAACCGTATTACTTGTGGAAACTTAATTTCTAGGTTTAACTCATGGGAATAATTTGTCAAAATTTCTTAAAGAATCACTCCTAGTGTCTTAATACTGGAAGCAATTTCAATAGTGTTGCATTTAATTAGATAGATTTGTTGATTGGTATATGTTTGTTTTTAGTTCCAGATAATACAGCTTTTGTTTTATTCCCATTAATCAGGAGATTATTTTTGCTCGTAAATTCGTATAATTTTGCTAATCTTTATTTAAATTAGCGTCTTCGACAAGGTTGTATTAAATGTCCGCACACTAAAATACATATGATGATGATGCACTCGTGCGGTCTCTGTCCAGGCCTCTCCAAGCAGTTCTAACACTCTAAACAGGAAGGAGCAAATGCGGATTAAGATGTTCTACAGCGCACTCCCTATTGTAAAACAAGTACGCCAGAAAAAGGCTTGCTCCCTTTTTACATTCAGCTAGGCGTATTCGTGTTTAGAGTGTAGGCCCACTTCCAGCTTCTCTGCTTAGCCTCCAGGATTGTACAGCAGAAGGATTTCTCGTGCAGTAAAGGCTCATGATGATGATCTTAAACTCATGTCCTCTTTCCCCCCGCCTTCAGCTGCCCACGTTCAGGTTTTCCCTTTCGAACTTGGGAAAAGCGAAGTTAAGGCGCTAAATACGACACGGAGGCAGTTTCCGGCCAAGCATGAATCGGCAGAAGCCTGTGGAGAAATCCGCTTCGGGACATCAAACAAATGAACGTCACCGCACACAACGAAGACGACAACCGATCAGAAGTGCGGTTTCCCGTGTGAGGCCTGCACAGTAAAAAATTTTACACCCCTAAGGGTGTAAATGGCTTGTCGCATGGGGAGCACCCTAGGGATGAGTATATTGACACCCCTTTGACTGGGGTGTTGCATCTGCACCCTTCCAAGTGGGGTGCTGGGACCACACCCTATTGCTAGGGGTGCTGAACCTGCACCCTTCAAAGAAGGGTGTGGCTGGGACCACACCCTTTTGCTAGGCACGCTGAACCTGGACCCTTCAAGGAAGGATATTTCCCATATGGCAGGTGTGTTCCTGTGCCAGTTCGCAACCCTATTGGAAATGGTAATGGAAAACATGGTGGACTGCTGGCGACATTTGGACGGCTGGGAGATGTTGGGGCAGGGGCCATGCGGCCACGTTACATCTGTCACAATAAGACATCAAAAAATTTCGAAAAAGCTGAAGCTTGTAGAGCCAGTTTTATTTAGTCTTCATGCTCTTCTTTACCACTTGCCAATGCAGCTGGGCCCCATGAAAGAGCCTTGTTGATGTACTGCCAGTGCAGAGGGCATTGGAAAACTGGGCGATGCACTCTGCAGAAAAGATTCAAGTAAAAAAATTAGGATCCACAAGTTTTTTTCCTTGCCTGTATTAGTGTGCTAAAAAAGTAAGCACTGTATTGTGGCCACAGGAATAAAGTGAGCCTAAATGAAGAACCACTGAAGCTATTCACACTCAAAAAGAAAAATAATTTGAGGTTCATACTCCATATATCATACGCTCATCATTAAGTATCATCATCAGCAGCATAACTAGCACCACCGCAAGACAAAGGTCTCGCCTATGTCCCTACAAATAAGCGTGATGTGTGCCATAATGAGCAAAATACAAAAAAGTCATATTTTTATTCTTCTCTGACGGCTTTTAGTGGGGTATTAATAAGAGGGACAATATAAAGGTAACATCATAAAGGTGAGTGCAGTTGCACAGCTGAGACGTCGCAGACGATACATTAAGACAGAAAAGAGGCATACACTTCATGATATATCAGTTGCGAAAAAATAAAAACAGCAGGAAACAAAACGTAAAACAAACCAGTATCAATGCTCCAAGTGACATCACTTATTTCCTGAATTTTGAGGGACCACATGGAATGAAAATGTGGGGAGGTAGCCCATTTATTCTTCAATGAGAACAGGAAAAAATTCTTGAATTAGTGGTGGTGGCGTCCTGGTTTGGTGTAGGGCAGCAAAAGTTAACAAAGTTGTGGAAAAGTAATGCAGAGTATATGGAATACACCTAAACGAGCGATTTCCCCTTTTATGCAGTAATGTCTGGTGGTCAAGTGAGATGACTGATTACACATAATCTGTACCGAGTGTCGCTGTTAGATTAAGGGAGTTGGTGGCATAACTTCAAACAGTTTGGCGCAAATTTGGAAGAGCTAAAAATTACTTCAGTTTGGAGTCAAAATTTTTGTGCATAAACTGCACAGCATGGCAAGAGCACACAGGCCTAGGCATCTCCTGATGAACCCGAGTACCTTTGCGGTGCCAGAAGCATGCATTGTGACATGCTCCAAGCATGTGGAACTGCATTTGGTTAAGGTTTCTCCATACCATTAACCCTAGAGCTGGAAAAGGGGGTCAATACAATTGTGACAAAAAACGCAGACAAGACAAGGACGAGGAAGAAATAGATACGACGGCATGAGTGCTGACTTTCAACAAGGTGTATTGGAAAGCACATCAAAATATAAACACTGCGGCCTAAAGAAACAACGAACAAAGGGCACCTTGTGTCAACCACATTGCATGTGTTGAAAACAAAAAAACTGATTAAGAAGTATTTAAGAACATGAACTCTTCCTTAGCGAGCGATAAAGAAGGTGCGCAAACACAGTGACTGAGTGTTTTTGAAATTTTTTGATCTCTTTTTGACCTCTCAGTGGCACACCTGTCTGTCTACCCAATGTAAACATAGCCACATTTCAAGAGGATCAAACACACTATGTCTTCTGTGCAGTGTACGAAGGGACTCTGATAGCTGATCTCAGTTTACTGCTTACACACGTACTGAAACTTCATAGGTGTGGAGAAAACATCAATGCCAACTCGACTGCCTATTTTGTTTCACCAGTGCGATAAATTGTGAATAAATTCAACAGGTTCTTTTGGGATTTACAATCTCGACGAGGGCACAACAGGAATGTTTCAACTTCTGCTTAAAGCAATCGGCTACAGACACTAGCAAAGGTTCTGAATATTCAGTGCACGCATTCTTTATCACTCCCTAAGAAAGAGTTCATGCTCTTAAATGCTTCATATTCAACTTTTGTTTTGTTTTCAACAGATCCAATGTGAATGTTAGAAGGCGCCCTATCTTCACTCTTTTTTTAGGCCACAATGTATATATTTTGACGTGCTTTCCAAAAAACCTCGTTGAAAGTCAGCGCTCGTGCCGTCGCATTTCTTCCTCATTCTTGTCTTCTTTGTACTATTTTGTCACGATGAATTACCAACAAGCCCATTCATCCGTCTTGCCAATGTCAATACAGTCGGGGTAGCTGAGATAGTTGGGGCATTCTTCTGAATAATGCAGTCATAATAACATGGTTGGGACATAAAGACAGGGACTGTTATTGACTGGCTAATATTAGTGTACTTTGGTAATATGCTTGGTTTGGTTTATGGTGGTTTAACATCCCAAGTGACTCAGGATATGAGGGATGCCATATGACTTTGCATATTGATATACTGGGCTTCATAAGACAAGCAGTACAACAGGAAGCAATGAATCTACGCTAATATCAAAGAATGAAGGGCCAGGCATGAGAGTGCAGCTAAAAGGTCATATCGAGAAATCCAAGTCGATGACACTCGCCTAAAATAATTTAAATTTGGGTGAAAATCTGTTGTAAATTAAAAAAGTTGGATTCCACTTAAGTAAAGAGAATGGGAGCTGTGATGACTAGTACACAAAAATTAGTTTGAATTATGGTGGCAAGTAATATGCAGACTCATTTCGTGCTCTAACAGTTCATGTGAAATGCACATCAATAAAATAGGAGAACAGTTTGAGGGGTCAGAACGGTTTCCAGTCTTAATGGTTGAAAGGTTGGCTTCAGGTTGTCAGGGATAAAACCAAGAGGTTTGGATTGGCTAACATTTATTCGTAAAATGTGGTTCCACACATCCTTAGTAGTTTAAAGTATGTCAGAAGGCTTCTCACCCACAACTCAGTTACTCGAAAGCTTGTGATTATCAATGAGTTCTGAGACATGATGAGGAGTAATGGTTAATGCAGTAAAATGGGCAACAAATAACTGATTTTCTCAAGAAAGCCCCCATGGAACATGCTGTCAAACATAAATTCCCAAGGATTCTTCAATTAAGCCCGAAATGTCAGTTTATGAGCAGCCACTTTGTTATAACTATCACACACAAAAAAGAGAGACATCAGAGGCCCTCCTTATTCACTGAAAACAAGGGAGAATCATGAGACGTCATTCCAGCACACAAAATTACACGGATGAAGATAATAACTCCATGGACGCCGGATTTCAACTGAGGCTTATTCCACAACACAGGCTTTTTATGTGCAAAGGTGTACTAGTGATTCCTGGGGCTGAGAAGTATATCATGGTGGCGAAACTGAAACACACAAAAAAAACATAGGGACAAAGGTGCCTTGCCACACACATTCAACACATCGGCACGCCTATGCATCATCTCCCTGGCTGACCCAACAAACACATTTGCCTTGAGATAATCTAGTTCTTTTTTCCAGAGTGCTACAGAAGGGCTGCTGACATAATTCTCTTTTTCAGCAGAGATACAAAAGGCTTCAAAAATTTCGCAGCTCTTCCAAGTGCTAAACTTGCACGCTTGGCATGCATGCAGGCCGATGCGTTCAGCTTGAGTGGCAAGATACCCTTCTGCCTAACCTTGAATAATTGTTACCTGGTCGAGGAAATACTTTTCAGCCCTAGGGATCAGTAGTACCACTTTGCATGTAAAAAACCCATGTTATGGAATAAACCTCAGCTGAAGTCCGGGGTTCGTGGTGTCTACTCTTTTTGTTTATGTGTTTTTGTACACTCGAATGATGTCTCATAATTCTACCCAGAACCAAAAAGCCCACCTCTCCATGCTTAGCAGAAACAAGACAGCAGTAATGAAACCAGTTATCTCATGTGTCCACTTTTTTTTTACATCTGTGACCTGCGATGAGTGGCACAACAACGAATATTTAAGTTAACACGCATGCGTCATAATGTTAATATTCATAGTCGAAAAAGTATCACACAATGTCGCCGAAAACATGCACACATTTTGCACTTCATGCATAGAATGCAACATTTAAAAGAAGACCAATTTTGGAGGTAAAACTTCAAATGGCCTGCAACAGGCCTATTCTAACGACCAACTAATATTACTCATATAAACATATGAGGCCAGAGCTATCCAAACTGTTCCAAGCAGTACCATTAAGGAAAAGAGCAATGAAAGTAAAAGAACACTTCATGACAACCACAAAAACAAAGCACAATGCAGTAACAACTTACAATACAGCTTTTGACTCCATATGGTGGCCACAAACTCCATGCCATTGACTCGTACTGGAATACAGATGTGCCACCTGCAGATAGATACCAATTTCCCATTATCAGTGTGACAGGAATACAGAAACAAGCATGCGAACTCGGTCCGACAGTGAATATCGCATGAATGTTAAAAGATCAGGAAAAATATACTTGCCCAAGTATACGCCTCAACACAAAGGAAAACTATCATGTTTAAAATGCATCAGCTCCCCTAGCAATAATAAAGGATTCTTGCTATGAGGAAAATAAATCTGCAAACGGCCGTTCGAACGCGTAGATATAAACATCGTAATAACTGAGACAATTATTGCGCCACTTCCTTTTCTCAGAAACCAATTTTCAACTAAAGCAGAGTGATCAAAATGCAATATCCTATACTCTGGGTAACCAGAAGCGCGATCGGCACTGCAACCTGAGACAGTGCTTTGGATATTGTGGGGCTTGAATTCAGACGCAAAAAATGGGCACTGATAGTATTGGAGTGCTCCAGATTAATTTAGACGACCTAGAATTTCTTAACGTGAGCTGACATCGCACAGCACAGGGGCATTCTTTTTTTCATTTCACCTCAATCGAAATGCGGTTACTGCGATGAGGATCGACCCCACGACGTAAGGTTCAACAGCCTAGCACCAAGCAAAAACCGCGGCGCATAGAAAGTGTTTGAATCCCCGCGTCCTCAAAGTGCTAACGCTATCTCGAAAGACAATCATACATTTTACGCGCAGCCAAAGTGCCGATCCTTGAAACGTGCGCGGTGGTGTGAACAAGCATGGGCAGAAACGCGTAGAACGAGTCATATACGTTGAAAAACCTGTGCTCAACGAGAAAAAAAAACGCGCAAACAGGCTCATGCGCATACTAAAATCATGCAAGGCTAGCGCACGCACGGTAGCATCCCCTTTGCCAAAACAAGTACCGACAATTCTTGGCAGAGCAACTCACCGAGGCGACATTTGGCCAGCCAGCGACAAACAAGCGCCTTAAACGCTTTTTAGAGCATTGAACACGAATAATGCAGCAGTACGACAGGTCACCGTTCGAGCATTATATGCTTCGGATAATGCACAAGAGTACTGCTTACCTTTTCAGACGATTGCGTAGTCGTGCAGAACGCTGTTAGCCTTCGTGTCACGGGCACTACACCAACCAGTGCGAGTTCAGCACGAGTGCTGCGTAGCCGGCACACTCTACCACGTAGTCACACAGAAGAAAATATTCCAGGCCTCATTTCGAACCTTTCAACCGCGACACTCCACGCATCTTTGTGCCTGGACACCCATCCTGCACTGCACAAAGCGGACAGACTGAAAAGTTAGAGACCAGAAAAATGACCCTTTGCCTCGACTAGGGTATGTCCACAGCACTACGCGATTGTGCACCCTTCTGCCAGAAGAAACACACGCAAACCACAACACATTTCACAACGGCTCACAATCCAAGTAGCGAATTTTAACAAACGTCGAAGCGTGTCACAGCGTCCGAACCGCCATTAGGGTTATACAGAAAAGCAGCTACCGGCAGCCACCTGGCGGTGACAACCAGTTTCTGTTTCGGTTTCGATGTGAAAAAGTTTTTTTTTTTCCTACTTTTTATTTTATTTTTTGTATTATAAATGGGTATTCTGCCGTCTCGGTGCCCGAAGAAATTTCAGCGCTTGCCAGCAATTACCACTGGTAGAAACGCGCGGATTAACTTCTCGCTTGCGCTGCTGTTGCTTCCAAAGGCAAGAACATTAATCAGACATCTTCCGCATCTTACTCCCAAGTCGGCTTGCAGCAACATCCTGCTTACTGGATTGTATAAATGGGTGATTATAAAGAATGTTTCTCACGGAACCACATGGGATCATTTTTGATACCTACAGAAACAAACACTTTTCGAGCTTGCACCACAAAAGCATGCTTGCAGGTCCAGGACAAAGCAATTTTTAGGCTTTCATCATATGACATTCTAAATTGCTTGCTGCATGCTTTTACACATGCATTGCACTTACTGAACTTTTTTCATTATCACATGTTCCTCAATTACAAAGTGTTAATTTTTCTGTGAATGCTTGCAGTGTAATATGCTGCATTTGGTCTTGTTTCCACTTTTTATGCTTCACTTTTCTGGTGATTAAAATCATTTTTTTATCGAAATAGATTTCACCCATTTTCATCTATAGTGTTAGATGAGGTCCTCAGATTATATTGCTTTTTTACAATAATGCCAGAAGATAAATGCAAGGCACTTAAATATGACACAGCACCGAAGAGATGTAATAAAGAGCAAATTGTTCTATGAGTTGTTCAGCGTAAGTGATTCTGGCAGACTGGTAGTGCGCATATGTGTTACACAATCCTAAAAACTGCTTGAGGAAAACACTTGTGTTTATAGTTGGCAGTTTTTTGCCAACTAGATGTAAAGATATGCGCATCTGTTCGAAGTAATGTTAAATGGCGAATGTTTATGCGTGGCTACCACTTTTTTAGTTCTATCTCTGGTACACACGAGCCTTGAAAGGCAGTATATACTTAAATATATGGTCATTAAAAGTAGCCTCCTTACACCCTTTCTACACCCTACGCAAAATGAAGGGTGCTTGGAGGAATAGCACCCTTTCAGACAGTGCCGAAGGGTGTATAGGGCAAAATAAGGGTGTTATAAAGGTGCACCAAAGGGTGCACATTGCCGGAGCACCTTTTTAGCACCCTTAGGGGTGTAAAATTTTTTACTGTGCACAGTAAAAAATTTTACACCCCTAAGGGTGTAAATGGCTTGTCGCATGGGGAGCACCCTAGGGATGAGTATATTGACACCCCTTTGACTGGGGTGTTGCATCTGCACCCTTCCAAGTGGGGTGCTGGGACCACACCCTATTGCTAGGGGTGCTGAACCTGCACCCTTCAAAGAAGGGTGTGGCTGGGACCACACCCTTTTGCTAGGCACGCTGAACCTGGACCCTTCAAGGAAGGATGTTTCCCATATGGCAGGTGTGTTCCTGTGCCAGTTCGCAACCCTATTGGAAATGGTAATGGAAAACATGGTGGACTGCTGGCGACATTTGGACGGCTGGGAGATGTTGGGGCAGGGGCCATGCGGCCACGTTACATCTGTCACAATAAGACATCAAAAAATTTCGAAAAAGCTGAAGCTTGTAGAGCCAGTTTTATTTAGTCTTCATGCTCTTCTTTACCACTTGCCAATGCAGCTGGGCCCCATGAAAGAGCCTTGTTGATGTACTGCCAGTGCAGAGGGCATTGGAAAACTGGGCGATGCACTCTGCAGAAAAGATTCAAGTAAAAAAATTAGGATCCACAAGTTTTTTTCCTTGCCTGTATTAGTGTGCTAAAAAAGTAAGCACTGTATTGTGGCCACAGGAATAAAGTGAGCCTAAATGAAGAACCACTGAAGCTATTCACACTCAAAAAGAAAAATAATTTGAGGTTCATACTCCATATATCATACGCTCATCATTAAGTATCATCATCAGCAGCATAACTAGCACCACCGCAAGACAAAGGTCTCGCCTATGTCCCTACAAATAAGCGTGATGTGTGCCATAATGAGCAAAATACAAAAAAGTCATATTTTTATTCTTCTCTGACGGCTTTTAGTGGGGTATTAATAAGAGGGACAATATAAAGGTAACATCATAAAGGTGAGTGCAGTTGCACAGCTGAGACGTCGCAGACGATACATTAAGACAGAAAAGAGGCATACACTTCATGATATATCAGTTGCGAACAAATAAAAACAGCAGGAAACAAAACGTAAAACAAACCAGTATCAATGCTCCAAGTGACATCACTTATTTCCTGAATTTTGAGGGACCACATGGAATGAAAATGTGGGGAGGTAGCCCATTTATTCTTCAATGAGAACAGGAAAAAATTCTTGAATTAGTGGTGGTGGCGTCCTGGTTTGGTGTAGGGCAGCAAAAGTTAACAAAGTTGTGGAAAAGTAATGCAGAGTATATGGAATACACCTAAACGAGCGATTTCCCCTTTTATGCAGTAATGTCTGGTGGTCAAGTGAGATGACTGATTACACATAATCTGTACCGAGTGTCGCTGTTAGATTAAGGGAGTTGGTGGCATAACTTCAAACAGTTTGGCGCAAATTTGGAAGAGCTAAAAATTACTTCAGTTTGGAGTCAAAATTTTTGTGCATAAACTGCACAGCATGGCAAGAGCACACAGGCCTAGGCATCTCCTGATGAACCCGAGTACCTTTGCGGTGCCAGAAGCATGCATTGTGACATGCTCCAAGCATGTGGAACTGCATTTGGTTAAGGTTTCTCCATACCATTAACCCTAGAGCTGGAAAAGGAGGTCAATACAATTGTGACAAAAAACGCAGACAAGACAAGGACGAGGAAGAAATAGATACGACGGCATGAGTGCTGACTTTCAACAAGGTGTATTGGAAAGCACATCAAAATATAAACACTGCGGCCTAAAGAAACAACGAACAAAGGGCACCTTGTGTCAACCACATTGCATGTGTTGAAAACAAAACAAAAACTGATTAAGAAGTATTTAAGAACATGAACTCTTCCTTAGCGAGCGATAAAGAAGGTGCGCAAACACAGTGACTGAGTGTTTTTGAAATTTTTTGATCTCTTTTTTGACCTCTCAGTGGCACACCTGTCTGTCTACCCAATGTAAACATAGCCACATTTCAAGAGGATCAAACACACTATGTCTTCTGTGCAGTGTACGAAGGGACTCTGATAGCTGATCTCAGTTTACTGCTTACACACGTACTGAAACTTCATAGGTGTGGAGAAAACATCAATGCCAACTCGACTGCCTATTTTGTTTCACCAGTGCGATAAATTGTGAATAAATTCAACAGGTTCTTTTGGGATTTACAATCTCGACGAGGGCACAACAGGAATGTTTCAACTTCTGCTTAAAGCAATCGGCTACAGACACTAGCAAAGGTTCTGAATATTCAGTGCACGCATTCTTTATCACTCCCTAAGAAAGAGTTCATGCTCTTAAATGCTTCATATTCAACTTTTGTTTTGTTTTCAACAGATCCAATGTGAATGTTAGAAGGCGCCCTATCTTCACTCTTTTTTTAGGCCACAATGTATATATTTTGACGTGCTTTCCAAAAAACCTCGTTGAAAGTCAGCGCTCGTGCCGTCGCATTTCTTCCTCATTCTTGTCTTCTTTGTACTATTTTGTCACGATGAATTACCAACAAGCCCATTCATCCGTCTTGCCAATGTCAATACAGTCGGGGTAGCTGAGATAGTTGGGGCATTCTTCTGAATAATGCAGTCATAATAACATGGTTGGGACATAAAGACAGGGACTGTTATTGAATGGCTAATATTAGTGTACTTTGGTAATATGCTTGGTTTGGTTTATGGTGGTTTAACATCCCAAGTGACTCAGGATATGAGGGATGCCATATGACTTTGCATATTGATATACTGGGCTTCATAAGACAAGCAGTACAACAGGAAGCAATGAATCTACGCTAATATCAAAGAATGAAGGGCCAGGCATGAGAGTGCAGCTAAAAGGTCATATCGAGAAATCCAAGTCGATGACACTCGCCTAAAATAATTTAAATTTGGGTGAAAATCTGTTGTAAATTAAAAAAGTTGGATTCCACTTAAGTAAAGAGAATGGGAGCTGTGATGACTAGTACACAAAAATTAGTTTGAATTATGGTGGCAAGTAATATGCAGACTCATTTCGTGCTCTAACAGTTCATGTGAAATGCACATCAATAAAATAGGAGAACAGTTTGAGGGGTCAGAACGGTTTCCAGTCTTAATGGTTGAAAGGTTGGCTTCAGGTTGTCAGGGATAAAACCAAGAGGTTTGGATTGGCTAACATTTATTCGTAAAATGTGGTTCCACACATCCTTAGTAGTTTAAAGTATGTCAGAAGGCTTCTCACCCACAACTCAGTTACTCGAAAGCTTGTGATTATCAATGAGTTCTGAGACATGATGAGGAGTAATGGTTAATGCAGTAAAATGGGCAACAAATAACTGATTTTCTCAAGAAAGCCCCCATGGAACATGCTGTCAAACATAAATTCCCAAGGATTCTTCAATTAAGCCCGAAATGTCAGTTTATGAGCAGCCACTTTGTTATAACTATCACACACAAAAAAGAGAGACATCAGAGGCCCTCCTTATTCACTGAAAACAAGGGAGAATCATGAGACGTCATTCCAGCACACAAAATACACGGATGAAGATAATAACTCCATGGACGCCGGATTTCAACTGAGGCTTATTCCACAACACAGGCTTTTTATGTGCAAAGGTGTACTAGTGATTCCTGGGGCTGAGAAGTATATCCGCGACCAGATAATTATTCATGGTGGCGAAACTGAAACACACAAAAAAAACATAGGGACAAAGGTGCCTTGCCACACACATTCAACACATCGGCACGCCTATGCATCATCTCCCTGGCTGACCCAACAAACACATTTGCCTTGAGATAATCTAGTTCTTTTTTCCAGAGTGCTACAGAAGGGCTGCTGACATAATTCTCTTTTTCAGCAGAGATACAAAAGGCTTCAAAAATTTCGCAGCTCTTCCAAGTGCTAAACTTGCACGCTTGGCATGCATGCAGGCCGATGCGTTCAGCTTGAGTGGCAAGATACCCTTCTGCCTAACCTTGAATAATTGTTACCTGGTCGAGGAAATACTTTTCAGCCCTAGGCATCAGTAGTACCACTTTGCATGTAAAAAACCCATGTTATGGAATAAACCTCAGCTGAAGTCCGGGGTTCGTGGTGTCTACTCTTTTTGTTTGTGTTTTTGTACACTCGAATGATGTCTCATAATTCTACCCAGAACCAAAAAGCCCACCTCTCCATGCTTAGCAGAAACAAGACAGCAGTAATGAAACCAGTTATCTCATGTGTCCACTTTTTTTTTACATCTGTGACCTGCGATGAGTGGCACAACAACGAATATTTAAGTTAACACGCATGCGTCATAATGTTAATATTCATAGTCGAAAAAGTATCACACAATGTCGCCGAAAACATGCACACATTTTGCACTTCATGCATAGAATGCAACATTTAAAAGAAGACCAATTTTGGAGGTAAAACTTCAAATGGCCTGCAACAGGCCTATTCTAACGACCAACTAATATTACTCATATAAACATATGAGGCCAGAGCTATCCAAACTGTTCCAAGCAGTACCATTAAGGAAAAGAGCAATGAAAGTAAAAGAACACTTCATGACAACCACAAAAACAAAGCACAATGCAGTAACAACTTACAATACAGCTTTTGACTCCATATGGTGGCCACAAACTCCATGCCATTGACTCGTACTGGAATACAGATGTGCCACCTGCAGATAGATACCAATTTCCCATTATCAGTGTGACAGGAATACAGAAACAAGCATGCGAACTCGGTCCGACAGTGAATATCGCATGAATGTTAAAAGATCAGGAAAAATATACTTGCCCAAGTATACGCCTCAACACAAAGGAAAACTATCATGTTTAAAATGCATCAGCTCCCCTAGCAATAATAAAGGATTCTTGCTATGAGGAAAATAAATCTGCAAACGGCCGTTCGAACGCGTAGATATAAACATCGTAATAACTGAGACAATTATTGCGCCACTTCCTTTTCTCAGAAACCAATTTTCAACTAAAGCAGAGTGATCAAAATGCAATATCCTATACTCTGGGTAACCAGAAGCGCGATCGGCACTGCAACCTGAGACAGTGCTTTGGATATTGTGGGGCTTGAATTCAGACGCAAAAAATGGGCACTGATAGTATTGGAGTGCTCCAGATTAATTTAGACGACCTAGAATTTCTTAACGTGAGCTGACATCGCACAGCACAGGGGCATTCTTTTTTTCATTTCACCTCAATCGAAATGCGGTTACTGCGATGAGGATCGACCCCACGACGTAAGGTTCAACAGCCTAGCACCAAGCAAAAACCGCGGCGCATAGAAAGTGTTTGAATCCCCGCGTCCTCAAAGTGCTAACGCTATCTCGAAAGACAATCATACATTTTACGCGCAGCCAAAGTGCCGATCCTTGAAACGTGCGCGGTGGTGTGAACAAGCATGGGCAGAAACGCGTAGAACGAGTCATATACGTTGAAAAACCTGTGCTCAACGAGAAAAAAAAACGCGCAAACAGGCTCATGCGCATACTAAAATCATGCAAGGCTAGCGCACGCACGGTAGCATCCCCTTTGCCAAAACAAGTACCGACAATTCTTGGCAGAGCAACTCACCGAGGCGACATTTGGCCAGCCAGCGACAAACAAGCGCCTTAAACGCTTTTTAGAGCATTGAACACGAATAATGCAGCAGTACGACAGGTCACCGTTCGAGCATTATATGCTTCGGATAATGCACAAGAGTACTGCTTACCTTTTCAGACGATTGCGTAGTCGTGCAGAACGCTGTTAGCCTTCGTGTCACGGGCACTACACCAACCAGTGCGAGTTCAGCACGAGTGCTGCGTAGCCGGCACACTCTACCACGTAGTCACACAGAAGAAAATATTCCAGGCCTCATTTCGAACCTTTCAACCGCGACACTCCACGCATCTTTGTGCCTGGACACCCATCCTGCACTGCACAAAGCGGACAGACTGAAAAGTTAGAGACCAGAAAAATGACCCTTTGCCTCGACTAGGGTATGTCCACAGCACTACGCGATTGTGCACCCTTCTGCCAGAAGAAACACACGCAAACCACAACACATTTCACAACGGCTCACAATCCAAGTAGCGAATTTTAACAAACGTCGAAGCGTGTCACAGCGTCCGAACCGCCATTAGGGTTATACAGAAAAGCAGCTACCGGCAGCCACCTGGCGGTGACAACCAGTTTCTGTTTCGGTTTCGATGTGAAAAAGTTTTTTTTTTCCTACTTTTTATTTTATTTTTTGTATTATAAATGGGTATTCTGCCGTCTCGGTGCCCGAAGAAATTTCAGCGCTTGCCAGCAATTACCACTGGTAGAAACGCGCGGATTAACTTCTCGCTTGCGCTGCTGTTGCTTCCAAAGGCAAGAACATTAATCAGACATCTTCCGCATCTTACTCCCAAGTCGGCTTGCAGCAACATCCTGCTTACTGGATTGTATAAATGGGTGATTATAAAGAATGTTTCTCACGGAACCACATGGGATCATTTTTGATACCTACAGAAACAAACACTTTTCGAGCTTGCACCACAAAAGCATGCTTGCAGGTCCAGGACAAAGCAATTTTTAGGCTTTCATCATATGACATTCTAAATTGCTTGCTGCATGCTTTTACACATGCATTGCACTTACTGAACTTTTTTCATTATCACATGTTCCTCAATTACAAAGTGTTAATTTTTCTGTGAATGCTTGCAGTGTAATATGCTGCATTTGGTCTTGTTTCCACTTTTTATGCTTCACTTTTCTGGTGATTAAAATCATTTTTTTATCGAAATAGATTTCACCCATTTTCATCTATAGTGTTAGATGAGGTCCTCAGATTATATTGCTTTTTTACAATAATGCCAGAAGATAAATGCAAGGCACTTAAATATGACACAGCACCGAAGAGATGTAATAAAGAGCAAATTGTTCTATGAGTTGTTCAGCGTAAGTGATTCTGGCAGACTGGTAGTGCGCATATGTGTTACACAATCCTAAAAACTGCTTGAGGAAAACACTTGTGTTTATAGTTGGCAGTTTTTTGCCAACTAGATGTAAAGATATGCGCATCTGTTCGAAGTAATGTTAAATGGCGAATGTTTATGCGTGGCTACCACTTTTTTAGTTCTATCTCTGGTACACACGAGCCTTGAAAGGCAGTATATACTTAAATATATGGTCATTAAAAGTAGCCTCCTTACACCCTTTCTACACCCTACGCAAAATGAAGGGTGCTTGGAGGAATAGCACCCTTTCAGACAGTGCCGAAGGGTGTATAGGGCAAAATAAGGGTGTTATAAAGGTGCACCAAAGGGTGCACATTGCCGGAGCACCTTTTTAGCACCCTTAGGGGTGTAAAATTTTTTACTGTGTGGGCGGATCACTTCGGTTTGAAATTCTAGAGAAATTTTTCTGGTATTTTTATATCTTAGAGTAAGCAGAATTGGGCACTATCACTTGTGAGCTCGACAGTGTACAGCTATTTTAAGCCGTTCAGCCCAGGAGGTGTAGGTGAGGCTATAAAGAGGTGCTGATGAATTAAGCCGGGTACCGCGATAACTGGTGCTTGATACGCTGTGTCAGAGACCGTTCGTCGGCACCGTGATGTTCAGAGTGCGCTTCGAATCGATAAAGCAGCTTATCATCGATTTTTTTCTCTGAAATTGTTCTTTGTTCTTTGGAAATGCTTGTGTCCCGCTATGTTTGTTCCGACAAAAGAAAATGTCGGGGCGTCGCTTAAGAAAGCGTCTTAGAAAAAAAAAATGTAGGTTGCATATAATTGATTGAAAGCGCAATTTTTAGGCGCCCTTTTCTGCATTCCCCGTCGTAGTCGTCGGCGTTGGCGTTGGCGTTGTCGGCGTAACACGCGACCTGACAGCCGTGGCAGGGAGTAGCAGCGGCACGCCACCTGAAACGGCGAGAGCAGGACTAAGCACACCAGGATGATGGCTGCCATGGGAAGATTCCGAAGGGTGGCAACTAGGGGTGTGCGAATATCAAATTCTTCGAATACGAATCGAACACGAATACTTGGCTCCGAATATTGAATCGAATATCGAATATTCAAGGACAGACGCATTTAACCACTACAAAACATTTATTTGAGCACCCAAGAACATCACAGTTCAACTAACGATGATTAAATGAACACAAAAGATGTGTGTGGCTGCACAAAAAGTATAAGTTTCGAACATTATTCTTAGAAGAGTGGAAATATCAGAGAAGGTGGCTGGTACACAGCATTGATTAAGGCTAGCTTGCCATCAGCACGAACGCATGTTGCTGGGATGAACATAAAAGGTTGTCGTGAAGGAAAACCCGCTGCTCCACATGGTCAGGCAGAAGTAGTTCCCTTCTAGCTGTAACGACTCCTCCAGCCACAAAATATGCCCCCTCACTTGGCACTGAACTGGCACGTATTGCGATGTACTTCGTGCACAGCTCTGACTACACCAGCTTCGCAGGTATAGCCACAAAGAAGCTCACCAGCGCAGTCAACTACGGCATGGCCCTTGGAGGTCCATGCGCATTGCTCTGGGCGCCGCCTTGTTGTTATGTCTTTGTCAATAGGGCTTGCGGACCGAAATGAACGCCGGTGCTCACAATGAATATTCGGCTAGATACGATATTCGCGTCGGGTCGAATATTCGAGACAACACGAATACTTGGATTTCGAATCGAATACGAATACTAAAAATATAATATTCGAATTATATTCGAAAATTTCGAATATTCGCACACCCCTAGTGGCAACAGATAATAGAAACTCGCCTGCCTGAAATTCTTTACCTCAGCATAACCCAAAATTAAAATGCGCGAAGAGCTGTCCTCAAATCATGCCTTGCCGACTATCGTAATCGTGCGTCAATTTTTTTAGTTACTCTGAACGCGGCGACAAAGTCCTTGTCGGTATCCTCGCTATCTTCAGATGTACCCGCGGAAGTAACGCAGTGTCCTCTCCCAGGCCGCAGAGCAATAACATAGGAGATGTTCAACTGTCTCTTCGCAGCCACATCTTCACAAGCAGGGCTATCGGACATCCCAACACGGAACGTGTATTGCTTTATAAATGCAACACCGAGCCATGCATCTGAGCCGTCTTCTCTGGCTTCTGCAAGCGTGTTCGATATATAACAAATGGAAACGGCAAAGCGATACCTTCGACGCAGTACTCTTTCTCCTGAGCCTTGCCCTGAAGATGATCAGCCTGCTTGTGAATACGTACTCATCTGTGATGTCGTCTTCCAGGGCAGCTTCTTATTTTTATTTTAGCAGTGCAGGTGTTATGGATACGTCACTGCTGCTTACGTCGTGATAGATTTAGAAATATTTTAATAGGTGCCAAATTATTGAGCACAAACGCATTTTGGCTGCCTTATGGGTTAGCGGATTGCTTTTGAGGCCCATGAGATCGCGTGCCAGTGAGAGGGGTCGTCGCTCGGACATATTCTAGACCAGACGCAAGGGCGGAATTTGTATTTTGAGAGCTCCTCGCGGGCACAGCTTCGGTATTGCCGCAGTGGACGGCAGAATTCTAAGCCGAGTACGCTCGTGTCCAAAATTTTTTCTTACAACTTGGGAGGGTGGAAGGGAAACGCAAGATGAGGGACTTCGAGTGTGCAATGATGAACGTAGGGTGAGGAAAAACGTTTGCGGCTCAGAAGATGTGCTGCGAATTCAGGTACGGTTGGTGAGCAGTGACGTGCTCTCGCTCCCAAAGTTTGTGGAATAGAATTTGTCGCTTCGTTGTGCAGACACCTGTTAACATGGCATCTTTGGGCTCTTCACTAAAGTATGGTAGCACTTTTGAGGAGCTTGCTGCCAAATTGGGTAAGGCAACTACACGCACTAGCGCTCTTCAAGAAATATTTGCACCAGTTATTTGCTATAATGCAAAATGTAATCGATACCTTGCGTAGGTATTCGGTGCATTTTTGCTCAAATGTAGAAATTAATCAGTATGTGTACGGAGCTGAGTGTGTGCCTACATTTGATGCCTTGTTTCGATGTTGCACTTCAAATGAGGCACTCAGAAATGATTGAATGTATTCCGTTTCAAGGAGTGCCGTTCTGGTGCTTCGGTACACGAATATACGCGTTGTTTCACGTAAGACATCACACAATTTTTAAAACTCGGCTTTTTGAGTTAAAAGATAGGTTTGAATTCTATTGAATAGTGAGCTTTTTAACGACCACAATTAGGCCACTTTGAATAAGTGAGAGGCGTGTAGCACGCCGTCTGTAATATCCATATCAGTTTTTAGAATTTCAAAAACGCGGTTAGCCTTGGCGCTGTGGCCGAACAAATTTTGGCTACATCGCTCCAAAAATAGATGTGCTTTCGAGAAGTTTCCAGACAAGGCAAGCTGTCCGGTATAACTCGTCGAAATAGGCAAAAATTTATTTAGTCACAGCGCCGAGGTTAACCGCGTTTTCCACATTTTAACAACTGAAACGGGTATTACTGACGGTGGTCTACACGCCTCTCAGTAATTAAGGAGCCTAACAGTAATAGTAAAAAAGTTCGCCATTTGGTATTACTTAACCAGCGCGCTAATTAGCACGTCATAGCTTTATTTTGATGTACCACATCGTTGACAATGCTATACGGAAAAAAAACTCTCTTATAATTCCAAAAGCCTATCATTAAAATTTCCGGAATGTCTTAGGTGAAACAACCTGTGCAGATGTTCAACCGTAGGCTTGTAGAGACTGTATAGAGAGCATTTTCGCGAATAATGCGAACGGAATGGCGATGAGCTGGCTTCACGTTGAAGCCATCGCTACCAGGAATTTGGGAAAGCGGTCTAGTTCACTTGTTTTGCCACCAGGTGGGCACGACAAGAAAGTAGCGGCTGCATATTCTTCTGTAGAAAAAGAATACCCGGCGGCAGCAAAGGCTCTATGTAAGAGTGCGACCACTCGGCTTTCGTGTCACGCAAACGTGTGTGTGGACGCACTGGATGTAGCTCTGCTGGCTTAGGTAGGGTAACTTTTGCGAAAGTCACATTTCGACTTTGCAGTTTGTTTTGACGAATATCGTACTGAACAATAAAAAGCTCTATTAAAGTTCAGGTTCTTTTCGCGAATCACTTCTTCAGGGTGAGCGTCGATTTAGCGTTGGACGTGAAGCAGACTGCCAGCAGATGGGCGAGCGATGAGACACGGATGAACAGAGGAACTGGACGTTATATGACCATCTCGAAAACAATATAGAAATAAATATACAAAGAAGAACCAGACGCTTTGGACACAGCTTCCTAAGCTGACTGAATAAGTGGCCCTTGATCTCAATGCCCGCTCTTCATTGTTTCTCGAAAGCAGGGACCTGTCCACTTCCTTCGACGAAGCCTGACCGAGAACCACATAACAGCACGCAACAAGCTCTTAAGTCACCTTGCCCGAAACTTCTAGAAGCGGGTGGTTGTGCCTAGAAAGAGAGGAGTCGCCGCAGTACTCCTTAATTGCAGCGTCTCGCTCCCGCTCTTTTCCCGAGGGTGCCGCGCGCGCCCTGCTTCCCCAAGGTCGCGAGGGGAGGAAGACCTGAGACCTGCTCCGAGATGCGCCTATGGTTGCGCACGGCTTGCAGAGCATTAAATTTGTCACCAAATTTATTATCAGTGACTCCAAGACCGCAATAAATAATTTCTCTAAATGTCGTATCTCTCCCGTCACCCTCCACATCCTACAATCTATCACGCGCACTCCTCCTTTGAAGGGAACTGGCGGCCCACTCACATGCCCGAAGCATTATCTATCCGGGCGGGGCCCAGCCCCTATCCCCACCATTAAGCAAGGTTAGCGAGAAACTGGTTGACCCCTTATCAGGACATCACCCGAAATTACCGACTTCGACAGGTCCCTACACCGCACGAAATCTAGCGTCAGCTTCAAACGAACGCCTTGCCGAATCGGACAGTTCTCTCCTATATCCACCCTACCCACTCTTCTCCCAACTGCACATTCTGCTGTGGCGACGCTACCCTATCCCACATCATGTGGACCTGCCCTATCACCCCCTTCCGCTTAATCACTACCGAGGAGCAGCGAGAGACAGGGCTGCGCAGCTCGGAGCTGGGCCTTCAGGTTCGACTCGTCCAACGGGCTGACTGGGTCGCCTTTGGGCATAAGCTCTTACCCACCCGGCGGCGGGGCTGACCTGCTGCGTTATAAGGCACTCCGGCCTTTCCACTAAGCTAATATTTATTGTCTGCCTGTGTTTGTTCTTCTTCGGCGCACCCCTCGCGAACTGTAATGGTCATACAGATCCTGTTGAATTTTAAGCTCCTAAAAACAAAGCGATCAGAACTGTAGATTATTCAGAAATTGGCGCCCAAAAGTACTCAGAATTTTGGTCATTTCCGTTTAGACGTAGAATGGTTTTGGAAGAAACGATGGACAAGACATTGAAACGTGGCTGCGTTTGAGTTATACGAGGGGTAAGCTATACAATCTAACCCGTGAGAAAAAACCTCGTCCGTTGTCTGTACGATCAGTTAGTTGTACCAAAATATACGACTTTTTCTAATGAAGCCGCAGAGGTTGTAACGCCTAGGGGCGCTGCTAGTAGCATCGCAAATTCCCGATAACGGCAGTCTATTTTCTTTTTGTGGAAATTTTTTTCGCGTCAATTGTTTTTTGCTGGCCACTTTATTGTTGTGGTGTCTTCCAGTTCCTTGCTTATTTATCGCGTGCCCTTTTCTTTTTCATTGTAAAGATTATAAAGTGGTTATTTCGGCCTTTGTTCTCATTACAGAATGAGTTGATCTTGATAAGTGTTCGAAGTGTTCATCGATAATTTCTTTATCTGTTTCCCTCTCATTTATTACCTATGTCTTTTCTTCTATTGGGTTTAATGGCGCATAAACAGCTAAGGCTACTACGCTCCAAGCTCATATTACCTACGTATGCGTGTGTAAGCAAAACAAGTAAGTATGGACGTAAGTGTTGGTTGTTTTGTTAGGGCATTGTCATGAGGCCAAGGTGAAAGCGCTCGGTGTTTTCGAAGAAATGGCCTTGTTGGCCAATGTACAGTTGATCCTCCCTTCTGGAAGCATGCAATGGTGTCTCGTGTGCAGCGCCGCCGTTAAGCTGGATCACACTCCGAGTTTTTCTCTACTAAACTCATGATTCTCTCAAAATGCAAGCAAGCCGAGGCCGGCTTGTGCCATGCTCTCCCGCTGATCCCCGTGGGCCTCTCGTCGAGCTCATTTCGCGGTCCGTCGAACGAGTGACGGAGGCAACCCGGGTTTCATCTAATTCCACCACAGCGAAGAAAGGGCGGAAAGAGGTCAGTCAGATGATACCATAATCATGCTACGCAGCTTATCCTTTTCCCTGTTATTCAGGCGTCAGCCTTACTTGCCCCATTGTGGGAAAACCTGCCCTTTTGTGTGTGCATGTGTGTGTGTGATAACACTCGATGATACACTTAAAAAAAGGCGGTTAAATTAATGATCGGTCCCGCGAGGTTGCTCGGAAAGAGTTACCTAGTTCGCAGAGGTCCCACGGGCGGCAGCACCTTCAATATGAAGGCAGTGACGCTACGCTTAAAGGCTGATGCACTGCGCCAGGAGGACCCATAGGAATCTGTACTGTGCATATACGGGCATTAACCCATCAGCTATGACGTCATGCCCTCAAGGTGGAGCGCGGACCGCAGTACGGCGGCGACTGCCTTCACAAAGTTAGCACGCCACCAGGATGGCTGCGGCGGCCGCGTAGAGCCATGCTGAGGTAGAATTGCCAGATGCGTATCATCGGATTACATCACGCCGAAGCGCGCGCGGCGACCGCGTTCATAAATTGACCGGGAGGGCATGCGCCTTCTCACACGTAAGCAGCCTTAATTGTGCCTGTCGGGTTTTTATGGCTGTTTACCAGCGCCCTGCTTCGAGATCTTCGTACTACGGCGTTACGCTATCGGAAATGGCGGCTGTTATTTATTGATTTTTTAGGTTTTAGAAATAAAAGTTAAAATTTAGGCAAAAAACGTTATTTTAATGTTTTAGACCGCAGTATCCTCAAAGCAGAAGTGAACACAGTATTCACACAGAACATTGTGGTTGTGTAGGAAAAAGGCCTAAAACGAGAGAAATTAAAACAAATACGTCCTTAAAACGAGAACCTGGTTATTCAATGAAAATTGTTTGACAAGAAATGAAAAGCTATATTGTAAATAAACAGAGAACAGACAATAATTATTTAATGAGAGTGACAATCTACGGCAGCAGCAATAATTTTTCTGATGACAATGTTGTTCGCAAAGGTATAAGTGCGAGGCTGTAGAGAATAATAATACTGTCACGGCATGGAAGACGACCAAGTTGGCACTGGCGCGGCACGGAGCGCTCGCGCCAGGGCCGCCACCATTAGATCATTCCATCGCCATACGTCATGTAGCCCTGTCTTCATCGACTTACATAACAATATGTGTTGAAAGGTGATGTTTGCCTGCAAAGGTGGTGGCGCCTTTTGGTTGTTAAAATGAAACTTACAATTACATGCGTGATAAAAATTGTTTTGCGCTGAATTACTTTTGTGTTGCTCGATATCTGAATATGTTATTTTTATTTTTCCCTGCCGAAGAGTAATAGTGGAGATGACTATAAATAATGATCTGAAAATTGTCTTAATTTCTTCCAGGAGCTAATTAGTGAGCGTTTTGGTGAACAAGTCCTAACAATGAAGGCACACTTAGCCTAAGCATGATCTCATTCATCTGTTACTTGCTAAAAGCTTGAAAGGCCGGACTACTGGGCTTGCGTTACGAGAAGACGAAGCACAGACAAATAAATACATAAAGGGTATGATCAACTCAAAAGCTTTCGGATACTGTGTGGACACAATTTTCTGGGAGCAGTGCAATTTCCAGCTCGAAAGCGTGTGTAAGCCGCTGACGACGACGTGCCATATAGCGCTGCATCCAAATACGAGCACGTTATCTTAGCGTTCTTTTTCAAATGGCTGTGTCTGTGTGTGGAGTCTTCACGCTCCGCGCAGCTCTTCATATGCAGAAAGTCGGTACACTGAACAGGAGGGATGCGTGTTGCCGCTTTGCCAACCATTACAGCGCCCCTCGGAGATGCGCTTTTAACCGGCTCTAGACTTCACTTCTTCCCGTACCCCGAGACGCGACTTCATGAGCGCGCTTATCGACACTTTTGCTTTGGTGGGCCGTTGCAGGTGCAGAGGAAGATCATAGCCGAATGCAGACACCCTCCCCCTCACATCGCTCTGTGGGAGGGGCCATTGTGCGGCCTGCGCGACGGAGCATCAGCCTTTCCGTGCTGCAGACCAGAAAGGTGGGCGGTGCTTCATGTCCGCGTACGTCGTTCGCGACTTCGACTAGTATACGCGTTGGAAGAACCGGGACGAACAGTAGAGTTAAACCTGGATATAACCACTCTTTTATTTACCACAAACGAAGTTGTCTGCAAGTGGGATGTACGAACGAAGCAGTTTTACAGAACACCAACTAACAGGGCAAAGGGAGGGAGTATTTTCGTGCTAGTGGTGCCCAGGGCGCCAGCAACGAAATAACTGCTGAAGATATGCTCCAGTGTGCTGCAGGCAATTTAATACCGTTGGGTTTTTGCCGTGCCACCCCCGTTTGCGTTTTTGTTTACGCGCGCTATGACATTAAATGTTACTCTACAGACCCACTGCTAGTAACGTGTGCTGCCACCAAACGACGGAACTGCGAAAGCTCCACTGTTTAATATACGTGGGCGACGTTTTTACTGGTTTTATGCACTGACATTCGGCGTGAGTCGGCTGAAATTGAAGCTGTGGAGAGAAAAAAAATGCTGTATGGATTGTCTGAATCACGCGGGGGCATTTCTCCTCCTTTGGGTCGTCCGTAAGGCACTGCATACCATTATTAGGAAAGACGAGGTCTTGTAAACTTGTCCACATGGCTGTACTCGAATCTCCTTGTCGTTCGCTTTTATAGCGTCTCAGACTCAGCTATTTAAGCAGCGTTTGCTTAGGGCCTACTTGGTTCATGATTTCAACGCGGAATACTGTTTAGTGCAACACATAAGGGAACAAGATAGGTGTTGAAATTCACAACTGTTTAGAAACAACGCGCGTACATATATACATTAATGCAGTCATTCGTTATATGATAACCTACACAATCTTACGCATATATCACCAAGAAATATTGTTTTCGTTTCAAGCACACTGAGGGGTCGCTGATATACACGTCACCAACCTTTTATCTGATAAAAAAATGCTTCCAGTACACGCTTGTTCCCTTTATGTGCTGCGGTAAAACATATTCAGGCTTAAGAATTTCAGCTCTTTCCATTTTGTAATTTTCCTTGGGCAGAGGCGTGCGCTGATGTGAGCGGGTAGATAAGTGTTGTTTGTGTTGTCTTGCATCTGTAATCAGTGCATGTTGAAAGGGCACCGTGTTTTCTAATACCAATTATCTCCAAGAGCATACGTGTCTGAAATGTTATTGATCAATAGTGCGTTGTAAGTTTCTCTCGAAGTGATTACCTATGTATGCTTCTTTAGGCGTGCGAGTCTGTACACAAATGTTCAAAATGGGGTAGTGAATGTTTATTTCCATCAAGCGAAGCGTAGCCATAAAGCTTCAAAGGAAATGTATACAGCTGCCACGTTTTTTTATGTGCAGCATTTGCGCATTTAATTTCTAAGTTAGCAAAGATTTCGAGAGGAACGATCCCAGTCGGAAATTTTGTCACCTGTTCCTCATTCCTGGAAGAATGCAACTGCTACATTTGTACCGATCCGCCCCTTAATCGGATCCCCCATTGAGTTGGCATTTGTGAAAATCATTCTTCACTCCAGGTGGTGGCTAACCAACCTCTGCAGCTGCCCAGCCCCGCAGTGGTCGGCCGACAACCACTTGGGCCAGGCCCTGCGAGAGACGGGGGCCGCATCAGGCAGCAAACTACAGGGGTGAGCCCTTTCACCGCACCACAGGGAGTTAGAGCACCAGCCGAATAACCAACGATCGCAGTGTCGTGCTACATGTATTCCTCTTCCTCATTATTCCTCTCTCTTTTAGCAGTGCCCTGCTTTGCGGCCTTCATGCTATGGCACTTCCCTGTCGGAATGGCAGCAATTATTAGTGCGATAGCATTTGTAGTGGGCATTACCGGCCTTTAGCATTATCAAGTGCCTTATAAAGTTTATGTATACAGGGTGTCCCAGCAAAATTGGACCAAGGTTCGTAAAAAAGCTAAGACTTCTTCAGAACTGAAATAACGCGGATGTTGTTGGGGTTTATGTAAAGTTACAGTACCATTTTTTTCGCTCCTTCTGTTTGAATAATTAGTCGAGCTAAACTTTTTAAATCTAGCTTGAATCGTTCAGACGTCAATAGGAAAGTTGTGGAGCTCCACAAATATTGTCGAACCCAGGCACCACTTCCAACGAGATAGACTTCACGTTGCATTTTTTCTTCGGGAATGACGAAAGTCCGCGGATTTTAAAAATATACCACGTGACAGCGCACTCCGTGCGCCCGATGCGCCGGGATTACAGAGCTCTAATCCGTGCTTTGTAAAAAACACTCGCTTCGCACGTTTCGTGCTGACCAAGACAGGGCTTCGCGTTGTGCATGGTTCCAAGATAAGCGCCAGAGGGTTCGGGCGGCAATAGAAAAAAAGCGCGGCTCCTGTTTTTCAGCGCAATTCACACGACGTTATCAGGCTTGTTATATACATCTTTCCTTGTTGGGATCTTGCTCCCAAATTCAAAGTTATGACTTTGCTATCGTTCCTCCGCATGCATTCTGCTAATCTGATAGTGCATTTATCGCCGCAGAAACGGGAGCCGTGCTTTCTTTCAACTGCCGCCCGTACCCACTGGCGCTTATTTTGGAACCAAACACAACGCGAAGCTCTGTCTTAGGCGGCACGAAAGGCGCGAAGCGAGTGATGTTTTTTGCAAAGCACGGATGAGAGCGCTGTAATCGCGGCGCATCCGGGCGCACGGAGCGCGCTGTCACGTGGCATTTTTTTAACTCCGCGGCGTTCGTTTTCCCCAATAAAAACGGCCACGCTAAGTGTATCTCTTTGCAAGTGCCTGGGTCGGACAGTAATTGTGGAGCTCCACAACTTTCCTTTTGACGCCTGAACGTTTCAAGCTATATTTAGAAAGTTAATTTATATCGAGTAATTATTCAAATAGGACGCGCGAAAAAAAAATGGTACTGTACGACAACATCCCTAACAACATCCACGCGATTTTAGTTCTGAAGAACGCTGTTTTTTTTTAGAAATCTTGGTCCAAGTCAGCTGGGACACGCTGTACACATAAGGCATTTTATTCAGTCAATCACAATATTCTCCTTTCCAAGATTCACACTGACAGTTTCCGTGGGAGTGCGCAAGCCTTGCTGAAATTATATTTCCAATATATAAAGCAATATGCAGAACTAAATAATGTGAAGTCATCTACACCTCACATTAACTCCGGGGTACCACAGGGGAGCTTGGTACTACCGCTTATATTTTCCATTTACATAAACGACGTAATCCGCTACACAATCAATCTGCAGTTTGTATCACATCTGTTTTGAATACAGGTAGTTGTGAATGTGGCATCGAACTTTGTGCAAATAAAGTGTTGGACGACATTCACACACGAGTTGATGCAAATCATCTTGGGATAAATCCAAATAAAACAAAGATTGTGCTATACTTGGCGAAAGGAAAACACATTTCTGAGCCACTTGATATACAGTTAATATACAGTTAGGCACCAATATATTGCAAAGAGTTGATTCTGTAAAGGTCCTTGGTGTCAACTTTCAGTGCCCTTAGGATGGAATAAGCACATTGAACATCTTTGTTCTAAAGTAGCCTCTATTGTACGGGTCTTATGCAGAATCAAAGCATACTTCCCGAAAAATTCAAAATCATGCTGTGCAATTCCCTAGTTTTGTCTTGACTCCCATATTGTTACCTGGTTTGGGGCACTACTGGTGACACGAATTGGTCTAATCTGCACTTACTCAAGAAAAAAGCTTTGAGATGTTTAGCAAATATTCCTGACCTTTATACTTCCAATGATCTTTTTTTGCTATATATGATAATTCTCCCATTTTTAAAATCTATAGATACATGTTGCTGGCATCCTTCAAGTCCTCGGTTAAAACCAGCGATAACATCTTAGAGGCTGAAAAAGAATGAATCTTGTCGCCAGACCCGTCATGGTGAAACGTGGAATGTGCCCATGCCACGAGAAAACTACTGGAAGGAATCATTATTATACAAGCTTCCCTCTTCTTAAATCGGTTGCTGCAAGAGTTGTTTGATCCTTTTTGTAATCGGAATTCCATGATTAATTTTTTTTTACATCTTTACCTATGTGAAGTGTGTAGTAGTTTTTAGTCGCTCCCACATAATTGTTTTCAGTGACAACTGTTTGTACATGCCCACTCACTTTCATTTTCAATGACTGCTGCGTCCTCAATAATTGCTTACAATCTTGGCAATACTTTTGTGTTCCCTTTCTTTTTTTTCCTGTGAAATATTTGTGCCTAACCATATCTGTATGAATGCCAATTTATAAGGGGGCAGGACTTGCGTCAAGCCGTTGCCACAGCTTTTTGTCCTGTGTCGTCCTCTGAAAAAAAGGAAATAAAAGAATTGAAAAAAAACTTAAAAAATTCCTCACACTATCTAATGCTTTGGATTCCCTGCCTTGTCTGCGCTTTCGCTGCCTAACACCACTGGTCACTTTGTTGGCGCATTGTAGGCTATGTCAATTTAGCATCGTGAATTTTCTCAGAACACGCGTGCGATAGCCGTATTTTCTGTCCTTACTGCCTTTTTTTCTTTCCTGAACACTATGGGCACATCTACAGTGCTGTGAGGAACCGCTTCTGAGTGTGCCGTTGTGTCAGTGCGTTCCTGCAGCGCCATGCCTGATATTCATCATTCCTTCTCTGCAGGTGTCACCAGCCGCTATTCGAGGCCCTTTAGAAAGCCACCGTCACGTCATGCGCAGGCACAACCAGCTGTCGCACTGGGCTCTGCAGTGTACATACATAGCCCGTGAGTAGGATACCAGGCGCACTATAGCCTTTGATGAACTGCACGATTAGAGCTATCCTGCGATGAGTTTCGTCACGCAGCTTCTGTCGCCTCCAGTAACACCTCCGCACCTGTCCTGCCCCCGCCTTCTGGGGTGCTTCCCGCCTACTACTTCCTTCAATCCACTTCTGCAATCCACCTCCGCCCACCTTCCCTCTCCAGAGATGCCGTACACCAACCACTGTCCCTACACAACCCTCCAAAAGCCCCACCCAACATTAATCCACCTACTTACACCTTCCACAAGATTTTCACCAGTTAGAAACTCATGCCGCAAAGGGAGAAGCACATGATGGTAAAATGAAGTTCAAAGAATCGGTGGGAAATCCAGCTGCCCATTGTGGAGCACCACCTAGAAGCCAAATCCGCATCCTGCCTTCACCCACCTCCACCAATAACCGTGCACCAACTACCAGCATCATTCACCCTCGAGCAAATTTTGCTGGTTTGTGCAGCCACGCCTTTGAATAAGGAATTATCTACCCTAAAAGCACCAAAGTAGTCATACAGGGCAACAGCTGTTGCGCCTTTCATTCATTTGATTTCACGACTGTCCTGTCGAGTTTCTCTACGTCGAACCCTAGACAGAGTTTCTAAGCACCGCTCTATGCAGCTTTGAAGTGGGACAATTTAAAGCGCTTGCAAACACCCCTGCATGGCTGACAAGATACACTGAATAACGCCATCTGCTGATACATATTGTCAGTGGACAACGAAGACAGTGCTGGGCTCGTGCACGGAGCGCGAAGAGGACGAAGTGTGATCTGCGCGCCGTTGGCCGGCAGTGGTTCGATTGAGCTGCTGTGAGCTGCTGTCAGCATCCCTCAGTGACTACTTCTTGTGTGCCTACATTTACGTAACATCTCTTGGTGAAGGTGCGGGGTACGAGCCGCCATGCCGCTGACCCGACGAGCCGACGAGCCGATCCGTCGAGATAGCTACCGACGCGCCTGCCACGCCAACTGTCGTCCTAGCCCACCCTCGAGACCCGGGCACATTCTGCGGTACCGATGGCGTGGACGTCGAAGACTGGCTCTCGCTGTACGAGCGTGTGAGCACACACAACCGGTGGAATCCCACGATGAAGTTGGCCAACGTCATTTTCTACTTGACGGGCACTGCAAGGGTCTGGTTCGAGACACACGAGGAAGAAGTGACCAGTTGGGACCTGTGCAAGCAGAAGCTTACCGAATTGTTCGGTAAGCCATTCGGACGTCAGCTGGCTGCGAAGAAGGAGCTTGCATGCCGCGCACAATCCTCAACACAGTCATATGTGTCTTATATTCCGGACACTTTAGCCCTCTGCATGAAAGTTGATTCCGCCATGTCAGAGAGTGACAAAGTAGGTCACGTTCTCAAAGGAATTGCAGACGACGCCTTTAACTTGCTGGTGTACAAGGACTGTGGAACAGTTGACGCCATCTTAAAAGAATGCCGCCGCTTTGAACAAGCGAAAAGCCGCCGTATTTCCCCTCAGTTCACGCGGTTGCCGAACACGGCGGCAACGTCGTCCTGCGTAGACTCATCCCAACCGTGCTCCCTGCCAACATCCGACAGCCTGACACGACTTGTACGCCGAGAACTAGAGGCAGTGTCTCCCACAATTTCCCAATTATCGGTACCGGACAGTGCCCCTGCAGTATCCCTTATACAGGCTGTTTTCCGACAAGAATTCGCCAATCTCGGGATCCGACCTGTATGCTCCATTAGTTGCCCAGATGCTCGCAATGTGTCTCCCGTGCTCGGTGCCCGACATCCGTACCACACTCGCCGCAGCCGCAACCCGGATGAGTGGAGAACACCTGACGACAGGCCCATCTGTTTTAACTGCTCCCGAGTTGGTCACATCTCCCGACACTGCCGAAGCCGTCCGTCATCGACCTACCGCCGCTATCCTGATTCTTTCTATCCCCGCCGCTCGTCGTCGCCCCATGAACCACAGCTCGCAAGCGCTGACGCTCAGGCCCCTCCAACTAACCGCTCGTCGTCTCCTTACCGTCGTCGATCTCCGTCGCCCCAAACTCGACGCCCATCATCTCCTGGCCCGTATGCTCGATCCCGTTCGGAAAACTGATGGCTGCAGCGTCTGGAGGTGATGCTGCTCCGACGAGCGACCTTGGAAATCCTCCTTTGACTCTACAAGCCCGACGGAATATACTTAGCGTAGACGTGGACGGGATCCCTGTTACCGCTCTCATCGACACGGGAGCGCACGTCTCCGTTATGAATGCTTCTCTACGCCGTCGCCTAAGGAAAGTGCTCACTCCTGCCCACACCGCTTATGTTCGTCTCGCCGATGGCGGTACTTCCGCTGTCGTTAGAATGTGCACAGCCCGTGTGTCAATCGCCGGCCGCCATACTTCGGTTCTCTTCACTGTCCTCGAACACTGCCCTCATGACCTCATCCTTGGCCTTGACTTTCTTTCCGAACATTCTGCCCTCATTGATTGCGCCACAAGTGTCGTTCAGCTCGCCCTACCTTTTAACGAGGAGCCACCGGCTCCAGTTGTCCATCGCCTATGTACCGTGGATTTTGTCCGCCTGAACCCGAAGCCGTCACTTACGTATCATTCTCTTCCGTCCCACCAGTTCCCCATGGCCAATACATCGTTACTCCAGCCCTTGATGTAACTCTCACACGGAGTGTTGCCCTCGCACATACAGTGGTCACTATGTTTGCCAATCGAGTGTCCCTTCCGATCCTCAACATTTCATCGCACGTTCAGCCGCTTCCCCAAGGCATGTCGCAGCCACGCTGTGCCCTGCTTCCGACTGCGTTGTGTCAGCTGTCACCGGCTGTGAACCTCCCTCGCCGAAATACGCAAAAATGATTGCCCCTGACCTCTTACCAGCACAAACTCACGACCTCAGGTGTCTTCTTTCCTCATTTCACGACATCTTTGACTTCGACAACCGCCCTTTGGCTCGGACCTCTGTGGTTACACATCGCATTAACACCGGTGACGCCGCTCCTATCCACAGACGTCCGTATAGGGTCTCCAGTACAGAACGGAACATCATTCAGCAGGAGGTGGACAAAATGCTTACCAAAGACATTATAGAGCCCTCGTCGAGTCCTTGGGCCTCACCAGTTGTTCTAGTTAAAAAGAAAGACGGGAGCTGGCGCTTTTGCGTTGATTACCGGCACCTTAACCACATCACGAAAAAGGACGTGTATCCTCTCCCCAGAGTTGACGACGCTTTGGATTGCCTTCACGGAGCCAAATTTTTCTCTTCCATCGACCTTCGATCCGGCTATTGGCAAATTGCGGTGGATGACCAAGACCGTGAAAAGACTGCATTCGTCACACCAGACGGCTTATCTCAGTTCAAAGTTATGCCGTTCGGACTCTGCAATGCGCCAGCTACCTTCGAGAGAATGATGGACTCCTTGCTTCGAGGATTTAAATGGGTTACATGCCTGTGTTACCTAGACGACGTCGTGGTTTTTTCGCCCTCATTTTCCACGCACCTCGAACGACTGACGAGCATTCTTTCTGTCTTCCGTAAAGCCGGGCTGCAGCTCAACTCGTCGAAATGCCAATTCGCTCGTCGCCAACTGACCATCCTTGGACATCTGGTCGATGCCTCGGGTGTCCGCCCGGACGCTGCTAAAGTTCAAGCTGTCAAAGACTTCCCTCTTCCGCAATCGTCCAGGGACGTACGCAGCTTTGTAAGCCTGTGCTCTTATTTCCGACGTATCATCAAAAATTTTGCTGGCATCGCACGTCCCCTCACCGACCTCCTTAAGAAAGACAGCCCTTTTACCTGGGGCCCTGCCCAAGGAGAGGCCTTTCCTTCCTTAATCCACTTGCTCACTTCCCCTCCTATATTGGTCCATTTCGACCCGTCGGCACCCACTGAAGTTCGCACAGACGCCAGCGGATATGGTATCGGCGCTGTACTCGGCCAACGTCACCAAGGTCAAGACCGTGTCATTGCGTACGCCAGCCGTCTTCTTTCCACCACCGAGCGCAATTACTCCATAACGGAGCGCGAGTGCCTCGCCCTTGTTTGGGCGGTCGCTAAAATTTCGACCCTACCTGTTTGGCCGCCTTTTCTCAGTTGTGACGGACCACCACGCTCTTTGCTGGCTTTCTTCGCTGAAGGACCCCACAGGCCGGCTTGGTCGTTGGGCATTGCGCCTGCAAGAGTACTCTTACACCGTTGTTTACAAGTCCGGGCGCCTACATCAAGACGCTGACTGCCTGTCTCGTCACCCTGTGGAGCCGCCAGATCCTGGAGACAATGACCTCGGCCCGTGCTTATTCGCTATCTCTGATCTGCTTAACATCGCGGCCGAGCAACGGCAAGATTCCTCCTTGCGTCCCCTTATTGACCGCCTCACCTGTGCCCACCCCGATCCTTAGCTCCAACTCTTTGTCCTTCAGGATGACATCCTCTACCGCCGCAACCTTCGCCCTGACGGCCCTCCGCTCCGGCTCGTCGTTCCTCAGCGTCTCCGCTCGTCTGTCCTCGCGGAACTACACGACCTGCCCACCGCGGGACACCTCGGTGTCTCCCGCACGTACGATCGGGTCCGACGCCGCTTCTTTTGGCCCGGCCTTTACCGTAGTGTTCGCCGTTACGTTGCCAGCTGTGACCTCTGTCAACAAAGGAAGCGGCCCTCCACTTTGCCTGCCGGGCTTCTGCAGCCTATCGACGTACCTCTGGAACCCTTTCATCGTGTCGGACTAGACCTCCTCGGACCTTTTCCTACGTCCAGTTCCGGCAACCGTTGGATCGCCGTCGCGACTGACTACGCCACTCGGTACGCTATCACACGTGCCTTACCAACCAGTTGCGCCACCGATGTCGCCGATTTCCTGTTGCAAAATGTCATCCTTCATCACGGTGCCCCACGCCAATTGCTGACGGACCGCGGCCGCTACTTTTTGTCCCGGGTAGTTGACGACATACTCCGGTCCTGTTCCACGCAGCATAAACTCACTACAGCGTACCATCCTCAAACGAACGGGCTTACCGAGCGCCTGAATAGGACCCTCATTGACATGCTATCCATGTACGTCGCACCCGACCATCGTGATTAGGACATTGCCTTGCCCTATGTAACATTTGCTTATAATTCATCGCGGCATGACACCACGGGCTATTCGCCTTTCTATCTTTTGTATGGCCGGCATCCTGCGTTGCCACTGGATACACTCCTGCCGCTTTCTTCGGCCTCGACCACGGAGTACGCACGTGACGCCATCGCTCAAGCAACCTCGGCCCGCGAAATCGCCCGCGACCGTCTCACCGCCTCCCAGGCCTACCAGAAGTCAGTTTACGACCGCCGACATAGCCCAGTCCACTACACGCCAGGATCACTCGTCCTCGTTTGGTATCCCTCTCGCCGTGTCGGCCTTTCAGAAAAACTCCTACATCAGTATAAGGGCCCTTATCGCGTGCTCCGTCAGGTGACCAACGTGACTTATGAGATTGCCCCCCTCGACCCTCCGTCGTCATCCACCCCCCCTACCACTGACGTTGTTCACGTGGTTCGCCTCAAGCCATACCGTGCACCTGCTCCGTCTTCCACTTAGCATCGGGATGATGCTTTCGCCGCCGGGAGTTGTGTCAGTGGACAACGAAGAAAACAGTGCTGGGCTCGTGCACGGAGCGCGAAGAGGACGAAGTGTGATCTGTGCGCCGTTGGCCGGCAGGCGTGTTCGCCAAATGCAGCCGGTACAGCCAGCGATGACAGCGCCGCCCACCGGCAGGTAGCAGCCACATTAAGGCTGGTTATAAATATTCATTCAGAACGACGGCTTGACATCGCCGCTATGGCGCAGTGCATTAGAGGCACGTGTTTCGTATGGAAGGTCGGCCGTTCGACTCCGCTCTCTGTACTGTAATTTTATTGTTTTTTTAATTTCAATTTTTTCCATTTTTTCCCTTTTAGGTCGCAAATCGTGATGCTTAGTGGCATATAACGCCATTTAAGATGATTTATTATCCCTTTTAGGTAAGCCGTTGTGACAATCTTCAGTCACCGTGATCAATTCACCGTGGTTTCAAGCCTTGTGGCTGTACAGGCTGCAGTTGGCGAATACGCGGCCGGCAGTGGTTCGATTGAGCTGCTATGAGCTGCTGTCAGCATCCCTCAGTGACTACTTCTTGTGTGCCTACATTTACGTAACAATATAGATACATTGATACTTTGACAGCTTATAAGCAATATTAAATAGTGCTTTATTTGTGAATGCATTTATTATGAGTAAAGTTCGGCGCATTACCATCAAATTTTGCTCTAACAATGACCTTTTCCGCCGATGAGCGCACCTTTCCAGAAAGTGTCGATTCGCGGTAATTTTTCATTTCGCCTTCATCCAAATTCAGCAGTGGCTGCAGCGGTCGTAATTGAGCTCGTGAACTCAAGCTGAGCATCAGAATGGCGTAGCTCCTGAGAAATTGAGACCCTTTGTATATTCTGTGTGAATTCTGAGTGAATGCTGTGCGTATCTGTGTGAAATATTGCAAATAATTATCTGAACGCCATAACCAAGTTTTCTTTCCATCACCCATCGGCTACCTCATGTCTGTCGAGGTACGCATAATGGTGTTCATTGCGAGGCCGTCCGCTGACCTCCCTGTGCATGTTTTTACAGCCTTCATTTTCACACGAAGGCTATCACAAGCCAGTGCATACGCTGACTGCATTCCGAGGTGTCCCACAGTTTGACGTATTATGTTCTCGGCAGCATGGTCACTGGCGTTGGCCAATTTAGCATCGGCCTCTAACTCTTCGAGGCCACAGGCATACGGGGAAATTTCATGCGCCTCGTGACATCAGCAACAGTGGAGCCATGCAGTTGGTTGCAAGGATTGGTACTGTGTGCACCGCACGAATTGCCTGCTTTGCCATTTGGATATATTTCATTAGGTTTCTTGTGTGGTGTGTGTCATGACTGCGTGCACCTATTCTAACTGTACGTGAGAGGGCACGTGCTCTACGTACGCGTTCGTTAGTTTCGTTCACAGAGAAGGAACTCCGGTAAAACTTGACTGATTGAATTGGCCGAACGGTAAAACAAGAAAACTTTACAGAACAGATTGGAAGCACGGCCTTTCCGTTGAGCGTCTCACAAACCACTGTCTTTCGATGCCGGGCCCAGCCCTCCTTTCTCCCTCTTCTGCCGCCGCTCCCGCCTCACCGACCTTGGACGGTCAGAGTTCCCGGAAAATGGCGACCGCCAACCGCGCTGCCCGACCTCAAAGCCTGCCGCCCGGTTCAGGGACTGCCGCGGAGGGACGGCCGCGGGAACCCCTTTCAGGCGCCCGCCGCTTGGTCGGCTCGCGCGCACACGCTCACACACGCACACACGCGCGCACACATGCACAAAGGTCCCTGGCCGAGGAAATCGCGTGTCGAATGGCGCAGCATCTTGTCTTCCTTTTCGTCTCCGCCACATTCCTCCCGAAATGACACAGTCATTTGCTAACCAGGGAGTTCCAGAGGGTATATTAGTTGAATTGGCCGCCGAAGTTTTGTTCCCCTTGGCATTCGGACCTCAAAAGCTCTTGCCTTGTCTCTTCCAGTGAAAGCCCTTTCAATTACTCGAAGCTTCCACAATTGGCGCGGCTGCAGAGTTTCTTTTAAGAGGACCACGTCGCCAATGTCAACTCGTTTTCCACTTTGAACGCCTTTGGAATGTGTCAGCTGCAACTCCTTTAAACACTCAGAGCACCAGCGCTTTCAGAACCTCTCCAACGCTTCACCACGAGTCGAGACCATATGTCGATGGTGGTTACATGTCAGTGCAGCAATTTCTTTTCGTTGCAGCGCCGTTAGAGAGGTCAGTCATCGTCCATTGAGAAACATAGAGGGGCAAAGCGGCTCAGGTTCATGTGGCTCTGTATAAACATGAGTAAGTAGGCGGGAATTCAGTACAGCTTCCACTTCGGTCAGAGTAGTTGACAGTTCCTCCAGAGTTAGGTGGCCATTTCCGAGAGTCTTCTACAAGGCTAGTTTCGTCAGTCCGACAAGCCGCTCGTAGAAGCCAACTCACCAGGGTCCGCGTTCCACAATGAATTTCCACTGAACCCAAGAGCTTACAATGTACTCTTGCACCTGGTCACTTCACATTGCATCCCAGAGACGCCCCAAATCCTTGTTCACTTTCTTGAATGTGAGGGTGTTGCCACTGTAGATGGTGCTCGGCAGTCCTCGTCTGGCGGTGATTCTCCGAATGCGAGAAGGAATGAGCCCGCTGACATATCGCTGACCAGTTTCAGATGAATAGCTCGAGTGACCGCGCAGGTGAACAGCGCTATATAGCACTTGATTGAAGTGGTCCCCTTGACAAAAAGTGGCCCGGCCAAATCAACGCCCGTCACCAGAAAAGGTTGGCCCTCTGTTATTCGGTCTTTCGGTAGTGGTGCAGTCACTTGATTTGCTGGTTGTGCATTAAATCTTTGGCATATTACACATCCTTTTAAGAGTCCTTTTCACCACATGCCTCGCTCCGATCACCTAATACCTATCCCTGAGCTGAGTTAAGGTGTAGCGTATCCCTCCGTGCAACACGTTGCGGTGGGAGTAGAGGGCAAGGAGCTAAGTCTCTCCTTAGGTATCACGACCGGATGCTTAGCGTCATAATTCAGGTGACTACATTGTAGCCGTCCACCAATCCTCAAGATTCCCTTGTCGTCCACCACAAGTGAAGCATTTCTGAGTAGAGTCGACGGGTACAGACTGCTTGTTCTGGATGCTTTTCAACTCTCTGTGAAAGCCCTGCCTCTGCTCGTTGCGGATCGAAAATATTTCAGCCTGATCCAGTTCTTCGGCGGTAAGAGCTCCGACTGCGTCGTTGCGTCGTCTCACTCTTCAGACGAATCGAAGCACCCAAGCTGTGACTCTGATCAGTCTTATGAATGAGCTGTAGCGCTTAATGTCCATTAATCCAGGGGAAGGCACGTGAGATGACATGGCTGGCAACGCCTTCGTTGGATGTTTTCGCTCCAGTTCCGCATCTGTGAACGTGTTCTGCACCAGTGCCTGTGGGCACTCGCCATCATGCTTGCGGAGCCACTGGGACCCTGTCCACCACACGTTACTGGCCGCAAGGCGAGAAAAGGCAACGCCGCGCGTCAGGAGGTCCGCGGGATTCTCTTTTCCCGGGCAGTGCCTACATTCATAGCCGTCGGTGGCGCACTGGATCTCGCAGACACGGTTTCGCACAAACTGCTGCATCGTGCCGCGTCTCCGGGATCGCGGAGTCGGTCCACAAAATTACGCGATCCGGGTGCTGCTCGAGAGTGCTTAGTAGGTATCTGCATAGTCGAACGGCGAGCAAACATGGTGTAGCGCCCGGCGACGCTATAAAGCGCCGGCGCTGAGATCGGCGTTCCCGCGCTAGAGGAAAATAAAGATGAACAGCGCGTGCTGGGCGCGCACGCCCGGCACGGGCAGTCCGGAACTAGAAGCCTGCCACGCTGGTCGTCTCTGTCTGGTGCTCCGCTGCGACCCCGCTAATACCTTAACAGTGGTGACCTGGCGAACCGTGCCTTCTATCGCAGCGGCGTTCCAGCATGGCGTACTGGCAGCATCCAAGTTTCGACCCGCCGCTCCCGGCGTTCCGGCCTGCAGGCGTCGGCGGGTGGTTCGCCCAACTGTAGGCTGCGATGTACCTGAACGGCATCACCATCCAGCCGTTCAAACACGAAGTCCTTTGTGACATCCTCCCGGCCGACCTCCTGCGTCGGCTCACCTACTCTGCCTTCGGCGGCCGGCCATACGATGAGCTGCGTGCGGCCGTCTTGGCGGACTTCGGCGCCTACTACGTTCCGCCGCCGCTCTACGACGCAGCGGACCCGTTTTCGCCGCCGCCAGCCTCTGCCCCTGCACCGGCCTCGCCCGCGCCCACGCAGCCTTCATCAGAACCCGGCCCGCCTCAGCAGCCCCTCGCCGCATCGCCGCCACTCCCGTCCAGCGTCTCCAGCCCGGCTGTCTCTCTCGACGCCATACCAGGTGGGATCCGCACGAGCTCCGCCTCGCGTCCTGCTCCCACTACTATCCGACCCGCGTCTCTGGCTCTGCCTCCGTGCGCTTCAGTGGCGTTGTCGCCAGAGCCTCCTGCAGCCAAGGACGACTCTGCGGCAGCAGCCGTGCCGAGGCTTCCGGCATCTACATCTACCTCGTCACTACCGTCAACAGCTCTGCAGGCCTCTGCTGTGAGGTTGAAGCCGCCACCACAGCATCTGTCAGATACCAATTCCAGTACCCAGGCAGCCACACCGCCTGCCCAAAGGGCCACGTTCCACACCCTCGGTACTGTCACCCACTTCTCGGCGTCTGATCCTGGCGACTCGACACTGTCGCAGCAAGCGCCTGTTTTGGTGCCTGACTTGAGCAACCTTCAGCACCGAATGATCAAGTTACCCACACCGAGTAGTGCGGCAACTGTCCATCCACCAGCTGTGTCTCTTGCTGTCCGCCAGCCGTCTGATGTAGCAGTCTCAACTATACGGCCTGTCACTGCCACAACCTTCTTCCAGACACCCACAGCTGATCATGCCCACACGCGCATCGACACTGGCGAGGTGCTCCGGACTGTCACTCCCGTTTCATCCAAGCACCTTGGATTGAGCCCAGCAACTTGCTCCGGCATCGTCACAGCTGTCACCGTTGTGTCGACGGTCCCACCACATCTGCTGTCAGTCCATGGAGCCGTTTCGGCCGCTCCTGTGCTTGTGATCGCGTACACGGTGCGTCAGATCCCCATGGACATCAGCCGCAACACTCCAACATCGCTGACACTTGTGTCAGCGGGCAGCACTACAGCCGGTGACGGCCTGACCATGGCCTCCCCTGCCTCCATGTCCATTGTCAGCTCGCTACCCTGCATCATTCGCCCGTTGCGCAGCAGCCAGGCTCGTCCACCTGAGCCCGCGTCCTCCACCCGACGGCTCTTCCCGGACCCTGACATGAACTTACTGGACACTCATTCCCTCCTCTCTTCCACCGAGTCCACATTTCGACGTTCCGTCTAGGCGGGGGGCCCTGTAGCGCCCGGCGACGCTATAAAGCGCCGGCGCTGAGATCGGCGTTCCCGCGCTAGAGGAAAATAAAGATGAACAGCGCGTGCTGGGCGCGCACGCCCGGCACGGGCAGTCCGGAACTAGAAGCCTGCCACGCTGGTCGTCTCTGTCTGGTGCTCCGCTGCGACCCCGCTAATACCTCAACAATGCCATAAGTTCCAGCCTCGCTAGATTGAGTTCTTTCAGATTAGCCACCCTCGATTTGCTCTCTACCGTGCAAGTTACGCCGTCTTAAGGGATTCTTAAGGTAAGGGATTCGACCGCCCCGTAAGCCGCGAGACTGGCGTCTACAAAGATATGTAGTTCCGTCTTTGCTGCTTGCCCGCCGACATCCGCTCCATAGTACCGCGGCACCTGTATCTCAGGGAGATGTTTTAATTCGCCCTACCATGTGATACTTTTCGGCTATATCACTTGGTAGTGGACAATCCCAATCCAGGTTTTGTCGGCAGATTCAGAAACTACAGCTTGGTTGGTTTGGTTTGGTTTATGGGGTCTAACGTCCCAAAGCGATTCGGGCTATGTGAGAAGACGTAGTGAAGGGCTCCGGAAATTTCGACCACCTGGGATTCTTTAACGTGGAGTGACATCGCACAGTACACGTGCCTCTAGAATTTCTCCTCCAAAGAAATTCTGCCGCCGCGGCCGGGATCGAACCCGCGTCTTTTGGGGCAGCAGCCGAGCACCATAAGCACTGAGCATGGCCCGGACAATAAAGGGCGACAGCCATCCCAGTGGGTCATAAATCCGTGCCGTTGTTTGTAGCATGGATCGTTTGGTGTATGATTTAGCAGCGTTGTCTGCAACGCACGGTGCAAAGGTCAGGCGATCTAAAATGGGGTCCCATGTCAGCCCTTGTACCGTGAGTACACCAGACATAAATCTCAGGGGCTTGGTTTCGTTAGATTCTTGCCCAATAGCTGGCGCAGCCTCTCGTTATTCGATGACCATTTGTGCAGCTTCATCGAGGCGGCGTGGAAGATTGCGTTGGCTTCGGTGTATATCTTCACGGCCTCCTCTTCGTCGTCTGCACCAGTTAGGAGGTCATCTACATAAAGGCCTCGCTGAAGCTGGATCCCGGCCTCGCACAATTTCAGGTGGTGCTGAAGCGTAGAGGAGAGTAATAATAGACTCGCGCTGGTTCCAAACGGAACTCTCTTCAAGCGCCACGTTTCAATGGGATGCAACGGGGAAGCGGGCTGAGGGGTCTCTCGGAACCAAAAAAATGGCAGGGCGTCTCTTTCTTGCTCTCGAATTCCAATTTGCAGAAAGGCCGGTTGAATGTCTGCGACAAGTGCAACTCTGTACTTGAGGAAATTAAGGAGCCAAACGAGGTCAGCTGTTAGGTTGGGCCCAGTCTCTAGGTTGTCATTGAGACTCTTGGAATTCTTCCAGTGGGAGGAAGCATCAAATACGACCCTCAGTTTTCGTGAATCGCAAATGACAGCTTCATGAGGCATGTGGTAAACGCAGTTGTTGTGCCGACCTCGTCTTCGACCCGTTCTGCCATGTCGGAGATGCCGTACTGCCTAATGGTCGTGTCATACTCTTGGAGCAGGTCAAGAGCCCTTTTGAGCCGGTTCGCCACCTGATCGATTCACTTCAGCGCAATTTCCCTGTTGTCCTGGAGTGAAATCTCGGATTTTCAGGGCAACACAACTTAATAACGACTACCGACTCGCTTGATGTTGTCCTCAAAAAACTTCAAAGCCTCACATGGTTTCTCGGTGTCATCGATCTCATTCCCCCCAATTGATTCCAAGGTCCGAAATTTGGTCAGAATGTCTGTCGTTTCCCTCTCAATTACTGAGGTTCGCAGTGGCACGGTTTGGAGGCAGTTTGTCTGCTCGGCACTGTCCTCAACAGACCCTTCAACATTCAATCCAGCTGATGTTTCCATCGCGCTCAGTCGTTTAACAAGTTTCAGGGATCTGCCTGTCGTTAAGTCCCATATGTGATCACGCCCGATCAGCAGCTCAACATTTTCCGGATACCGTCAATTGAGAAGTCAGCTGGTTCGTACCCAATGACCTTAATTTCTGCAGTACATTTCCCGGTGGCGAGGGAATAGGTTGGTCACCAATTACTTCTGTTTCCAGCACTTTGCGTTCGCGTTCGCATCCGCGCTTTGTCTTTAGCGTAGCTCTGACTCTCCGGGACTCGCTCTCCTCTCGGTGGCCTCCGAATACACCGACGGCCAACCTTTCATGCCCGAGAAGCGTGCATCCCTGATTCCGCGAGGTGTCAGCGGGGATGTAAGAGCGCTGACTGCCTCCGTCGAACAAAACTCGCACCTGAGCGCTGGAAGCTTCTCCACTACACAACGCAGTCGCGGTCTGCACCAGAACGGTCATTTTGTGAGTGGAGCTATCTCCCGTGGCTGTCGCTTCGAGGATTATTTGTGCAACTCGTCACTGCTCGGCTCGCTTCGGGTGGCCTGTTTCTAGAGTACCTCGGGTCGCACATCGTGCTGGCATGCTTCTTGCGGCATTTGTTGCATTGCACGTTTACGCGGCATGCTCGTGACTGATTTCCAGTTTTTGTGCACCGGAAGCAACGGCCGGACGAGCGCAAAGGTCGTTTCTTCTCTTCCGGGATTTTTGAGGCGTCACAGTTCTGCGTTTGCTGCTCGTTATAGTCACAGAAGAATCAGTTCAGTGGTGGTTCGCTCTGATGCAGCATTGCTGCGGATCGGTCATGCTTGTCATTCCTTTTTCCACGCGGCTTATGACTCTCCTTCATGACTTCTCTACTTCCCACGTCTACTCTCAAAATGGACAGCAGCTTAGAAAGTGAGGAGACGGTAACTTTTCCGCATTCGTCGGTAGTGTGTGACGAAGTTTCGGAGACGGAGCCTTGTTGCTCGCTGGCGAGGCTGTCGGTGTCGACAACGCACCTTCGGCTGAAGACCAGTAAGATGTCCCGGGCCATTGCTCGCTGTACAATCGGAAGCAGCATTCAACTATAGGACTCCAACTTCCGTCCGAGCGTTTCGAGGCCTCTGAAGACGCATCCTTTCTGGCTTCAACATTCCTCCTTGAAAAAGAAGAAATTGTTTTTGAGAAAAAGAACTAGAGGAGTAATTGTCTCACTTTTCAGTGGACGTCTCAGATGTGCCATGAGAGAAGGGATAAAGGAATGGGTGAGTTGCCGTAGTGGAGGGCTCATTGTTTCAGTATTCCTCCTCCAAGTAATGAGACAAGCACGTTGCAACGCATGCTAGCCAGGATCAGCAAACACTGAAGAGGAACTCAAAAGTTGGAAAGATTGCGCCGCGCAGCTCTACACCACTGAGGAGCGTTGGTTAGTTTACAGCCCTTCTGCTACAAAGCGGCAGTGCTTCGCACTGTACTTTTAAATGCGACTTGCGCGTAGTGCATGTTAACTGCCGGAAAATATTGCAAAATCAAGCTTCTCTCAAATTTTGCAATAGGAAGTATTGAAATTGTGGAACAGTTTTTCAAGTCATAGAACAATATTTCCTTCTCCACGAATATTCTGGTCATATGCACTTCTCCATGCACCTTACAAAGTACATTTTGGTCATATATGGTTCTTTTGATTATTCGCTAAAAAGTTTGAATAATGTTACAAGCAAACCAATGAAACTATTTTGTCTTCGTCTTTAAAAAAAATTGCAGCGCTAGGCTTCTGCATGCTTTACTTGGTAGTATTACTCCTCCTCATCATCTGCAACTTGCAAACCCCAGTTACTGACTGCGTTAATTCAGTAGGTAGCATAGCTATTTGGCCATATCCGCTGCAAAATTTCAAATTTATTAACGTATTAACAGAAGGTAGTGCCATTGGTAACTCACAGCAGGGCTGTCAGTTACCAATGGCGCCCTTAACGACTATTTGCCTGTTACATTGGCATATGAAGATCCGCTGAGCAGTTTGTCTCGTCGCCGCATGAAGCGTGATAGTGCTCTAAACTCCGAATTGTGGCCAACCCTTGCCACTCGTTCACAATATGTGGCCTCTACATGAAAATGCTAGACAGGTATTATGAAAGAGTTCGGGTAAACATGTGCCTGCCAACTCAAGGAAACATACTTGTCCCTCAGCTAACATACCTCCTCCCCCCCAAGTGCAGTTTTACACCCGTATATGAGCCGGATTATCGTAAACTGGAGAGTTAGCATCAATTGATGCCAGTCACCTACAGCGTTTTAAAGTTATCTGTCTCATATCTTTGCTTCCCCAGACTGGGTGCCCTTCTCAGAAGCTATAGCTGAACTCTACTGCCGACAGACCTTAAGCAGCTGACTGTTAAAGGCTCATCCACACATGGCCCGAAACGGCTCCGCACAGAAGGTACGAATCAAGGGGCCGCTTTCGTGTCACGAACACAAGCGGAAAGCTTCTCTAGGCCTTATTGATTCCCATCAGCTTTTTTAATGTTGAGGTTGAGGTGCAGTGATCGATGGCATGCAGCACTGCAAGCAGTCACTGAAACTAAGAAAAGTGGTTAATTTTACAGCAGTCACCACTGAACGCCGCCAAGAAAGAAACTAGGACTGCAGGCTAGAGCAAAGCTGCTGCCCTTGCACACGCGGTAACTAATAATAATCAGTACATATACAAATGTCGCTTCCACCGGTCTCAACTGTCAGCACTACGCATATGCTTCTCGAACATTTTTGGACGAAAATTTTAAGCATTCAAAAATTGTAAGGTACTGTCGTGGAAATATTGAAGGCAATGGTGGATTCTTCCGATGTGTAGCAGTTAAGATGGCCATAGAAAGCCAATGGGGAACGCCAACGTTTTGGATGATCACAAAAACGCTAATAGCTAAAAAAACGTGCGCCTCTGTGATGTCTTGCATTATATGAAAAAACTCTTTCACACTCGAAACTTTTCTTGCCCAGGATTGTTGGATATATTCTCTTGGCGTTCGTCCCTTCGGAATAGGCACAAACTGGCCAAAAGCGCTGACGTAAAAGTATTCGAACGTAGGCTCTTAACCCTTTGCAGGTTTTTGCCGTATGTGTACGGTGGCGGTTTTCTGTCCCGCAAGGTCTTTGCCGTACGGGTACGGTTTCAATCTTCCGTTTGAAATTTTGCGCCAAAAGAACAATGCGTGCTCACTGGGGGGTGCTGCCACCTCTTAGGACTTACAAGAAGTGTTTGAATTTTGTGCTGCCTTCTTACGGAGATAAGCAGAACTTATGTCTAGCTTTAGCGCAGCGGCACAGACTGCGGCAACACCCCTTTTGTAGTTTTGGTTTCGGCGCGTGATCGCAACGGAGTCACGCGAAATTTCAGTTTTCTTTTTGTCAGCACTATCTTGCAGGCGCTGCCGAAGTTGATTTCTATCTTTATTGGTGCTGCTCTTAGCATGCTTATCACCGTTGCTCGCGAGGTATTCTCGCCCTCTGTGGCAACGCGCCTACGCGGTTTCGATTCCGCCGCGGGATCGCAACGGAGTCGCGCGAAACGTGTTTTCTCTTTGTGGGCACTGTTTTGCAGAGGCGGCGAAGGTTGATTTCTATCTTTATTGGTGCTGCTCTTAGCTTGCTTATCACCGTTGCTATTCTATTCTATTGAACATTTTCCGAGTGATGCTGTCACCAAAGTACTGTTCCTATTTTTTTTTACTATTTATTCTCGATTATATACATTTTGTAGATTCAACATCCGCAATAAAGTAATTTGACCACCTGCGAAAGTTTTCTTCAAAATCATTCGACCCTCAAACGGTTAAAGGTGCACTGAAGAGGAATCTGACTCGTATTTTTACCGCTGGAACTTGATCTACACGTTCCGAGCGTTCTTGAAAACTTCGAATTATTGCGCTGTGCCGCTGATTTCCCTCATTTAAATCGGATTAACGTCAGGTTACCGCATTTTATTTAATTCCCCGCAAACGGTGGGAGGAGTCGATCGACCTTTCACCCAGTCCCGTGGGGGCTTGCCGCTCTGCCATCGGCAGAGTGCTACGTAGTGATCGGCGAAAGCAAGAAGTCGCGATTATTTCTTTTTCCATGGGTCTAATTTGCAGCTACGTAGTCTGAGACCAGATCTATTTATTCATGGAAACCTAAAAGAAACAAAATAAAAGCGAAAACAAAGTCGTCATATGACTGCCTGTGACTCCACGCGTTGGTTGGCTCCTCTCACCGTATGCAGGGAATTAAAAAAAATGCGAGAGCCGTACATTAATCCGATTTATTTAGGGAAGTCGGCCGCACAGTTCATTAAATCGAAGTTTTGTAAGAATGCTGGGAACGTGTAGTTCGATTCCCCGCGGCAAAAAGACGAGTTCAGATTCCTCTTCAGTACAGCTTTAAAGAACATTATTTTTGCAAACATTCGCGGAAAGAGACATTCACTTAAGACACCTGTTGTATGTGTACGCATTCAAGGTGCCTTACACGAAAAGATGTGGATATGTGTTTTCAGCCCGGTGCATTAATCCCGGCGTTAAAGCTATAAAAGCTGGCCATTCAACCATTTAACCAAGGCAACCTCCTCACAAGTGCGGCTGAGAGCAGCAGCTGACATCGCTGGGCAGTGGCGCATCGCTTAGCCACCGCACCACTGCGCCAGTAGTAGTAAGAAGACAACCAGGCACTTATGAATTTAATGTAGAGGATGACCAATTCCGCATATACGAGAATTGACCCATTATATCTATTTGAATAACTTAAATCCGTGTACAATGAATCCCAGCACCGGAGCCGAAGTGCTAGCCCACCTAATATTCACTTTCCCTAACTACGCAAATCGACCCTGGTCCTTTTCTGCATGCTTCCTAGCTTTAGCACACTCTAGTCTCCCGTTCTTCCAAAGAGTTCTCTCTCACTGCTCCCGCTGACCACCATGGCCTTTTCTGTGTAAGGGAAATGCTTCCTTTCTGAAAAATAATCTTTAATATGTCATATCGACTTTTCAGTCATGAGTGCGCTTGAAGATGCGTGGAAATCCGCAAGCTGGGTTTCAGCTGACGGCGCCTGCATCTAGTTCTAACTTTTTATTGTTCCTTTGATCATTTATTTTAGCTGCTCAGTTTACATGGCTACATTTAACAGCACAGGAAATTCTCTTCCCACAGGCTGTCGGTCGGCCAAAGGCGAGGGAAATGGCCACATGCACCCTGTGGCCGATGCTAGCGGTGCTCTCTGGTGCCCACGACGTACAGTTGGCGGGTGGTGGTCGTCGAAAGACTACGCTTCTCTGTAGAGGTCGACGGTCAGCAGCTACGTACGTCGCTCCAAAATCACCGACGTTACGATGAAACATCGTGCGATTAGAGCTGCAGCGTGCCTCAGGACGTTGGTAGCATCGGTTAATAATGTTTCCGGCGTACTTGCTGCCGCTTGGTGGCCATTTAGTCGGCCCAAATTCTTCTGAATACATGAGCGTGCTGAATGATTTGTCATTACTTGTTTCTCAATAGTGGCTGTTTTCAGTATATTAGTCTTTTATATTGATTATCTTTCCTCAAAGCTTCCAACCGTCTTTCACGTCAGGTTAAGCGTCATGTCTGGAAGTGTAGTGCGGGTTACGCGGGGCCAAATCTGCAGCAAGGGCGCATTTAATGGCTTCCTACATGGGACTGTTTCTACACGTGCACCATGTGTCATGATTTGGGTGTCTCAAAGCATTCCACTAGCATAGCCAATGCATTCAGTTCCCGTCGTTCTTATCTGGGTTAGCATGCTGCGATCCCTCTTTACTCAAGTACGTATCGCATGTTTAATCCAGAGCAACAGTCATGCGTTTTCTTTCGCAGGTGGCCGCCGATTATTATTCTCTAATCTATGCCGCTCTAGTTCTGACTTGTCATGAGCAGTGTCTGAATGTTCGCTCAATGGCGTCTCTGTATTCATGAAGAAATACAGCTTGCGTCCTACCTTCCTCTCTCAGCAAACTCCAGAATAAGCGGTTCCCGGAATGTCTCCAATAGCGCCGTCATGTGCTCCGCCCGGTCAACGCACAGGCTGCTAGCTGCCACACCGAGGTCTACAGTGTATGCCTTGTGAGTACGGCATTGGGCACATATTGCACCGAGTGCTACTTCGCCAATGTAAAGATCTCACAGAGAGCTTCAGTAGAGCATCTCTGCAGCGGAAAATGCTGGTTGGACGCCAAATAGCAACTCATATTTGAAAAGACAGATCCCGAAGCAGTGATTGGCGGAATGACCTAAGACTCTACTTCTGATTATTAAATTTTGCTCAGTGAAGCAGCAGTGTTCTGCTAAAAGTACTAAATGTGACAAACAGTCCAGAGAATTTTCAGCAATCTTTCGGAATATGGCAAAACAAACTAAGCTACAACCAATTTGAAAAGGCAGGATGGCTCATTATACAGCAGGCAGAATGGCTCATTGTACAGCAGTCTACACAGTTTGGGGGCTCTTCTTTATATACACTCATAGACAAAAGTTTGCGGGACATAAATTCACTGACTCACTAGCCAATCAGATGAGATTTTTCTAGCAATTAAGTGGTATATTTCAAGCAGATAGAATATGTATGCCTCCTTGCACTCCTGTTAGTTTCAATGAACTGCTGTGCTTAGCAACGCCGTAAAAAAATTTTGCACGGAATTCACGTGTGGAAAAGCTTCGCGCAAAACTGTACCCCCATGCCAGATCATTTCCGTTAATCAATGAGAACAGCTGCAATCATGGCCGCCGCACAAATAGTATGTGTATGCAATGCGGATGGTGTCATCTGCCTGTTGTCGGAGTCATGTGGTCAGCTGCATGTACACAAGTTGATTTGCACTGTGGGACATGCACATAGTAGAGAGGTTGATATGTCTGAAACTTGCCAATGCAAATTTAAAAGGGCGATAGCGGCTTCACAGCAAGAACAAGCTCTTGATTATTGTTTATTTTTTAATGGTTCAATGGCAGCAGTTTCAAAAGAGCACCGTTATTCAAGGCGTTCTGTTGGATTCAAGGTAGAGTCGGTAACGTATTTTTCAAGCATTTCACAGCGAATAAGTCAACACCAGGACACGACAAATCTTATGCCTTCTGAAAACCGGCGTGTACCCGGTTCCTCCCCTTTTTCAAAATAAAAGTGACGTAAAAGCCAATTTTAAAAATTCAGAGGTTAGTGCGCAGAATGTACAATGTCGAAGCTGTTCCTCTCAAGTGCTGTACAGGTTTCTTTTGGAAAATCTTCTTGTCTACAAATGCTGAAAACTAAGTGACCGCGATAGCATTAACGTGTGAGCATAAGATAGGGATTAGAAAATGTTGACTTGAGGTAGATAGCATAGCATTTATACTATTTGGTACAGTGCACAATTCATTCGTGTTTTTTTTTTTTTGCACACGCTTATCCGGAACAGCAAACCAAAATACGCCTGGTCGACGACTGAGTTAATGATCCCAGGTTACTTGACACGCATAGATGGTAAACACCGTGGCGCTAGCTACCTATAATCGCTTGTAGCACAGAAACTTGTCCATCTTTTTCTTTCTGACAAATAGGAAAATTTTTGCATTCAAGAAAACATAAATCATAGTTCGCCTCTTTGTGGTCCCCTTTCAGAATAGAGCATCTGTAACAAAACCTCACCGCCTAGCTTCTTTTATGAGACGTTTAATGGCAGATTAAAGTTACAACTCATTGTTTTACCCGCAAATGTATTGCTTAACCCTGCACAAGAAGGGTGATAAATTAGACGTCATAATGTACCCTGAAATTTATATTGTCGCAATATTCTCCAAACATTTAGAAAAACTTCTTACAAAGCAGTTGTCTTCCATTGCTTCAAAGCATCTACTTGCAAAAGCTTATTAAGGTTTTCAAAAAGATTTCGCAGCAGAACTTGCGCTTCTTGACTAAAAGAAATTTATCCGCAATAACTCTGATGGACATAATTACCGTTAGAAATATTTCTTAGCATTTTTTCTACAGTCTGTGTACTTTATAGCACACACTTCTCATAATTAGTGTATTTTCAGACTTTTCTCAACTTCGGATTTTATTAATTGCAATATATTGTTTAAAAAGCTTGACAAAGAAGGTGCAAGAATCCTTGCATTAGAATTCTTAGAAGTCCTACGTCACAAACACGCTGCGGTCTGTGTAAATAAATCAATTTAAACTGGATATATAGGTGATAGATATTCAGGTACCTTCAAGATAGCATTCAAGGTCTATTGCTCATCAAACTGTACATAAGAATCGTGGCCTACACACAAGAACCAATCCTCATCATGTATGCTGATCACGTCAGCATATTTATATCTTCTTCCTCTCCTGCTAAGTTGATTCAGCAAGCACGATTATTTCTGCGTAAGTTCAGCGCTTTGTCCGTGCAGAATTTCCTCAAAAATTTGCCAACAAAAAAAAGACATTTTTTTACACTAAACATACAAATATTCCAAACGGTCTCAGTGCAACATTTAACTTTGCATAGACTGAAATTGTTAATACTATTCAAACCTTGGTGTGTATTTTGGGTTCTACTATTGTATGGCAATCAAGTTAATTTCCTTGGACAAAGTGTTTGTCGCTCTGTGTGCCTGTTCAGCAGATTAGGTACCTTTCTTGCTTTAGTATAGCTTTTAATTTTGAATGCATTATTTCCTCTCACATACAATACTGCTGTTTGGTATGGGGCTCGACAACGGAATGCAATATTAACAAACTTCTATTATTGTAAAAAAAAATTATATTATTGAAGATCTACTATGTATAGCACACTGAACCTGTATTTGAAACATATAATCATCGTAAAATTCAGCAAATATATAATCAAAGAAAACCAATTTTATTCTAGTTCTCGAACACATTGCACGGCATCCACTCAAAATAACAAACAGTCAGCGCCTGTACGACTAACTCATCATACAGATGTGTGGGAAGTTGTCAAGTTCAAAACTAACTACGGTTTTCAAATGAATAATAGCCGATCCAAACTTCTAAATAATTTTTATAATAGAGGATTACAAATTCTCAAACTAACTCCGTCAGAATTCAAATTGCTCATGAAATGTTAGCCCTAGTTAACACTTTCCACCAGTTGCTTTAGATTTTCTATAGTCTTTCTTTGTTTCGATTTTTTGATACATATCTTTTTTTTGGGGTATTATACATTTTTGCTTCCATTCTAATGTGAGCTCATTATGATCTGTCACTCTGTGAAAGAGCTCCAAAATGTGTGTATATGCTTTCCACACCTCTTGCTTGTACAGGGGTCGAGGGCTACTCAGGCTACTTGCATGTAGCTATTACCTCAGCTTCCTCCATTTGTGAGAATGCGAAATGAAGCAAAAAAATGATTCATTTCTTCTAGATTATTATAACTGACTGGCTACGGTCAATGTTCAATGAGAGGAAATGTACATGTGCATTTATCCTCTCCCCTCCTGGCTTGGAAGAACGAAGCTTTCGATGAATCCTTGTAAGAGTTGCAGTGTGGGAGGGGGTTACTTCGCGCCGGTGGAAATCCACCTAGCGTTTATCTTGAAAATATCTGATGCAGCTACGTTCATCCAGCCTGAAAGAGCTGCTGAGGCACCATAAATTCCGCATGTTCTCGTGGACCTATTTACGATGGGTTTGTACCGGTCATTAGCAGCAAGGAAAAGAGCAGGCGATGCAGACAAGCCGAGTCATGTCCCGTCAACGATCATGATAGCGCGAAGTGCCCCGGCCCTCACTGGTTTGTTTATGCCAATGCAACCAACAGATAGCCTGAATCTCCTGACCAGGCAAGCCAGTTATATTTTCTACGAATTTGCAAACCCCTATAAATACGTCATTGACATTGATGTCTAGGAGTGAAGCGCACCACAATGTCCAACCTCTATCACGAAACTATGCAATATTAGCATACGCGCTGTTATCCTCCAAGTCAGCGAGATTTCAACTGGCGTAGTTTGCAACGTCGACATCCCGATCTATCACAGCGACTTGTCCATGTTTCGACGGCCATCAACAGCATTTCAATAATTCATGATCAGCACAGCAGAAGGTCTAAATGCATCAAGCGGACCATCAAGGGTGACTGTATACTGAAATACGTGAAGGTTAGGCACTTTTGGCACCCAGTTCGACCTTTCCTAGATATACCACTGCAGTGCAAAAACTGCATGTGGACCGATCACGTCAGCGGCGTCTGCAACAACTCCAAGTTGTGCCTCAGATGCTCGGAAATACAAAGCGGCGACATTTGTTGCGCAACTGCATTGAAGTGCGCAACTGCCATTGCCTTCAATACCCTTCCTCCAACATTGAGAGTCCGAGTGTGTTTTACACATTCACCATTCTCTAGTATGTTAGGTGTTACGAATGTACGAAGTACGGATCAGCGCTGTCGTCTTACCTAAAACTGTGAGAAGGGGCGCACGACTTGGGGCTGCGTCTTGCAACAGGCGTGTACAGAGCATCACCCATAAGTCGCTTTTATGTTGAAACCAATCAGCCTCGCCGTGAATACAGAAGACCTATGCCGACATGGCGTATGCCCTTAGAATCAGTACAATTCCAGAGCACTTCTGCTACCCATAGTCAGCCATGCGCATCCATTAAGGCCATTACTAATGTGATTTGAGTTTCTGATTTGATACCTTGAAATCGTGTACCAGGGACTACCACTACCAGGGACGCCGTACAAGCTCAAACCACTTCCACTATCATGCAACCTCCCCGCAGTGTGCGATCATCCCCCACACGCTTTCGTAAGAAGCGAACTCCACAAGCGCACATCATACAAGAGTACCTTGCCCATCAAGAAAACAGAGGACCCGGCCAAGCAAGCCATCGCCGCAGGCCGGGCTGCCAGCGTCATGAGCCTCCGGGAAATAAACGTTTGAGTGCAGTGGGGCCGTGCGGGGGCCCAAGGACCTACGTGTCCCAAACTCCCCTCCCTCCAAATAAAGTTTTCACCACCACCAAGAAAAGTTTGAGATTTACACTGAACTCTGCACAAACGAAGCACAGTTGCACTAGACAAGAATACTTACCCGGAAGGAAAAAATGGCCCTGACTCAGCTCGGCTGAGCCAGGTTACACGGAATGAAAGGCAACCAAACCAATGGCCGTTGTCGACGCGGAGGCGTGGGCAGCATCCGCCGCCCTTTTCCGCTTGAGATACTCTGTCATACTGCCGCCTCAACTGTGGTTGCGATGCGCGCGAGCTCTCCTTTTCAATCCGACGTGTTATCAGGCATGCGACACAGCTGGCGAAGGGAGCGGAGGCGAGCGCAACGACGAGGCGCGCGGTGTGACCTCATGCCAGATGGCGCTCCGAGCGAGGAGCGTCCGATAGCTGCGGCAGTTGCTAGGCAACGGCTCAAGGTTGGTCTCTGTGCTTCCTCGGAGCACCGCCAAAGCGAAATCGCAAGTTCGTAGCCAATGTAGCTTTCGCTACGAAAGGCTGTGCTCATGGGGCGATGGTACATAACCTTATTACTTACGGTAGAATCGAGGCGAGTTTCAAGGTAATACGAGGGTCTTTACAACACCCATCACAATACATTTCTAGAATAAACACCGCTTGATGGGAAACAATTGCTTCATGCGGAGAGCCAGTGCTTTATGGCTGAATTGGAGGAGAAAAAGCGCGATGTCGAACTTGTCTTTCTTCTCACTGAGCAAAAATGACAAGGGTGCACTCAAGTTTTCTTATGTGTAGTAATGCGAAAAAATTTCTCTTACTGCTGCCGATCCTGTTGCTGCGTGTTCGTTATTTCACGCCTTTGCAGTTTCGAACTCGTGTTTTCGCTCGAACTTCGGTTCTCTCTCATACGAGGACGTTGGTCCCGTTGCTAGATTGTCTAGCAAGCACACCATAGTACTAAACATTTAATGAATTAATACTTTATTAATTGATCAGCATTTAGGTTGAATTGCCATTGAATAAGTAGTTTACTAATTGGGATGATTAATTCATTGATAATTTAATTAACCTATTTATTAACAATTTCGATGACAACTGAATTTAATGCAACTGAATTCTTTATTTATATAAATAAGTAACCAATTCACAGGCTCTATTAAATTACCGCTTGATTTGTTAAGTAACTTATTAACTCAGGTAATCAGTTACTTCACCAAACTAATTATTTACTGTCATCTTAGTGACCTAATAATTGATCCGTTGTAATTAAATATTTAATAAACAACCTATCTTATTAATTAATCCGGTAATGAATGATTGACAGTTCGTGCGGACCCGCTCTGATGGCACACACTGCCGACACGCACTAATTACAGGTCCTTACACGCCACTTTCTTCTTTTACATTTTTTGCGATTGGGGACAAGGAACATTACCTTGATAGCGAGAGAACCAGGAGGATACGGCTTCATTGTCAGCATTATTGGAAAGCATTTCTTCCCGATGTGGTTTGTCAGGCGTTCAAGTGAAGTTGAAACAAAGAGAGCTGCGAGAAAACAGGCCAGCGTTTCTTCCCACCTGACATGACGTCGCCAACAGCCCAGCAAAGCTCACAGTTTTCACAACGGGTTTTCTATTGTGCACTGTCAGGTGATGGCGGCAAAAAGCACAAATTGAAATTTTAACGCAAGTAAAGGTCAGACGGAAATGCCGGCAGAATTAAAAAAATATTTGACCAAGGCAAAAAAATCTTGTCTGTTTTGTGCATTAAAACTTATCCTTAAAATACGTTTTAAAAGCTGTACAATTTTACTGAATTTCACCTAAAACCTCGGGCATGATTAGTAATTGCAAATATATTAGGTATTAAGAGTCTATTGTTCCCTTTATCGGCAGCAATTTTTTTCCTTTACTTCATCTTGTGCTTGTTCTAAGCAGCCTACATTAGACCGTTTTGATTTCGTCACTGTTTCTGCGAAAACAACTGCAAAGTGAAACTTCTGTTTGTGATGAGTATTGTGTAATAGAAAGAATGTATGCGATAGACGTGTTTCAGTTTAGTCAGTAACGTCACGCTGGCAGAAACAGAGGCGTAAACCATGTTATAAAGTGATGTCCACGACTGGTCAAAGCATGGCGCTTAATGTATGTAGTCATATTATTGGTCGTAGAAAGCACTTCACTTAAGATGAGTATAGAAACGTGATGGCTTCACGGCTGAAAAGCGGAATAAGAAACAATAAAAGAAGCTAGCAAGTACTAACGACGGCAATATTAATTAGCCACAGCGCTTTTAGCGAGTTATAGCTGCGAGAGCGCAACAAAGGTGTGGGGTATCCTACTTACTGTTTCTCATCAATTGCACAGTTCCTGAGGAATAGAGCAACCAGCTCTGCCAAGAATTTTGTTCAGCACACAGGATTGGCGCTCAGTAAGGCACCAAAAAAAAGTTTGCCGCTTTGCTGAGAGAACAAGAATAAATTCATTGAGTTACAATGAACTACAAAAAATATTTCTCGCAGTTTATTTTTGCTAAAGAAAAAATATTGAACGAAGGCATTCTTTTGCAGGTGAACACCAGCACCACGCTCCTCAAAGCGCTATTGAAAGCGCGTTTCCTTTCCTTTCGAAATTTGCGCACAGATCGAGTAGGACGACGTGCAGTGATCAGTGCGAGAGTGTGTTGCAGTTTAATAGGAGGCGTGATGGGCTGCGGCAGTAGCGTAGTTATCTCGTGCAGTGGCCAGGGAAGCTGATCTGTTCGCGTCGCTGCGGGATCACAACCAAGTAGCGGCAATATTTATTTTGTTTCTCCAGGTTGGCCATGGCCACCCTCATTCAACGCCTCGTTATTTCCAGTCATTTCCCGCAACAAGTGACAAACGGGAGAGGTTGCACTAGACACCGGCATTTTCCGTGTGAAATTTCGCATGGAAAAACGTGCACTGATGACAAATGAAAACGCAACCTTTGTGGACAGTTAAATGCTCATGCAAAGCAAGCGCCATTATGACGGCTGTTCATGAGTGAACTCCTCAATATCCCAAAATTCAACAACCACTCTACCTGTCCACCACAAGTGGAAGCTGATTTCAGTGCATATCGATGCCACCAGTGGATATGAACGGCATGAATTACACATCGCTATCTACCTAACTATCATGCGCCGTTAACTCCCGTCCGATGCGCTGCAGTTGCGTAACGAATAGTTCGTGTAAAGGAGTGTTTAGAGACAACACTGCTAATGCATGAATGGCAAACAAAATACGCCACGGCATGTATGATTTCCTACAGTGAAGTACTGCACGTTTCGCAGTGATTAAACCGCTACAATAATGGTTGTGTGTAACAGTAAGTGAACGAGTCAAAACCATACTGTACTACACTTAGGGATTCTGGGAAGGAGATCGGGAACAGCAGCCATTATATGACACTGGCTGTCACTAAATTTCTGAGCTTCGGACTGATAGAGGTGGTTTCTACTAAATATTGCCACATTCCTGGGTACTCTCGTGGCGCCGTCTCCCGGCCGAACTGCCTTCCCCGCTATTCTGGCTAGCCTTAGCCATGGTGGCGGGCAGGGCTGCTTCTTCGTCCTCTCTTCTGTGTGGTCCCCTCGGGAGTCCGCTGCTACCTGGCGCTGCACAGTAAAACGTGTCCTGGCCGTCCCGACTGCCTAGCCGTGACATATTTGGTGGAGCCGGCGGGGTAACGTCCTATGTACACTGACTCTGAAGACGCCTTTGAAGCCAGTTCTCAGGGCATAGACACAACCCTCGTGCACAAAGCGAGCCGCCGCCTGCTAGGCCTACAGCCAGAGTTTCGCGGCCTGACAAAACTGCCAAGGAAGATGACAACAACCACTGGCAGCCAGACCACTCAACGTTTTAAAGCTGACGCTCCGTTCGTGCTCCACGCGCCCCGGTCACCGCCGACGTTCCACGGAGACAGGTTTGAAGACGTTGAAGATTGGTTGGCCAGTTTCGACCGTGTGGCAGCCTTCAACCAGTGGGACTGTGAGCGCAAGTGGAGGAATGTCTACTTCGCGCTAGAAGACTCGGCAAAGATCTGGTTCGAGAACCACGAGACCTCTTTTGCCACCTGGGAGGTTTTTCGGCGTGAGTTGCTGGCGACATTCGGCAACAGTGAAAGAAAAGAGAAGGCTGAAGTCGCTCTGCACTCCAGGTCGCAGCAGCCAAATGAGAGCGTCACCATGTTCGTTGAGGACATGATGCGTCTCTTCAACCGAGCCGACCCTGCTATGCCCGAGGCCAAGAAAGTGCGCCACCTAATGCGCGGCGTAAAGGAGCAGCTCTTTGCCTGACTGGTCCGTGACCCGCCAAGAACAGTGGCCGACTTCACAAGGGAGGCAACGAGTATCGAGCGGTCTCTGCAGGAACGAGGTGCGCACTACGGACGTCAGGCTACCGTAGCAGCCGCTTCCTAGTACACGCCTACGTCGCTGCCCGCCGAGGAGCTTCGGGAGCTTGTAAGAAGCCTCGTTCGCGAGGAACTAGCGAAACTTCGCCTTGAAGTTCCACAGGCTAGTGTCGCTTCCGTAACGGACGTGGTCCGTGACGAAATCCGACGAGCTGTGCAGCCGCCTCCCGCTCCACACCCGGCGCCCTCCGTTATGACGTACAGCGAAGCACTACGAAGTCCTAGGCCAGCGATGCAAGCCTTTTCCCCCGTCGTTCCCGTGCCAGTACCATCCCTGCCAGTACCTGCCATGCCAGTACCACCCATGCCGCAGGAGTTCAGGCCCCCCATGAGCAAAGCGCACGTGTGGCGTACGCCAAATAATCGGCCGCTCTGTTACCACTGCGGGGAGCCCGGCCACATCCTCCGTCACTGCCCCTACCGCAGAATGGGTTTAAGGGGGTTTTCACCTGGCGCACCTCGACCACGCTACGGTGAAAGACCACGGGTATCTAGCTGTACCTGGCCGATAACGTGCAGTCCTCGACCCCGCAGCGACGCCAGTCCCGATCGCCATCCCCAAGGCGGTTCTCTTCGCCCGGCCGCCCGTCGTCCTCTGGCCAGTTCAGAGGCGCATCCCCACATCGGGAAAACTGAAGACGGCGTCCTCCGGGGGTAGGGCCGCCGCTACTGGAACCTGTCAAGAGCCTCCACCCGAACATTCGCCGCGACACTCCGATCAACGACGACGTGACCCGACGACATCAACGACGCGCTGCGACCGACTCGTTTCCGCCGAATTTCCGGTATCCGCCGACAACCATGACGTTACCGCATTCGTGGATACCGGCGCCGATTTTTCTGTAATGAGCAGTCGGTTAGCCACAGCCCTGAGGAAGGTTCTAACTCCTTGGTCCGGGCCGCAGATCCGGACAGCTGGTGGCCATGTCGTAACTCCGATTGGTGTCTGCACTTCGCGAATCCAGATCCGCGGTGTTACTTTCCCTGGTTGCTTTGCTGTGTTACCCGAGTGCTCAAGGACCTCATACTCGGTTTGGATTTCCTTCAGGAGTACGGTGCCGTCATCAATCTTCAGGAGCTAATCGTGTCGTTTTCCACCCAAGGCCCTGTCGACGACGATACCGTGCCACGCAGGGCTAAGTTGTGCGTCTGTGATGACCAGGTGTTGATCCCGTCAAGAGCCAGCATGTTTGTTACCGTAGAGTGCGATAACAGCCCCAGCACTCGTGGCATCGCTGAAACCAACATCTCGCTGCTCCTGGGTCGGCAAGTGTGCGTAGCTCGCGGAATTATTGAATTGAACAGTGGGCGAACCGAACTTTTGGTGACCAATTTTGGTTCTGAACCTCAGTGTTTGCCTGGCAAAACAGCTATTGCGTATTTCGAAGAACTTTGTGAATTCGCGGGACAGCACGCGTTGTCCGAAATGCCGGCATCAGTGGAGGCACCGACCACTCCCATAAAGACCGACGTGAACCCGAACCTCCCGTGTCATCAGAAACGCTGCCTGGAGGGCATTATCGAATCTTTCCGCGACTGTTTTGCCTCGACCTCCAAGGTCGGGCAGACTCCGATCACAAAGCACCGCATTATTGTTGACGCAAACCAGCGACCGTTATGCCAGCCGCCTTATCGGGTCTCTTCGAAGGAACGTGACGCCATTCGCCGGCAAGTTCAAGAAATGCTCCAGGACGACGTGATACAGCCGTCGACGAGCCCGTGGGCATCGCCTGTTGTTCTTGTGGCGAAGAAGGATGGGACCCTACGGTTCTGTGTTGATTACAGGCGTCTAAACAAAGTCACCAAAAAGGACGTTTATCCTCTGCCACAGATTGATGACTCCCTGGACCGGCTACGCCACGACACGTACTTCTCGTCGCTAGATTTACGTAGTGGCTATTGGCAAATCGAGGTGGACGAGCGCGACCGGGAAAAGAACGCCTTTATTACACCGGATGGTCTGTACGAATTCCGGGTGTTCCCTTTCGGACTGTGCTCGGCTCCTGCCACCTTCCAGCGGATGATGGACACAGTGCTTGCCGACCTAAAATGGCAGTCCTGCCTCGAGTACCTGGATGACGTTGTGATCTTCTCCACCACGTTCGAAGAGCACTTGAGGCGCTTACGTGCTGTGTTCGCCGCCATTCGTTCGGCTGGTCTTTCCCTGAAGCCCGAAAAGTGTCACTTCGCTTTCCAGGAGTTGAAGTTTCTGGGCCACATCGTGAGCGCTAAGGGAGTTAGCCCTCATCCCGATAAGACAACCGCTGTCGCTGCTTTTCCCACGCCAACCGATAAGCGAAGTGTGCGCCGCTTTCTGGGTCTCTGCGCCTATTATCGGCGTTTTGTGCGGAACTTCTCCCAGATCGCTGAGCCCCTCATCCGCCTCACGAAAGATGCCGAACCGTTCTCCTGGGGCCAGGAGCAACAACAGGCCTTCGAAGACCTCCGGACTCGTCTGCAAAGTACCTTGGCCACTTCGACGAGTCAGCCAACACTGAACTGCACACAGACGCCAGCAACATCGGCCTCGGTGCGGTCCTTGTGCAGTGGCAGGATGGTCTCGAACGCGTAATCGCATATGCCAGCCGCACCTTGTCACGCTCGGAGGCGAACTATTCCACCACTGAAAAAGAATGCCTGGCAATTGTGTGGGAAGTGACCAAATTTCGCCCGTACTTATACGGCCGCCCTTTTAGAGTCGTCAGTGATCAACATTCGCTGTGTTGGCTGGCGAACCTCAAAGATCCCTCGGGACGGCTTGCACGCTGGAGCCTTCGCCTTCAAGAGTTCGACGTCACCATCGTTTAGAAGTCCGGCAGGAAGCACAGTGATGCCGACTGTCTGTCTCGTGCTCCTGTTGAGGACAACCGAGCTGATCCCGGCACCGCTTTTGTTTTTCTCGGCGCCATCTCCACGTCCGTCCTCACTCAACACCAAAGAGACGACAGTGAACTACGGCCTCTCATTGAGTATCTTGAAGGAAGCGCTGAGTCTCCACCGCGAATCTTCTCTCGTGGACTGTCGTCGTTCTGTTTGCGCGATGGCGTTTTGTATAAGAAAAACTACCACCCGACGCAAGCTCTCTATCTGCTCGTCGTACCGGCGGCCTTGCGCGACGAAGTCCTGCAGGCGTGCCATGATGACCCATTTTCTGGTCACCTGGGTTTTTCCCGCACTTTGGCGCGGATACGCCAAAAGTACTACTGGCCCAGGGTTGCCGCAGTTGTACAGCGTTAAGCCAGAACTTGCCGCGAGTGCCAACGTCGCAAGACACCAGCGACTAAACCAGCCGGACTACTGCAGCCTATTGATCCACCACACGTTCCTTTCTACCAAGTCCGCATGGATTTACTCGGCCCCTTTCCGGAGTCTTCCCTGGGTAACCGGTACATTGTGGTCGCCACCGACTACCTCAGTCGACACTGTGAGACGAAAGCTCTTCCCCGTGGAACAGCTGCGGAAATTGCAGCCTTCTTCATGCACAACATCGTGCTTCGTCATGGCGCACCCACGGTCGTTATAACTGACAGAGGGACTGCCTTTACCTCGGCGCTGACAGAGGAGAGGAGGAGGAGGAGGAGAAAAGCATTCATTTGGTAATGTACAGAGAGGTGCTCGGGGAGAGGCCCCTAGTGGGTCTCACCCCTTACAATACTAGTCGGAGTCCCTCATTCCGGGATCCCGTTGGTCGAGACCGCTACACAAGTCCGCCGAACCAGGGCCTGCTCCTGGCAGCTGAGTAGGGCCGCCTCCCAGTCCTCTCGGGTAGGGGAAGGGGTGATTGGGGGGAGAGAAGGATTTTTTCTGCATGCCCAAACCATGTGGAAGGTGTCGGCCACCTCCCCACAGAATGAGCAGCGGCCGTCAAAAGAAGGATTAAAGTGCTTGAGAACCGCCGGGCACAGCAGGGTGTTTGTAAAGAGCCTGAGGAGAATTCGTTCGCCAGCTTTACCCAGTCCTTTCATAGGAACTGGGTATCGCCGGTGTTCGGCACGATAGTGCTCAGTAATTTCTTTAAAAGAAAGGAGAGGGCTGTGATCTGGGTTAAGCTCCTGCCAAGGGACGCCTGGTGCCCGGTGAGTGAGTGCGCGGGCTGCCTCATGGGCGGCTTCGTTACCTGGCATGCCTTGGTGGCCGGGGACCCATATGATTGAGCGATGAGTTCGATCGCCGTCGCGAGTACTGCGGTGCAAAATTTGGTGAGCGAGTGGAGTGATCCAACCGAACTCAAAGTTACGACAGGCTCCTCGAGAGTCTGTGAGGATGAATTTAGAGTCGGGATGGGAGGCTGCGAGGGCGATCGCCACCTCCTCCGCATGCGTTGAGTTGGGCGCTCTGAACGAGAGGCCGTCCACCTGTTTTCCCTCGTGTATGACTGCAGCCGTGTACCATTCCCCCCTGGAGCGGTAGGGGCCCGCCTGCAATGTCGACGTAGAAGACGTGTTTCTTTGAGCCATAGTGGCGGTGCAGGGCATTCGCCCGCGCCTGGCGCCGGCCATTATGGTCCTCCTTGTTCATCTTAGTCGGAAGGGGTCGAACGTAGAGGGCGCTTCTCCACAGTTCTGGCACTCGAACCCGTTCCATGGTATGGTGATCATGTCTGATATGTAACCGGTCCAAGAGGCGGCGACCGGACACGGTCTGGGCGAGACGCGTGTATTGGTTAACGAGATGCGCCTCGCGGAGTTCTCGATAGGTGTTCACCACCCCCAACGCGAGAAGTCGCGCGTTGGAAGTGGATATCGGGAGGTCGAGGGCTCTCTTGAAAATTTTGCGGAGTACAATCTCCAAGTGATCGTCATGTTTCCGTAAGCGGAGGTAAGGAGTCGAGTACAGTACTCGACTTGTTACGAAGGCATGCGCGAGCCGCATCGCATCCTTACTTCGCAACCCTCCTCGCTTGTTGGAAACGCGGCGAACCATTCGGCCCACCTGGTCGCCGACTTTGCGGAGTTTGGCAAGAGTTGTGTCTGCCTTACGATGTTGATTAATGAAGAGACCGAGTATTCGTAGCTCCTTCGCTTCACGGATGGGGCCGCTTGCGAGAGAAAGCTGGACGGAGATTTTGCATTTCGAAGAAGATCGAATATGCACAAATTCAGACTTGGACGGGGAGCACTGGAGGCCGCAGTACGTGGCATAGTGGTCAACTATGCACGCCGCTGCTTGCAGGCATTCCTCCATCTCTCCTATATTTCCCGTAGTGGCCCAGATGGTGATATCATCGGCGTACAGCGCATGCTGAACACCGCCGACAGCCGCCAGCTGTGCCGGGAGATACATCATAGCAATGTTAAAGAGAAGCGGGGACAACACAGCGCCTTGTGGTGTGCCCCGCGTTCCCATCTCAAACGGGCCGTACTCGGTCTCTTGTATACGTATATAGGCCAAGCGGTCTGTTAAGAAATCTTTGATGTAATTGAATGTACGAGGACCACAGTTAATCTCGCTAAGGTGTTTTAGTATGACGCCGTGTTTAACATTGTCAAACGCACCCTTGAGATCGAGTGCTAGGACTATTTTGTCGTAGTATGGGTGTTCTATGGGTTCGAGAACCTCGTGATGAAGCTGTAAACGGATGTCTTGTGCGGACTTACTGGGTCGGAAACTGAACATGGTGTCGGCAAACGAGTTCTTGCTCTCGAGATATTCTGAGAGGCGGTCACGGACCATCGTTTCCATCAGTTTTTCTACGCATGAAGTGAGAGAGATGGGCCGGAGGTTGTCTGTGTTTACCGGTTTCCCCGCCTTTGGGATAAAGGTTACCAATGATGTCTTCCAATCCGGTGGCAACGAAGTGTCCCCGGTCCAAATGGCGTTAATATATTCGAGTAGGGTTTCGTATGTCCGATCAGGAAGGTTCGCCAATAATTTGACTGTGACCTTATCCCTCCCGGGCGCCGTCCCCCTGCGCATTTTGGCAAGAGCCGCGCGAAGGTCGTGAAGCTGGAAAAGTTGATCCAGTTCCGGATTATCGCAGCCTGCATACGAATAATCCTGCCCACGCGGGTCTTGATCCTGATTGAGGTATTGTGAGCGCAAGGTGTTCGCTAGCTGCTTCGTGTTTCCTTGAAAGTTGTGTATCGCGCGATTGATGTGTTTCTGTGTTTCGAGCGTGTTTGTGTGGGGTCTATGAGAGTCCTGAAGAGCTGCCAAATGTTGCGGCTGGACATATGTCTTGCTGCGCTGTTGCATCGATCTACCCAGTTAGTGTCTGCGAGCTGGGCAGCATACTCGGCAGCTTGCTGGGTGAGGTCAGAGATGCGAGCGCGGAGTTTACGGTTGTGTTTCTGCCGCCGCCATCGCTTAGTGAGGCTGCGGCGAGCTTCCCAGAGGTGCATCAGGTGGTTATCCACGTCAGGTGCACGCTCCGTAAGCTGGATATGGTTTTCGTGCGAACGGAGTGTTTGCATGAGTCCTTGTGCCCAAGTGGAGTAGTCCTGTTCCATGAGAGAAGTTACTGGGAGGGCCTGGCGGAAAGCGTTCCAGTCGGGAAGTTTGGCTTGCGCAAGGGGGCGACGTAAGGGCCGAGTGTAAATGACAGTGTTCAGTATGCAGTGGTCGCTACCGAGGGTGTCCTCGGTGTTGATCCACTCTGCGTGTTGGATGTGTTTCACGAGGGTAAGGTCGGGGCAAGTGTCCCGAGTGACAGAGTTCCCTACACGTGTTGGGTGGACCGGGTCGGTTAAAAGAGTGATGCCCAGCGTAGATATAAGTTCCGCCAACTTACGACCACGCGTCTCTTCCTTGCAATAGCCCCACATGGGACAGGGCGCGTTAAAATCGCCCACTATCATGAGGGGGTCGCGACCCGCGATCCTTAGCGCTGCGCTAAAGATGTTAGAAAAAGTGATGTTTTTGAGTTTCGGGGGGCAGTAGATATTACGTATGTGTGCGGGGCTATCTGTTCGCCGCAGGGGGAGGACAGAGACCATCACGTACGAATATTCCAAATTTAGATCGAGATCAACCTCCTGCGCTGTGTAACCCTTATGGACTAGGATACAGGTGAACGGGTCTCGTTGAAAAGCGTTATAGCCCGTGAGCTTAACCGCATCTCCGGTTTCTTGCAACGCAAGGACTGCGGCGGGGTGTTCAAGGTTGTCAATGTACGCCCTTAAGTGGGCGCGTTTGGTCCTGTTTTTGAAACCCCGACAATTCCATTGCACAAGGGAAAAAACTTGCTGTCTTTGCGGGGGGCGGCGCCCTTTAGGGTGTTGGTTGGGAGGGGACGCAGCCATGTTGATTTGAAGGGAGACTGCCTTGGAGAGCCGGCACAGGTTCCGTCACCTGCGGCTGGATCGGTTCCGGCTCTTCCTTGAGTTCGGTTAGATCGATGGGGCGGTTGAATATTGATGGGCGGTTTGCGTCTTTGAGGGGCCCCATTCGGCGTAGAAGCCTGGGGTTTGACTCCAGCCACGTCTTAATATTGGCCGTCACGGTGGCCGTAACCGTGGCCGTGACTGACTTGAACAGGTTTTCTTGAATTTGGCCGAAATTTGACATCTGAGTCGCTAATGCGGCAAGAGCATTTTCGAGGGCGGTGAAACGCGCGTCAGAGCTAGATGATGTCGGGTCCACCGGCACTTGTTGCATCGGTTCCGGAGCTGCCTGGGCAATAGGCGGGGAGGACCGAGCCGTTTCTAGCGCATGAATTTTGGCCTGGAGTTGAGCATTTTGAGCCCGGAGAGTCTCGAGCTCACGGCGGAGGTCCGCAACCTCAGAGTTAAGGGGGGGGAGGAGGAGGAAGGGTTGGTGGGGAAGAAGATAGGGGAGTGCGGGGGGACGGAGGAGGCCCGTCTCGGCTGCCTACCTTTGGCTGTGATGTCTTCTTTGGTGTGCCAAGCGGACGGCCCTCGAGATGCGGAAAATCTCCGTTCTGGAATACGGGTGCGCCTGGACCACGTGACGACTTTTGGCTTGTTGATGGAGGGGACTTGGAGACACGCCCGGGCAACGCGCCCGCCGGTGGCGCTGGTCCGGATGTGCCTTGCACCAGCTTGTTGCCAGGCGGGGGACCTTTTGGAGTGGTGTCATCTCCTGGGGGCACTGCACACTGACGCTGCTTTCGTTGACCGGTTGGGTTTCCCGGTCGTTGCAGCCTCCGGAATTTCGCTTTGCAGTCTTGCGAGCCCGTAAAGTGGCCGCCACCGCAGACGATGCAGGAAGGGGTGCACTCGTGGGTCTCCAAGTTGCCGTCTTCGAGGACTGCGACCGTTTGGCCGCAGTGTCCGCAGCGATTGCGTTGAGGATCCGGGCATAAGTCCACACGGTGGCCGATGGTGCCGCATCGGAAACACGCGGGAATAGTCCGCTTGTATTCGCGTACCAAGGTCACCACACTGTTATAGTGCACGTAACGTGGCACTTTATGCCCCACGAAGGTGAGCAGGGCAATCGTCGACTTCCCCAGCTTGCGGATGAAGGCTATCTCTCCTCCGCGCCACTGGACTTTCGAGTTCAGGGTGGTAGAAGTTTCCTGCTCATGGACGGTAATGATCCCCCTGCAGACTTCACCGTTGACTTTGGCGTGACCGACCATCGGGATGGAGCCTTTGGAAGCTTTCAGAGTAAATTCACGAGCGAGCGCGTTCGCCGCATTCGCGTCTTGAGTGGTGGCGATAACGATATTCTGGTCCCAGATGGGCCAGATACTAAGAGTGTCCACCGAGGAGGCATTAACATAGGCGGACAGCAAAGCACCAAGCTCACCGTTCTGCAGAACCGTCTTCAGGGAGACCGTCATTCTGGGCTTGATGACGATCGTGAAGTCTTCTTTGCGGAGTCGAGGCATAGCGGTAGGCCGCCATTTCGTCGATCCAGCTGTTTGCGAGAGCTGATGGTTTGAACTTGAAGTATTTTGATGCACAGAAGCAGGGGCACTCACGGAGGGTCCGTCCACTGCCGAGGTGTTCAGGCGCTGTTGGCGTTTGCGAAGTGCCACCAACGACAAGAGGCCTTCATCCACGATCTCCTGCGTCGGAGTGGAGGTTTCAGGAGAAGACGGGGCTTCTGCGACGACTTCAGTCCATGCCATCGTCTCGGGATCGTACCCGCGGCGAGCGGAGGCCGCCATGGCGTCCGCGGAGAACGCTGGAGACAGGCTGCTTGGCTTTAGGCCTGGCTAGGGCTCCCACGGGATGAATACATAAATGGGCCTAAAAGGCCCAAAAATTGGCCCACCCGGTCGAGAGCGATGTCTTCGGGTGCCGGGTGATGTTAACCGTCGAGCACAAGCAAAATTTTCGCGGTCGTAGGGAATTTTTCGGTAATCCGGACGAAAATTGTCGGAGCCGAAATGAGGCGCGTCCGCTCGAGACGCGGCCGGCGATCGCTCCTCTCCTGACAGAGGAAGTTATGCGACTCAGCGGCACCAGCCACCGACGAACAACAGGTTATCATCCGCAAACTAATGGACTCACTGAGCGCCTAAATAAGACGATCCCCGACATGGTTTCCATGTATGTCGACGACGACCACCGCAACTGGGATGCAGTACTCCCTTACGTTACTTTCGCATATAACACTGCCCTGCAAGAGACGACTCACTTCACACCGTTTCGCTTAGTCCATGGTCGCGAAGCCACGACTATGCTCGACGCAATGCTTCTTCCTGGTAGTGTAAACTCCGCTGTCGTGGGGGCGGACCGCTTTGTTCACGAAGCTGAGGCCGCCCGCCAACTTGCTCGGCAACATATCCGGCATCAACAAGCAAAAGACGCTCACCGTTACAACCATCGCCACAGGGATGTCACATACCAGCCCGGAGAAAACGTTTGGGTGTGGAGCCCAATCCGCCAACGAGGGCGCTCTGAAAAGCTGCTTCGGCGGTACATTGGCCCCTATAAAGTGATACGCCAACTCGGCGAGGTAAACTATGAAGTTCTCCCTCAAGGAACTGTTGGTTCCTCTCGACGACCAACGTCCGAAGTTGTGCATGTAGCACTAATGAAGCCGTACCACGCCCGCTAGCAGCTCACTCGTCTCTACCTGCGGGCGCCGAACACTAAGGTGTTCAGCGTACGCGCCCGTCGAGATGGGGGTCGGCCAGAACCGCCTTATGGAATCCCACACTCGCCCTGCTGTCCAACCACAACACGCTGTCGCTTGAATACTCCGTCGGACAGAGTACCCACGGCTCGGTTTCGGGAACGCTCACCGACCGCGTGCTGCTCGCACTGGAAGTAGCAAATGTCCAGACTACTGAGAGCTGTCTCTCCCTCCTCGCATACGAGATCAAGACGGCCGAGACAGGATTCCGCGCCCGTCGATGATAACTGCTCCGTGCACCAGGACTACTGCCCCTCTGCACGGGCACCCCATGAACAGCAGGTGTTCGTGTTCCAAAATCCCGTGCGCGGGAAAGCCGCCGTCGGTCCACACGACCTGCCGCGCCGAGGGCGGCGCTTTCCACAGGGGGGGAGCAATGCCACATTCCTGGGTACTCTCCTGGCGCCGTCTCCCGGCCGAACTGCCTTCCCCGCTATTCTGGCTAGCCTTAGCCGTGGTGGCGGGCAGGGCTGCTTCTTCGTCCTCTCTTCTGTGTGGTCCCCTCGGGAGTCCGCTGTTACCTGGCGCTGCACAGTAAAACGTGTCCTGGCCGTCCCGACTGTCTAGCCGTGACAATATTTTGTGTTCCAATAAATTATGTCGCAGCATGTAACTTCTGCAGGCTTGCCTAGGCAAAATTTGCGTCGTATCGCTATCTCGCTGTGCAAAAAAGTGAGTGTTGAATAGTGAATGGTCTCATAAGCTGGCATAAAAACATGGCCTTGAAAAATTCACATTTTAAAGCACTGTTCACTGAGGTTGACTACAATTTGGTTTCAGAGGGCTGCAAATAATTTCGGTGAGGCTTATACGTTGATAGTTAGGAATTTTATTGTAGGTCCAAATGTTTTCCTATTACGGGGAGACCATAATGTTCATGAAACAGGGTTAAACAGAACACACGCTTCTCTTCCGTACACCAAGAATGTGTTATACCCAAGACAATAAGTGTGCAAGAACGTATACATAAGCAGCAAAGCTCCTCGACGAATAAGTAAACGTTCGCTTATTCTACACAGCAGCCCACGTAGGTGTTTTACACCGCAGGAACGATAACCATGGTGAACTGCGTTCTAAACTTAGAGCTTAATGTTAACTCTGACACCACTGTTCAGTCACTTACCATCCCTTGCGTCCGAAGCACAGGATTGTGCAGTAGCTGCGATCGTAGAAAGCAAGCACAGTGCCCACCAGCTACGCACTTGCTCCATGCCTCCTGAAAGCCTTTACGATACCCAAGATCTGAGCGAGAGTGATGGGTGATGGCAACATATACGCAAATATTTAAGTGAAAGCACCTGCACTGCAGCTGTTTTTCTTGTCACGACGCCTCGTGACACTACTCCTTGATAATTATCTTGCGCTATTGTCTCTTCTCTCCAACCTTTGGGTATCCGAATGAATAATCGCTCACGCTCGTGCCTATCTGCTTAATAAAAAAGTCGAAGTTTCAGTTGTTGTTTTTTTTTGCTGCACCTGTCATTCTACGGCCATAGCGAATGCGCTGGCTTTGATACGTGCGAGAGAAGAATATGACATTAAAGAAAGTAAAAAACTGGGGAAGATTAACTGGACCAGGCTGCGCGAGACACCTCCACTATACCCCGCTGAAGCAGGAGAATAACAAGCTGACCATCGAGCACCTTGAAAACAAGTAACATTACGTGATAATTTATTTCACGTGTTGTATATACTTTTAAATCTTAACCCTCCTTTCTGGGTGAGAATAGTGAGGGAAAGGACAGCAGTTTATGCAGAAGAATAAATCTTGCGCAAGAAACGAAAATGTGATTGCACATTTTGAAAATGCAAAAAAGGATAGGACATGGAATAAGACAGCGCTAGCCAATATGTTCCAGTAAACAGTGCGTCAACTGTAGTGATGACTTTATGCAAAAAATGCACAAAACAGCCGGAAAAAATACTACTCCGATGATTAGTGAGATTATGCGTCAGATGCCAGAAAAAAAAATAATCTGGGCACGAAGAATTGCTCGAGGAAATAAAGATACCCATGCGCACGTAATGCGAAATTTCAGGGATAACTACTTAAGCCCATAATTCTCCTTAGTTGGCCGAAATTGTACAAAAACATGGGTGAAAAAAGGAAGGTAGAGTCACAGAGATCAGTAAATGTTTTTAGAAATTTTCAGAGAATACCTGCGCAAAATTTTATAGGGTGCTGAGCCCTAAACTCATTAAGCACTCTTTACGACATAATCTGGCGAATGTTGTCGGGGAAACACGAAGAAACGGCGGAATGGCATGATGTTGCAGCAGAGGAAAAATACATTAAAAAATCTACGCTGAATTTAGCTAAATATTTCCTCCGAACATTATAAGACCTGGTGTATACGCCACGTGCGCTGGCTGTAAGGGCGCCACAAAAATAAAATTGGTGTGGTTTAGCTCTGGTTAAACCTAGTTGGTTGCGAGAGCAATACAGTGCAGAAGCAGTAGAGCAGCTAGATTCAGATATACACTCTTTGTCGGTGACTTCATTGGCGAGACTCCTCGAGGAGTGCGGTACGACCGTCTCCTCTTGGCGGCGATGAAGAGAGCAAGCTGACGTCATGCGTCACCATAGCAACGGAGAGGCTTACGTCACACCATCTGTTAGGCGCGATGGCGGCTCCTCGAGGAGCAGAGGAGTCCACGGGCCACGGACCACGCGACGAGGGGTTAGACCTGGCGTAGTGTTGCTTTCGCAATAAAACCTCTTGCAACCGGTTCAAGAAACAGTATCGGAATCCGCTGACCGTGTTCCTCCTCGTTGGTACCCGTTTGCAGACCAGCTTGTCGAAACTGCAGTGGCTCAAGTTAGGGGCTCAGGTTTTCTCTTCATGTTTCCTTTGCAATAAGGGAGTCTTGACGCTGCCATATTGTTCACTGGACTGTCGTGAGCACCTTCTCTTTGCTATTATCTAACAAGCTACGCTCTTCACTTCGTTTTACGCAATCGGCACCATCTGCTGGGTGGTTGTTGCTGCACATGCAACAATGAGGCTGCTCTGAGGTGCAGTTATCAGCAGTATCACCTTCTCTGTAGAAACGGCAGCGGGACTCGGACTTGCATACTTTGCTGCTATGCCCGAACCGCCAACAGTTGATGCATTGAAGAGGGTGCGGTTGCAGCCTGTCTACACGGATACAATAGGCCACATTTTCAGTTCATCAGGGCAGGAAGAGCCAGAAGAAGTTTTTTTATTACAGACTCAGTAGCAAACACGCGAGCCATTTACCCCTCCACTGCAGCGATAAACTGAAAGGACTCCAACTCCTGCATCCTGAAATTCTTGTAGAATTTCTTGCGGGGAAGATGCTGGGTCGACACCGCGTACAATAAATACCCTTGACACATGCAAGCTGTTCGGGAATGGATGTTTCCACCGGCAATGAGCTGGAAATTTTGCACTGAAGCAACTCCGCTACACAAACGATGTCTGAGGACTTGCAGGTAATTTCTCTACGGCACTTACGGGTGACTTGCTGGGTTTGGGTCTGGAGATCTGGAGAGCTTGGCTGGTGTCGCTGTGCGCGCCGTGGGAGTGAAGGACGAGGCCCAGGATGCGAATCATGGAGACTAGCGGAATGGGGTGGTTCCCTAGCGCAGCGTAAGTGAGATAGGAGGGAGGGTCGGTGGGGTCGTGCGGCCTGGGGCGGTGAAAGAAGAGTTCTGATTTGGAAGGGGAGCAGGCAATGCCGCGTTTGCGAACGTACGAGTCGATGGTGCTGAGGGCCGACAGTACGTTGTGTTCCATGTTGGCATCACTGCGTCGATTGGCCCAGACAGTGATGTCTTCAGCATAGAGGCTGAAATGTAGGTCGAGATCTTGGGAGAGTTGGTGGGGGAGTTGGAGAAGGGCTATGTTGAAGACGAGTTGAAGGGGATAGGAGACTGCACAGCACCGTGAGGCGTTGCCGTGCTCCAAGTGAGACACCGGGGAGCTGGTGATCGCCCAGGGTGAGTGCGTCTGTTCGTTCGGAGAGGAAGTCACGGACGTAATTTTACATCCGCGGGCCAACGCCTAGGGTGTGGAGGCCTTCTTGGGCAGCTGCTTGGGTAACGTTGTCGAAAGCTTTTGTCAGGTGGATACAGAAGATACTGACCACCGAGGCGGCAGTCAGGGCAGAACTTCAACTCCTCAACACGTCCTCAGCTCCTGGCCCCGACGGAGTGCACAAGGGACTCCGAAACCTCGATTCACCCTCCGGCAAAGCCCTAACCAACTAGTTCAATGAATTCTGGATGCGTGGCGCCCACCCACCTCAGTGTCAAGACGCCAAAGTAATCTTTATTCCCAAATCCGGCAAACCATTTCTCCCCGCTAACCTTCGTCCCATCTCTCTTACGTCTTGTGTGGGCAAGCTCATGGAGTACGTTCGCCACACCCTGATATCTGGCGAATAACAACCTCATGCCTTCGTGCATGTTTGGTTTCCGCCTAGGCTTATCCACCCAGGACGTCTTTATAGAACTCAAACACCACATCCCTGACATCCCCGCGGGCGACGCCAAGGCTATGCTCGGCAGATTCCGGAGCTCTATGTAGCGCCATCTTTCCAAGCGGCCCCATCTTGCATGGCGTCAATCAATGTTGCCTAAAACTTGAGAACGAGAATGCCAATGAACTCAATTAACGCCAGCTGCCTATTGAAATTGGACGTGAAAAATTACCGACGATTACGTTACTTCCTAATGCGAAATTTTAGCGCAGGACATCAGCTGTTTCAGCGTTTCGATAGAGCCAGGCAAAGAATTCGAGCAAGACATGTATATGCATTACAGACAACTTGTTATTTTTCACAGATATTCCTTCTTCAAGAAACTCTCCACTCTTGTCATGAAGGAAGCTTTGTGGTCGGAAAATACGTAGATGTGTGTATCCTCCACTTGCTGCACCAATCCTTGGATCTCAAAGACGAGGTATATGCAAGTATTTCGCGAGGTTGTCACAACCGTGGGAGGCGTTACGAGCGAGACGGACAGGATATTCTCCCGCATAAGTCGTAAGAAATTTCCGTTTGTCGTTATATCTACATTAAAGTCCTCACCCACCCTGCCACCCTGGCAGGTGGCAGTTAATGGTTGATCGCGAGAGTTCGCTCGCTGTTGTCAGCCCTAACGCGTGCAGACCACATCTCTCTCTCATCACCCCACGTACCTATAAGCGCGATTCAGGCGTCCACTGACCCAGGGAGCCAGTTATGCATTTCCTTTCATTAAGATAATCGGAGTGTCAAACGTTGTCAGTGCCAACGCCAATGAACATAATGAACATAATGGCTTCCGGGCCGCGTTTCTGGCACAACGTTGTCACTGCCTTCAGCCCACATATCTCTCTCATCGCCCCACGTGCTTATAAGCGCAATTCAGGCGTCCACTGACCCAGGGAGCCAGTTATCAGCACTTCCTTTCATTAAAATGATTGAAGTGTAAAGCGTTGTCAACGCCAAAGCCAATGAACGCAACTAACGTCGACTGTCTATAGCTTCAACGCCGCTTTTCTGGCACAGCGTTGTCATCGCCAACGCATGCAGCGCACATCTGTTACTACCGCCACGTAGCTTAAACCACGATTGAGGTGTCCAGTCTTCCAAGAGGGTAATTATGCGCCTTAACTCTGTTTCAGGTGTCCACAGAGATGTGTGACAGATACTGCGCCATTTCCATCCCTCAAAATCCAATTTGCCAATTTTCATCCTTTGCTTTCCAAGCTCCCTCTCCATCGGTTTCGCCGCTTAAAGCGCGAATAAGGTGTCCACTGCTGGTTACAACGGGTGCAAGGGGCAACGGCGGTGGCAACGGCGACGTCGTGAAACGCAGAAACGGGAGCCGAAGAGCTGCGCTATAAAATTTGGAGGACGCTTAAGCTTCGCATCGACGGATAACGTCACCTGGACCACCGCGACACCACTCTTGAGCCGGTAGGCCCATTTTTTGGACTTTTAAAGGACTTTTCAGTGGCCAGCCGCGGCCGGGAGCGCTGAGCCTAGCGCAGGCCTAGCGCGTTCCCGGGGCGGTACCGTGCGGTGCTTGCGTGTCTCGACATCGGCCAGCATGGAACACCGGGACGCTGACGACCCTATCATGAATGAACCTACCCGGACCTCGGCCCAATGTTCGGCGAATATTCAAGATACGGACGAATCTTCTGCCGCGCCGCCGACCAATGCGAGCTCCGGACTCGGGGACGCAGTGACCGAGGCCATGGAGACATCGCCACCGCAGCGAGACGACGGGGCCGACATCGACTCACTGCAAGACGAAGATATGGATCGTTGGGAACTTGTTTCTTACAAACGGCGCCCAAAAAGGAAAGGCTCGAAGAAAGGCTCGAAGCGGCCAGGTGATCCCCGCGAAGAAGTAAGCAACAAAATAGCGCCGACAGCCGCAGCTGGCGGAGCAGAGACGCAGGCGAGTGGCGGGACGCGCTCTACATTAAAACCACATCTGGCGGGAGCGCAGCGGCAGATAAGGCCACGTCCGCCGCTGCTACCGAAGGATGATATCAAGATCATTTATCGCCCCAAGGGAGGCCTCAAAATCACCGAAATCCGTGTCGACCAGGCAACGCAAGCCCTCGTCGAGGCCAGCGGAGGAAAGATCAAGGAAGAAGACTTCATCATGAGACTCCGACCCGGATCGAACATCATGATTGCGTGCACGCCCGACGTGGACATCGCCGACGTGCTCAGGAAAATCGAAAAGCTCACGATCAATGACCAAACTTATGCAACCAACACCTATCCAGCACTACCGTACGACTTGAAGCGTGCGGTAATCCACAGCGTCATGCTGGGGCAATCACCGGCCCTACTAAAATCGAGGCTGCGGCTTCGATGCCAAGGAGTGAAGATCCTAGAAGCGAGAATGCTGGGAAGTCGGAAACGGCGCTCATCACGTTCGACGGCGCTTATATCCCGCAGTGGGTCATCTACCGCTCCGGAGAATTCAAGACCTACCCATATCGTCCTACCAGGCATATCTGCTACGTGTGCGGAGAGCAAGGTCATCGTTCGGTGTCACCCAGACTTCGCGCACTTTTACGTGGGAAGCTCCCAGACACCCTTAGAGCGTGTGGGGGTAGCAGTCTCGGACTCAAAGGAGATGCCCTCGACTCAGCGTGGCAAGCTCAGCGGAGACCAGCTACCAAGTGACAAGAGGTTTTTGGGCGTTCGGTGCCCAGCTTTAGCTGGTCGCAAGCCAGAGAATGGGTCGGAGCCAAAGGTTTACAAAACAAAACAAAGTTTATACAGCAAAGAGACGATACAGAGGATTACGCAATCACTAGTACAAGCACATACAAAGTGATTAACCAAACAATGCACTTCGTACAAAGTTAAACTCGAGAGAGAATACAATACAGAGGCAATATTGCACCTTAAGTGCACTAAACCAAGAGAGAGAGGTAAACAAACAAAACACAATTTGTTCACCGGGCACTGTGGCAGTCCGACGACCAGAGTTCCACGACGATGCCGTCCCGCAGACTGGCGAACGTTGCCTCCTTGGTCCGTGGCTGGCCGAGTGGTGTTTTCCCCGGGAGTCGAACGGGCGCGCTTCTCCGAAGCTTAAACGGCGGTCCGGACTGACTGATAGCGGTCAACGTCCTTCTTTATAGGCTCGCTCTCCCGTCTGTTTGTTGTTCGCGCCCGAGTAGGCGCGCACATACACGCAGCATTGGCAGTGCTGTATCCCTTTCCTCTTCTCACCGGCCGCGCGTCCCCATTGGTCAGAGGTCGGGGGTCGCATCTCGAAGTTTCGAGCGTGTTTTTGAGCGGCGCCGACGCCGACGGGCGAGGGGGACGTGTCTTAGTGCACGCAAGGCTACGCCCTTTCCCCCCGTCAGCCGTAGAACCGACTCGCATGTTCGAGAATCTTCGGCGGGGATGACTAATTTCCTCGGCGCCCGCCGCGGCGGTGGAGAGAGAGGCACGCGCTCGGCGGGGGCTTTCCCTCTCCCCCGTCGGGCTCGCGCCGGCGAGACGCCGTGCGCGCGGCGGTTTTTCTTTGTTTGTTCCTAAAATGCGCCGAATTTTGTGACATTCGGACACCTGTCCAACGCCGAACACCAGGCTCTGCAGGACGTGCGGCACACACGACCCACCAGAAGGCCACCCTTGCAAGGCCAAATGCATGGTGTGCGAAGGTGACCACGTCACCAGGGAGTGCCGTCGACGCCTGAAGACTATTGACGAGCTCCGTGGCAGCACGACCGGCGGCCGGCAGTCCCGGAAACAACAATGGCAGCAGCAGCAGCAGCAAGTGCCGCAGCAGCAACAACCGCAGCAGCAGCAGCGGAACCAGAACCAGAGTCGAGAGCGCCGACCCAGGTGGCTTAGCTCGGAGCGGGACCATGGCCGCTCCTCGAGCCGAGGCTGTAGCACCCCGCGAGATCGCAGCCAGAGCCGATCCAGGGATGACTCTCCCGCCGCTCAACCGATCAACGGCCAAGCCGAAGCAGCAGCAGCAGCAGCCACCGCAGAAACAACACAAGAAGGGCGGCGTCAAGGTGAACTGGGGAGCGGGCTCTCCAAACCCACTGATTCCCCACTCGGATCAACCGAATATCACGCATAACTCGAAAAGGATTAAAGCTCTAAGAGAGGAGAATGCATCTCTCTGAAAAAAAAAATCGACGACCTCATTAAAGAGATGCAGGCTCAGAGAACAGGGCAGCTACCGCAGCACCGACTCCGCCGGTCGAGGTGCAACGATCTCCAACCCCCTTAGAAGTGAGCCCCGAAGAATTAAGAGCTTTCATGCAGCGCGTGGAGGATTTCATGATTCGCACCGAAGGACAGTTTCGCCAAACTCATGCAAGATTAGATGCTATGCAGGTCCAACTCAACCTGTCAGAATAGAACGTCACATTACTACAGCAAAAAGTTGCGTTGCAGGACCAAAGTTTCAGGAACCACGTCAAAAGGTAAAATACGCAACGAATAACAGACGAGGCCCGGGATAGGCTCATACACGAGCGCCGTTTCGGCACTGAAGGCTCCAGTCAGAACAATGCCCAAAACCATGGCTAAACAAACTCCACCCGAAATCTGGCAATGGAACTGCATGGGGTACCGCAAAAAGTAGAGACTCCTAATGCAGTTTTTACATCGGCAAGACTCCACACCCGATATAATAGCTTTACAGGAAACTAACACGACACCGTCACTCAGGGGATATACGTGCAACGATAGCGGACGCACGGCAACCCTGGTCAGCAAAAAGTTGGTAGCCATAGCCCATGACCCCATTCCGAACACCAAAATTGAGCACTTAGTGACGGAAATTATTCCCAAAAAGAAGCGTAAGGAAAAGAGTGTCTTTCTCGTAAACCTCTATAGCCCGCCACGCCAGCGGGACGCGAATTTTCATTCACTCTTTCTAGGGGCCAGCAAACTTGCGAAAAGCAACTCGTTGCTCATTTTAGGCGACTTCAACGCTCGTGTACAGCAATGGGGATACCCCACTAATAATGAGAAAGGTATTCAGGTCGAGGACGCGGCGGAAGCGATCCAATGTACCCTCTTAACAGACGAACTTCAACCCACGCGCCTTGACACTTCCATCTGCCCAGATACGTGTCCGGACTTAACGTTTGTTAGGGGAGTGAAACACGCAACGTGGGAGAATCTGCTGGAGAATCTAGGCAGTGACCACTATATCCTGAAGACCACGATAGCAGCCACCAACATCAAGCGCAAGCTCGGCACGGCCAAGATCACTAACTGGCCGGCTTTCCGCAAGGCTTGCACGGACCTGGAAGGGGGATTACTTCCATACATGATTGGTGTGAACAACTTAAAGACATCCAGAAGCGATACACTCAGGAGGTGGATCGCACCAAGCAAACAGCAGAGGTGGACCCTCGGCTCCTCAGGCTATGGGAGGCACGTCGAGGACTGACCAAGCGCTGGAAGAAACAGCGCTTTAACAGGAAGCTCAAGCTCAAGATCGCAGAAGTCACCAAGACAGCGGAGGAGTGCGCGACCCAACTGGCCGGGGAGAGCTGGCAGCAGTTCAGTAGCTCGCTGGACGGTACCCTCAGCACGGCCAAAACGTGGCTTATACTCAAGACCCTCCTCGACCCTACCCAAACCAGGGCCGAAAGCGGGAAAGCTATCCGCAGACGCATCCACACCTTCGAGGGTACGGAAGAGAAACTGCTAGCTAAAGCCAAAGAGAAATGCTACGGCACGACCTTGCCTGCGGCGTACGCGAAACCATACCTGGTGAAACCGAACACCCATCTATACAGGCTGATCACCAGGGAAGAAGTGTTCGCTGCAATAAAGGCATGCACGCGCAACACTGCGGCGGGAGCAGACGAGATCCAGAACGCACTCATACGCAACCTCTGCGACTAGGCGGTCGACCAACTGACCACTTTCCTCAACGGGCACTGGGCCGCAGGATCGGTTCCTGAAGAGTGGAAGCATGCAGAGGTCGTAATGATCCCCAAACCGGGTAAGAAACTCCAGATCGAAAATCTCCGACCTATCTCACTCACCTCCTGCCTAGGCAAGCTTTACGAGCGAGTCGTTACTCGGAGGCTCCAAAGCTACATGGAAGACGAAGACCTGTACCCCCACAGTATGTTCGGCTTCCGAGCCCACCTCTCCACCCAGGACATCCTCTTGCAACTCAAAGAGGAAGTCCTCACCAATGTCCCGAGCGTAGGCGAGAACGTGTTTATGGCCTTCGACATCAAGGCGGCCTTTGACAACGTCAGCCACACGGCTGTAATGGAAGGACTCGACAACCTCCACTGCGGCGAGAAGATTCACAGCTACGTGAAGGCCTTTCTCTCCACCCGCACTTCAACGGTTGGGCTCGGAGACCTTCGCAGCGCTAAATTGTCGACCCCCAACAAAGGCACACCTCAAGGGTCCGTCGTCTCGCCACTACTTTTCAACGCGGCCATGATCGAACACGCGAGATAACTCGAGAAGATCGAAGGCACACAGACGCAATATACGCTGCCGACGTCACGGTTTGGGTTACCGCTGGGTCGTTCGGCCAGAAAGAAGAACGACTGAAAGCAGCGGCTACCTGCGTGGAAGAATATGTCAGTGCACGAGGCCTCGCCTGCTCCACCGAAAAATCCGAACTCCTGCGAGTACACGAAGGGAAACACAAGGAAGGGTCCCTCAATGTCTATCTCGAAGGTCAGCTAATTCCAGAACGAGACAAGGTACGAGTCTTGGGAATGTGGCTGCAGAGTAACCAGCGATGCGGCCATACGCGCGGCCTTCTCAAGCAATCGACCACTCAGGTCGCCAGAATGATCACGCGCGTGTCGCAGAAGCGGAGCGGCATGCGAGAGGGGGATACCCTGGGCCTGGTTCTGAGCCTGGTGGTCAGTCGCGTGGGTTGCGCCCTCCCGTACTTCAACCTCAACAAAGGAGAAGTGGATAGTGCAGATACCATACTCCGCAAAGCTTACAAAACAGCCCTGCATCTACCAATGAACACTTCCAACGCAAAACTACTGGCTCTTGGAATTCACAACACCTTCGAAGAGATCAAAGAAGCCCAACTGGTCACGCAGTTAGCCATTCTCTCTCAGACTCCTACGGGGCGCTCGCTTCTTAGGCGACTGGGGCTAGGCGGAGCTGCGGAAATCGTGAACCGTACTGCGAGCATACCGGACGCAATTCGCCAGACGCTAAAGGTTCGCTCCCTTCCCCGGAACATGGACTCTAACCTGCATGCGGCCCGTAGGACAGCCCGGGCGAGGTATGTACAACAAAACCTAGCTACAAAATCCATAACGGTATACACCGACGCGGCTCCGTATACAGGAAGCTCACATAACAACACAGTGGCGGTAGCTATTGATTATAACCTAAAGAAATTAGCTAGCGCCTCAGTCAGGGATTGCACGGTAACCGAAGGGGAGAATCTGGCCGTAGCTCTAGCGGCGGTAGCCGGTTATTGAAGCAACACATCCCTTACCATCCTTACAGATTCGAGAGATGCGTGCCGTAACTACATGAACGGCCGCAAAGGTCGCGCTGTTCTCCGGCTCCTCCAGAGCGCGACCGCACCAAAAGTCACACATTGCATTTACTGGGTGCCAGGACACACCGACATAGCGGGGAACGAACGCGCCGACGAGGTAGCTCGAGGATATACGAGCCGAGCTTCGTCCCAATCGGACGATCTACCCGACCGAGTCGGCCCTACGTACTCAGACATTCTCAACTACTATAAGGGGGCTCGGATCCGCTATCCGCCGCCTCATCCTGATCTAAATCAACTAGAGGCAGTGTATTGGCGAAGATTGCAGACAGGAACATTCCCACATATCCTTAACAAGATTTACCCGACGCAATATCGGGACACTTGTCCGTGGCGTGGCAGCAAACCATCGTTGTACCACATCACGTGGGAATGCAGTAAGAACGACAACTTTCGTAAAGAACCGAGTACAGAACAGTGGGAGAGCCGGCTCTCCAGCGGCGATCTGGGTTGTCAACAAGGTGTGATCCAGCACGCCCAACGAGCAGCGAAGCTCAGGGGAGTTCTGGAATAGGGGCACCGACCGTGTCAGAAAGAGGATGTACCTGTGCTTTCTCGTCTGCTACTAGCACGTCTTTCTAGAGCAATAAAAGTCTTTCCTACCTACCTGCCTTAAGCTTCGCCTTTAAGAGTGGAACGCGACAGCGTCTTGCAGCGCTGCCAGGGAGCCCACGGAATACCCTCGCCCGTTCTGCGCGACACCTTGCCCGTCGGAAAAATTGAAATATTGGTTTATGCGAAGCATATTACAATAGGTAACCCAAGCCCTTCGTGACGGTTACATGCCGTGCACACCACGTGACACAATGACGTCACGACAGATGAGAGACGGGGCTCCAACTTGTGCCGTCGCTGCGGTTGCACGCCGTGCAGACCACGTGGTATGGTGACGTCACACCACCTGACAATGACGTCACGACAGATGAGAGACCGGGCTCCAACTTGTGCCGTCGCTGCGGTTGCACGCCATGCAGACCACATGGTATGGTGACGTCACACCACGTGACACAATGACGTCACCACAGATGACAGACGGGGCTCCAACTTGTGCCGTCACTGCGGTTGCACACCGTGTGATTCACGTGGTATGGTGACGTCACACTCCCGCGCATTTCGAACACGCGCGTTCACACTCGGTGTAGGTGAAACGCTCGCTCCACCGGGCAGGCGGACGCGGCTTCCGTGGAAATCCAGGCGCTCACCCAACGCGCGTCTCGGGGTTAGTCGGCGTTCCGCTGTAGCCATGCCGTTGTCTTCCCCCACGACGAAGGCTTCCAGTGGCTGTATTAAAATGACCAAGTATTCAACCAAAGAAAGCCATGTATTACCAAGCCTAGCTATCAATATGCTTCGCATCTGACTAGGCTTAACCTTAGCTAAGCCTCAGCCATTTTTTTTAGGGAAGGAAATGCAGCAGTCTTACTTTTCCTGGTGAACACCTGAGCCGCGTCCATGACACGCAGCTTCCCATTATAGGTCGCCGGTTCGAATCCCTGCCGCGAACTAGGCTTTAACTAGTATGTTAATGAGGCCCGTGCACCGTGCGATGTCAGTGCACGTTAACGATCCCCAGGTGGTCGAAATTTCCAGAGCCCTTCACTACAGCGTCCCTCATAGCCTGACTTGCTTCGGGACGTTAAATCCCAATAAACCATAAACCAGTATGTTAATGCTGCATGAAACGACGAATCGTTATGACACCGCCCGGAACATTCGGCGGCAAACGGTTGGTAAATTGGTTTTTGAGGAAGGAAATGACGCAGTATCTGCCACATATCTTGGTGGAAAACCTGAACCGCGCCGGAACGGAAGGGAGGAAGGCGGGAGTGAAAGAAGAAAGAGGTGGTGGTGGTGGTGAAAACTTTTAATTACTGAAATAGAGTTTGGGAGCCACAGCGTGGCCCCGCTACATGGTCGGCGTCCCTAGTCCGGGACACCGCATGACAATGCCCCGTCTCTAGCCCGTTTCACCAGAGCCCTTTGGGACTCAAGCGAGGAGCAGTTGAGAAGGGCAGTCTCCCATGCCTCTCTGGAAGGGGTAGGGGAAGGGGGGAGGTGGGATTTTGAGTACATGCCCACACCATGTGGAAGATATCACAGGTCTCCCCACAGTGTGGGCATCGCCCATCCGTGTTAGGATGGTAATGTTTTATTATTGCAGGACAGAGTAGAGTACCTGTCTGCAGGCGCCTTAAAGTTCGCTCCTCCGTGTTACTCAGCCCTTTTGCAGGGGCCGGGAAAAGGCGGTGGCTGTCGGTATAATGTGTTAATATTGGCCTGAATCGCAGCAGCGGCAGGTTAGTCTCCGAGCCAGAAGAGCTGGGATGAGGAGCCCGGTGAGTAAGCGCTCGGGCAGCCGCGTCAGCGGCCTCATTACCTCGTAAGCCCTGGTGGCCAGGAGCCCAAATACACCCAAAAGAAAGAGGTGCCGTAGTGGCAGTCTCCGGATGGATGGAATAACCTTTACTGTCCAATGGATAGGGTGATCTACCCACCTCCCGACACTCAAGTCAGGGGACGGGTGGTGGTGGCGGTGGTGGTGAAAACATTTATTAAATCATAGGGAGAGGTGTTGGGGGTCGTGACTTGAAGGGTCACGCCCTTACAACCACTAGGTGGGATGCCTAGTCTGGTACCCCATTGGCGTTTGCTGCAGCCCGGGCGCGCTGCGGGGGTCCCGCCGCCTCAGATGCAGGCTAGGAGGTCTTGGGTCCCAGCAGACTCTTCAGCCAGTTGGACGAGCAGGATCTGGAGCTCAGAGTGCGAGCTGCGCACTAGGGTCTCCCAGGTGTCTATTCTCTGTATTGTTCGTCCCCCCGGGAGAGTACGGGCATTCCCATATTATGTGGTCCAGGGTCCCTCTCGCGCCACAAAGGTTACATTTATCGCTCCTGGCATCGGGGAACATGTGGTTCGCCATTATCGGGTGCGGATACGTACAAGTTTGCAGTCGCCTCCACGCGACTGATTGTTTAACTTCGCGTCTGGCGATCTTACCAGTCTATACGCTTCAATCTATAATGCTACATAGTCTCCCCATATTAAGACGAAAGCCTTTAATGCCTCATACTGTCGTCAGCAGCCGCGTCGACAGCCGCGTCGGCATCCGTGTCGACAGCCGTGTCGGCAGATGTGTCCGCGTATTGACGGGTGTCCACCGAGATATGCGAGACAGTTACTGCGTAATTTCCTTTCCTCAAATACAGTTTTCAGTTTCTTCATTACGGCCCCTCTTTCTCGTTCTTCTTTCACTCCCACCTCCTGCCTTACTGTACGGCACGGTTCGGGTGTCCACCGAGATGGCAGAGAATTACTGCGCCATTTGCTTTCCTCAAAAAGCATTCCGTTCAAAGGGCAAGGCATCGCGTCGAACCTGTGGTGGCGTTCCCCCCTTCCTGTACGGTGCGGTTCGGGTGGTCACCGATATGACAGAAAATTACTGCACCATTTCTTTTCCTCAAAAAGCGTTGCGTTCAAAGGGGAAGACATCGCGCCGAACGGGTGGTGGCGTTCCTCTTTTCCTGTACGGCGCGGTTCTGGTATCCACCTAGATCACCGCGACGTCACCAGTGTCACGTAGGCAAAGTGGTGCGGGAAGCGCTTTCACCTCTACGGACTTTAGACAGTCAATGTGCCCCTGATTTTATTTAAGTATGCGCTCTCCACCCCCTCGGTCATCGAGGGGCCCTGTAGGGGCTCGGCGGTAGAGATCTCGAGCCAGCTCGTGGGCCGCCTCGTTGCCGGGGACGGCTTCATGCTCCGGAGTCCAAATTGTGTGAATTTGCCTATCAAGTTTCCTCTGGCTACGATTTTGGCCGCTAATGGCGAGATCCTTCCGTTGCTGAAATTTTCTATGGTAGTTTTGCTGTCACAGATGACAAACTTCGCTTCTGTTCCAACGCAAGCTAACGCGATCGCATATTCCTCGACAACTTCTATGCTCCGCCCGCGCAAAGTGGTCACGAGATTGCCGTGGCCGCTGACGATCGTTGCCACCGTAAAACCGGCATATTATTGACCACTTCGCCATCTTTGACGTGTACTGACATCGCACAGCACACGGGCGCCTTTTGCGTTTCGCCTCGATCGAAACGCGGCCGACGCGGTCGAGTTCGCACCCGCGTACTCCGCCTCAGTAGACGAACGCCTTAACCACTGAGCCACCGTGGCGGGTACAGCTTCGTCAGCCACACCAGGTTCTGTGAGAACGGAGGGAAGGCAGCTGTCTGTCTGTTCTTTCACTCACTTTCTTCCCTTCCCTTACAGCGCGTTTAGGGTGTCTACCGAGATGTGACGAAACTTCAGCGCCTTTCCTTTCGTCAAAAACGTTCCCCTAACGCCGAAGCTATAAAAGCAGAACGCGAGAGGGACGCGCCTCTACCAACAATCTTCTCTCGTGCGTCTCATTTTAACTCTGCACGTGGCAGCGATTGCAGGTCATGGCCAGCCAGTGGACAGGCCCGTGCAGTTTCCTTCCCATTCGTCTTTCAGTCACAACGACGACTCGTCAGCGTAAAATGACTGCCGGATGTTCGAGAACTCTTGACGCCCACATGCCCAAGACAGCCTGTGCCAAGGACCTGTCCATCCGACAGCGGTGCCGACGAATGCGGAATTCCCGGTCAACGTTCAATGTTGAGTTCGTTACTCTGCTAGCAAGTAGAGTGGTTTAAAAAGCTGCTTTTTTCTGTGACGCCTTTAACAGCTCATCATTTTGCGCTATCCTTTTGTATGTCGCGACGAATTGTTCAGGTGAGCTTCCTTTTTGCGACCTGAGTACTCTATTCGATATGATAGAGCCGATATCTGATGGAGCTGCATGAGCTGTGGTATGTGGCCGTGTGTATGCGTCGCACTGAAATTTTTATCGCGTGCGACACAGCGAAGCAAGAATGCGACGTCCGGGCGCCCCGCTCTACCAAGCCCAACGACCCAGGCGCAGTTTATAGTGCCACATAAAATGTTTGCGTTCGAGACGAAGAAACAAGGCTTAGAGAGGCCGTCGTTCCGTCACACCCAGGCGCTCCCTTTAAGGTATCTTGCGAGCAATCCGCGTCTGAGATCTCCTAAAATGTGCTTTAATGTTCCCGGGAAGAAGTCAGACATAAAGAGCGTCTGCGTGGTTGGGCCGCGTGGTTGGGCCCCGTCGTGCTATATGTCAGGCCTTACGAATCGCAGCGTCTCTTGCGTTCTATTGATTTTCCTGTTGTGTTCGAGAGCGCGTAGCCGTGAAATTGCCGCGCCGGGCGCACCTTATTATCGAACCTTATGAGCTCCAGTGTCTCTGGAGACACGTAATTTTTCAATCGTATTCGGCACGACGAAGCCAGACAGCGCGCGTTTCTTCGGCTGCGTTGCTCCGGGTTCGTAGTGGAACGGCGCTCTTTGAAACCGTGCCTCCATGGCATCGCATTAAGTTTTCAGTCGGTACCGATACGAAGAAACAAACCCGTCTCCATGCTTGTACTAAGACGGGTGTTCTGCGTTACGAAGAAATATTTCCGTCCTGTTTGACACTGCGCATAATTTTTTGCTGCGTTCCTCAAGCGAAAGCGGCACTTCGGGATGTGTTGTCACAGTGTGCCACGAAGGGTTCACGTACCACGGAGCCCTCTTGAAACCGATGCTTCTCTGGCGCTACATGATATTTCTCTGTCGTGTTCGCTAAAACGAAGTTATATTGCAAAGCGTCATCTTATTGTGCTATGACGGATGCCCCGTGTTAAGTTCTAAATCTGAACTAATAAGCCCTGTTTGGCGGCGTGTAGAATTTCTGTCGTGTTCCTTACTGCGAAGCGACACATTGAGCGCGTCTCCCTTGTGCCACGACTGATGCCAGTATTACGGAGCCCTCTTTGAACCGATGCTTGTCTGGGGCCGCATAACAATTTGTCCCATTCGTTAGAAAGAAGCCACTTCCAGTGCGTCATCTTAATTGTTGTACGACAGGTGCCCTGCGTTAAAATTTATTAAAACCACAGCCAGTTTGACGCCGCGTACAATTTTCTATCGCGTCCGATAGAACCAAGCGATACTGCGTCTCCCTGATGGTGCCACAGAGGGTACCCCACGTTACGAAGCTATTTGAACCGAAGCGTGTTTTGTGCCGCGTAGAAAGTTTTGTCGCGTTCCATTCGACTGAGCGACAGCTAAAATCTATATCTCTGATTGTGGCGCGACGTTTACCCCGCGTTACGGAGTCCTATTTCAACCGACGCGCGTTTTGTGCCGCGCAGAATGTTTGCCGCGTTGGATTCGACGAAGCAACAGTTCGAATCCATATCCCTGATTGTGGTGCGACGGGTACCCTGCGTTACGGAGCCGTATTTAAACGGATGCGCGTTTTGTGCCACGTGGAATGTTTTACCGCGTTCGATTCGACGAAGCAACAGCTCGAATCCATATCCCTGATTGTGCCGCGACGGTTACCATTCGTTACGGAGCCCTATTTGAACCGATGCGCGATTTGTGCCACGTGCAATGTTTTACGGTGTAGATTCGACGAAGCAACAGTTCGAATCCATATCCCTGATTGTGCCGCGACATTTACCCCGCGTTACGGAGCCCTATTTCAACCGATGCGCGTTTTGTGCCGTGCAGAATGTTTCCTGCATTGGATTCCACGAAGCAACAGTTCGAATCCATATCGCTGATTGTGCCGCTACGGGAACCGCGTTACGGAGCCCTATTTGAACCGATGCGCGCTTTGTGCCGCGTGGAATGTTTTACCGCGTTCGATTCGACGAATCAACAGCTCGAATCCTTAACCCTGATTGTGCCGCGATGGTTACCGCGCGTTACGGAGCACTATTTCATCCAATGCGCATTTTGTGCCGCACATAATTATCTGTAGCGTTTTTATACGATGAAACAGCACCTAGAACGTGACCTCGTTATAGAAAACGTCGGGCGTTTCAAGGTACCGAACCCTACATGAACTGCCCTATTGGAACAGTGGACACCTGAATGGTGCTTTAAGCTACGTGGCGGTAGTTACGGATGTGCGTTGCATGCGTTGGCATTGACAACGTTGTGCCAGAAACGCGGCGCTGAAGCCATAGGCCGCCGGCGTTCATTGTTGGCGATGACAACGTCTTACACTCTGCTAATTTTAAAGAAAGTGCGCATAACTGGCTCCCTGGGTGAGTGGATGCCTGGTCCGCGCTTATAAGTGCCTTCGCGCTCAGTGTAGCTCTCATCAGCCCACCTACTATCGCGCTCAATGTAGCTCACACTAAGCGCGATAGTAGGTGGGGTGATGAGAAAGATGTAGGCTGCATGCGTTAGCGCTCACAACGATGATCGAACTCTCGTGATCAACCATCTGCCACCTGCAAGGGTGGCAGGGTGGGTGGGGACTTCAATGTAGATATAAAGACAAACAGGAATTTCCTACCGCTTATGCGGGAGAACATCCCGTTCCTCTCGCTCGTAAAGCCCTACCTCGCGAAATACTTGCATAGACCTCTCGTCTTTGAGAATCATGCATTGGTGCAGCAAGTCGGGGATATTAGCCATCTATTTGTCCGACCGCAAAGCTTCCTTCATGACAAGAGTGGAGTATTTCTTGAGGAAGGAATATGTGTTTAAAATAAGTTTACTGTAATTGTACATATATGTCTGGCTCGAATTCTTCGCCTCATTCTATCAGAAAGCTGAAACAGCTGATGAACTGCGCTCATATTTCGCATCAGGAAGTAACATAATCGTCGGCAATTTTTTTATATAGAGTTCTAAACTAAGCAGCGAAATACTGCTTGCGTTTTTGCGACTTTGGCGCACCGGCTACGAAACCGGATGCAGTTACTGACCTATGCCCTATGCCCTGTGCTACGGATTCCAGTGGGCCATGCACCAGAGCGTGTCTTCATCCATTTGGGTTTCGTTAATATTTTGATCTCTACCGTGTGCGCCTTGTGAAGCGGAATACGCGTATTTGCGCTCTGGTTCTCTGGCGTGTCAACGTGGTAATTCAAGCTGCTGCATTGTACTGGACCATGATTCCTCTGATTTCTTTTTTTTGCTTCTCTCATGTCATTCGGTGCAAAATTTGCGCTTCGTGCATTATTTATATCCTTTTTTTAATGCCAACTGGTCATGTTTTTCCTGAAGACACCTTGTGGCTTTGTGTCTACTCCAACCGTGCTGCCATATATTCTGTTCAGACATGAGTAAATTCTCCCTCTAAATGTGTTCTAACTGCACAAATGCTCATACTGCACAGTGCTCATACTGCACAAATGCAGTAGGTTCGAAAGGTGCTTGGAACTTTCAGTCTGTGCATTGAAATGGCCAAAGGTACAGCACTTATGGACACCTATTTTATTTTGAGGCAACTCAGGAATATTATAAGGCATGGTTATGCAAATGTTGAAGATATTTGTTCAATTTTCCTGTGAGTAAGAAATCTTTGTTTCAAGAGTTTGTTCATTGCAAGTGTTCAGTTGCTAAGACAGCCAGAGAAAAGCAATGAGAAACGTTTCTGGCAACAGTAAAAACATTAAGAGCAAAAATACCAGCCTGCCGAGGAGAGATCTTCGGATATTTTTTTGTGAAGTGGAATCTCGCGATATATGATAAATTTTCATTCATGAATAGTTTCCCTTGAAACACGCGCTAGTCTAGAAATTCTGTGCATGAACTATCTGAAAATATTGAAATTATTGAAGTGCGCACGGAGCCGCCGCGGTGGCTCAGCGGTTATGGTGCTCGGCTGCTGACCCGAAAGACGCGGGTTCGATCCCGGCCGCGGCGGCTGGAATTTCTTTGGAGGAGAAATTCTAGAGGCCCGTGTACTGTGCGATGTCAGGGCACGTTAAAGAACCCCAGGTGGTCGATATTTCCGGGGCCCTCAACTACGGCGTCTCTCATAGCCTTAGTCGCTTTGGGATGTTAAACCCCATAAACCAACCAACCAAGTGCGCACGAAGCCCAGAGTTACCATCACGGTAATGTGTGTTTATTAGTATGGTGCTCAAAATTGCTCTGTGACGCATTGAAACGTGTTTTATCTCACCGGCGCTTTTTGACCGCCACCGCTAATTGGGCATGTTGACTCCGGCCTCCCCTTTTAACAGATGCTCATGTGTTAGGAAACGACGCATTTTCAAGAATATAACAACGCATATTTTGTGCAATACAAAGGCGCCGCATTCTTTGTTGTCAACTTGTATTCATGGAACCCAATTCGTGGAAATTAATCTGAAGCCCTGCCATGCGGCGTCTTTTAGAGCCTATGTTAACTAGTCAGAGGTAAAGCCCTCATCACATTCCATACCATACCTTACCTTACCTCACCCTGCCACGCCATACTGCCTTACCCCTTTATGAGACATGAAGTTGGGAGCAATTCACGCCGGCTATTCACGGCGGGATTCATGTTCTCATCAGCTTCTTATTAACTATGCAAAATTCGAGTTCTCTAGAGTTGGCGGTTTTTGGGAGTCCCACCACGCCATGAGTGCATTTGAGAAAGTGGCACCTATGTGTCCCGCTGACCTCTGAAGGAGAGCCGCTTAAGAAGAAAAAAAGTAGTTTTGTTTTGTGATTTGAACTTGCTGTGCGAATACAAGGAAAAAAGGCCCAGTGCATACCAAACCCTACTTTCTAAGACAAAAAGTCTAAAGAATGTCATTCTACATCCATGCACTCAATGTCACATCCGGAGAACGAACACTGGCGTGCTTTCCGCTGTCTACTTACTTTCGTGGAAAGGCAAGAAGCAAGTTGCACAAAGGGGCACGTCACAGACTTTGCAGGTTAACTATGTTCTAAATCAACGGGCAGCGCACGCAAGGGGATCGGTTCGCTTGAGACGCAGGTATGTGCTGCCACCGCTCAGCTATATCCTAAACAGCCATCAAGACACCTTCTTTGAACATCCACGAGGTGGCAGTAGAAATTAAAACGAAATTTATTCGCGAGGTTTCCACTTCAAAAGTCAGTGTAACCACGAAAATTGGGACATGTGAGTCGCCAGCGATGGATTTGCATCATCCTCATCCTCCACGCTGTCGCATAAATTTCACTGTCACCTAAGACGTCCAGGAGTCTGAACACCAGCTCAACTACTTCCTGCGTGGACAGAGACTTACGTGCATGAAGCAAAATGAAACTCCCACGCACCTATGGGCAGCACACAAAGTTATAGTGGATATGCTTCAAGAAATATATTGCTCAGAACCTTTTAATTTGACTTCGCAAAATTTTTTTTTGCAGAAAGTACACACAGGACAAAAGGCAATGATGTATAAAGCAGATTTCAGAATTAGTCATTAAAAAGAAAACTTTTGAAACTTATCGTTCATAATGAACCGGCTGCACAGAGCGCCAAAATCTGCTGAAACCGGCACGCAGCGCGCGCAAGTGGAACGGTTCGTTTCAGACGCATGTCCGTGCTCTAAGCGCGCGTCTACATTCAACATAGCTATTAAAAAAACTTCTTTCAACATCCACTAGGTTGCAGCGGAAATTTAAGTGAAATTAATTGAGCGGTTTTGAGCCCAAAAAGCAAAACATGACTGTGTAAAAAGCGGGACTTATGAGTCCCGCTGTCCAGCGAAGGGTTACAGTACCTTAGCATATCTTACCACACCACACCAAAGCATACCGTACCTTACCGTACCTTCCGCGCCTTGCCATACCATACCATACCTTACCATATCTTATCACACCAAACCATACCATCATGCCTTCAAAACCTTGCCCATACCCTACCCCATCATACATTAATATACTGCTTTTTACAGTAAGCAGCCTCCTTTCGAGACTGCCCATCTGGGATTCCACTGCAGAACATTCTGGATAATATTTCCACTGCTGGGACTCAAGAGCTTAGTCAATGAAGGCACCGATAGCCCTGCTAGGCAGTCTCACGGTGTCCGAGGAGCTGGATGGTGCACTGTGCATTTAAATTATATCGCTTTGACTGGCGACGCCTCCTTGCAGCGAATACTGCCAATTTTCCAGTCTGCCATTTTTCCAACAGTTCTTTGGTAACTGCAAAGCTTCAGTGCTGCTGGATATATATAATCGCGGTACTGATGTTTGTTTTCAAGCAAAGGCAGCAGGAGCCTGTTTTGATCATACCTTCTTTGTGGATGCAGACGGTGCATGTGTCGGCAGCGTCCGTTGTGCAGTTGTCACGTGGGTGCTGCCGGATGCTGACGCCCACGATTTCGATCGGCAGTAAGGCGATGAAACTAGCGAAACCGAAGACCACAGGTAAGGAAGACGGTTAGGACGAGATGAATTCGTCCTGTCCTATAGTCACTGCGGTTCCCTGGCCAACAAGAGAATGTGGGCACTGTTTGTTGGTACCTATTACTCTGCTTATGTCAAAAAAAAAGTTTTCAAAAAAAATGTCGCTGCCATCTTGAATTTCAGCGCTGTTCCAGGATAGGGCCCCCCGTACTTTACCAGTAATTTCGACTTGCTGTGTCGGGAGCGCGTGCGCGAATTTTACGATATAAGCGTATTGGTTGTTTTTCAGACATAGAAGTGATAATGTTTTGGTCAATTGCATTTCATAGAATGCTCCAAACACGCCCGTGGAAAATTCCTCCCGCGTGTCACGTTATACTACTACACTACTATACTGTTATACTGTACTTTTATAGGGATAAACTGTTAAACCGCTTGCGGTTAGTCTCGAAAAGTACTGATGGTTCTCGGAGACCTGTTCTTTTCCAAGAGTACCTAACTCTTCCTTTCTGTTTGGTTTTTTTTTCATGGGATGTAATTACTTGCGAGCACAGCATAAGATATAAGTAGTTAATGAGCCCACCGCCGGATGAAATGCTCGAGTTACATTCATTTTTAGTTCTTAGAGGCAGTGTTGTGCAGTATGAATAATGCATGTCTTATGGGACATGCATTAGCACGTGTTCAAGTGCATCAACCGATTTTTGTCCAAATCAGATAGGAAAGTGAAGATAGATATGTGTCTGTGCTCAATGCCCACGTTAACTGCCATTATTTTACTCAAAGCAAATTTTTGCAGAGATGGCTCGATAGTTATTGTGTTTGGCTGCTGTCTCAGAAGATGCGGGTATGATCCGGGCTGCGACATTCTCATTTAGATGGAGGCGAAATTCCAGGCGCCAGTGTGCTGTGCAATGTTAACCCATGTTAAGGAACCACAGCTGGCCGAAATCATCTGGAGCCCTCCACTCCGGCGTCCCTCAGAGCCCAAGTCACTCTGAGACGTTAAACGCCATACAGCAAACCAAACGAAATTTTTCACATTGCAGGTGCCATGTGCCGCCTTTTGACTCCTCTGAGGTCCGTGTTAAACTGCCTTTAGCAGATAATAGATCACGGTTTCTTTTGTAGGCACATGTCGCCGATTGTGTAGAGGCTAAGTAGTAATCACATATAGTAGATTGATTCGCCCTTCACTATGGCATCCCCCAGGTGCTTAGGGATGTTAAACCCATGTAAGCCAAACTAAACTAAACGTTCTCAAAACTGGTTTGGCCGTCTTGCGAGCTGTGCCGGCTGCTATGATATTAACACTGACCTTCTTTCTTGTGTCTTTCAGCAGTGGCAGGTGTCTGTGCCCATCGCACCATCATTGAGAAAGGAAGAAGCCATGCGCCTTGGCCGCACTTGGCGCGTTCGTCACGTGGGTGCCAGTGGAGCCTATGGCCCGCTTCCTCGCCACCGCAACGATGAGGGGAGTGAAAATGGTGCCTAGAGGTGAGCAGCACTGCGAATAATTGTGTTCCAGTGGATCAAGTGAGCAGCCCAAGAATGGGGGCGCTCTCTCTTACCGCTTAACTGTGCTGTTGACGTTACTGAATCCAAGTGCGTCAGTAAGTGCTCTAGATAATAGATTTATTCGCCCTTCACTATGGCATCCCTCATAGCCAGAGTCACTTTTGACGTTAAGCCCCTATAAACTGAACTAAACGAAACGATAAACTAAACTAAACTAAACGTTCCCAAAACTGGTTAAGCCTTCTCTAGAGCTGCGCCAGTCATTGTGATATGAATACTGATCTTATTCCTTGTGTCTTCCAGCAGTGGCAAGAGTCCGAGCTCATCGAACTCTCATTGAGACGGAAGAAGCCATCCATGTGCATTGGCAGCACTGGGCGCATTCGTCACGTGGGTGCTAGCGGAAGCTCAGGCCCGCTTCCTCTCCACTGCAACGATGAGGAGAGTAAAATTGGTGCCTAGAGGTGAGCAGCACCCTGAATAATTGGGTTCAATTGGATCAAGCGAGCAGCCCAAGAATGGGGGCGCTCTCTCTTACCACTTCAGTATGCCGTTGACGCCTAACAAAGCTATACATACAACCCTATTTGGAACTGTACGAGGTCTTTAATCTTTTTCTTATTCCGCACAGAAAATTTTTAACATGCTGAACGTAATTGGGAGTGATCTTTGTTGGTACTTATGAAGTCTAGGACGGCACGTGATTGGGACAAAGTGCACTTAAGGGACCATTACTTCAACTAAATGAGGCGCTACTTTTTAATTTTTGTTTGAATGCATGATATTATATTGTGGAATTGGAAATATGCAATGAGAAAAAAAGCGCGCATAAAGAGCCGCTGCTGAAACCAAGCGCGTCATTAAGGGCTCTCGATGATGGTTAATACTATGAAAGCAAAGGCGCTGTCATTTTCTCCTGTTCTGTATGTGAACCTGAAGTACACTGTGAGCGAAGATATGAAGGGAGATAGGAGGTTAGTACGATTGTGCACTCTGCGGTTTCTTTCAGAGAACGCGCGATGACGTATCTGCGGTCGTGGTAGAAATCCGGTTTCGGAGGATTCCTGCTCTTGCTGTAGAAATTATAGCCATTCGTCGCACTGTTTTTCACGATTTGCAAGTTTACTGTGCACAAAATACGGCGATGCCTGAGCGTGCTCACTTAGAAAATCTGAAGTTTAACCGCCGAATTTTGTTTCCCGCACTTATTTCTATGTCTACATCCTCGCAAAACGCACTGACAATAGTTTGCTGCGAGTAACTGTGCCATCTGCGGAAGCATTACAAGCCAGGTTGTGCTCCTTTAAACCTAAAGCTGCACTCTTGTAATGCTTTCATAAGCAGAGGATCATTCTATGCATGTGGAGTTTTGAGTGCTTTAGCAAAACATTTTCAAAACGCAACTATGCATCCTTAGCTGGTCAAAAAAAGCTGAAGCATAAAGGGGAGAAGCATATGCCAGGTTTTTTAGGCAAGCCGGCTAATAATTTTTAAACATAGGGTTTTAAACATAGGAAGATAAGAGGAGCTTTTTCCTGAATAGTAATAGCCTCGTTTGTGGATGCCAAAAAAGAAGGAAGTCATAATTACTTAGTAAAGTAAAAAGCTAAAATTCTAATAGTTCATTTTTAAACTATTACACCTCGGCACCTGATTGCAATTAGGGATACGTAGTCGAGCGCTAATAGTAGCCATACCAGTTTTTACAGTTCTGAAAACACTGTTACCCTTGCCGCTGTGGCTCTATTAATTTGAGCTGTTTCTCGCACCAATCAAAAACCGCGTCCTTGTAGGGCACACAGCTGCGCCAGTTAAAAGTCGACGCTCCGTTAGACATGTAGAACGGGGCATTCTCTACATCACCAGTGCTGCAGCAACACATTTGCGAGCAGCGGGGAGCACTGCAGCTCGAGCGGGGCTCAGTGTGTCGCGTGGCACGTGCGGCACATAGTGTCGCAATTGGATTGATGTCACTTTGCGCTCTCCCACAGGCGCATGGTTTTCGGATGTCGCGAGAAATGGTCCAAAATATTTTAACCACATCGGCAAGGATTATCGCGATTTAAGAATCCTAAAAACTGACATGGTTATTACTAATGACAGGCTAGAAATATCAAAGTGCAATCAGGTGCCGCTCGGTAATGCATAAAACGTTAGCTATTATAATTATTCGAATTTTAACATGATTCTGTTTTCTGACGTCAGCAAACACTTGTATTGCTATTCCATAAAAAGCTTCAGTTTGCCACAAGGACTCTTTATCTCGGATTAGTGGGGCCGTCCTTCCTGAAGCACCTGGTATACATTGCATTTAAGTTTTAAAAAGGACAAAGCTCTCTCGGGTATGTATAAAGAGATATACCAATTCTCCCTCTAAATTTAGCAATTGGATAAGAGATGACGATCAATCCTGCCACCATCATAGTTATTTTTATTCATGAAGGTGTTACCCAAAATATTTAATGCTGTAAACACTCCGTCCCCGAAAATATATTTGGCTATGGAAGTCTCTCACTACGAATATTAGCGGCATCCAAGTCTCTCGGTAGACGACTGGCTGCTGTTAATATCTTTCACTTTTGAAGTTGATAAGTATTAGTCCATTGTCTAAACATTCTCTCTTTACTGAACTGTGTCGCTGTCAATGTTTGGCGAAACAATGCTGCCACTGATGAAAATTGCGTTTTAAAGTGTGTTCTTGTAAGATAATCATCGGCATCAACTTAGGGGTAAAACTCATCTGCAATAAAATTTCCCTTCATCAAAGTCTTTCGCAATAAATAATTATCGCCTGAATGTCTGGCAAAGAGCCAGTACGCGAATTTTCTTGCGCCATTATTTGCCCTGAAAATCTTTTAGCACTTATTAATTGGGCTACCCTCAACCAAACAGTCCATGCTCTATCAAAAAACATTCTTTTCTCTGTGTATTTATTGTCTAACACTAGCATATGCAGCGTCATTCGTCTTATGTCACGTGGCTTGCTTTAGACCCATATACATCATCATCATCCTGGCTGCACCCACAGCAGGGCAAGGCCCTTCCCTTGCCTCTCCAATTAAAACTGTTCTTTGCCAACTAGTTAATCTCTTCTTAATCTCATCCACCCACCTAACTTTCTGCCGTCCCTTGTTACACTTGCCTTCGCTCGAATTCCACTATGTTACTCTTAAGGGCCAGTGGTTATCTTGCCTTCACATTGCATGTCATACGCAAGCCCATTTCTTCCTCTTGATTTCGACTAGGTTGCCTTTAACCCGCGTCTGTTACCTCACCACTGTGCCTGCTTCTGGTCTCCTAACTTAACTCCGGTCTTCTAACTTCCATATCTCGCTGCACTGTCATTAACCTAACCAGAACCCTTTTTGTTAGCTTTCATTGTTAGCCGCCGCGGTGGCCCAGTGGCTATGGTGCTCGGCTGCTGGCCCGAAAGACGCGGGTTCGATCCCGGCCGCGGCGGTTGAATTTCTTTGGAGGAGAAATTCGAGGCCCGTGTACTGTGCGATGTCAGTGCACGTTAAAGAACCCCAGGTGGTCGAAATTTCCGGAGCCCTCCACTACGGCGTCTCTCATAGCCTCAGTCGCCTTGGGACGTTAAACCCCATAAACCAAATCAAACCAGCTTTCATTTTTCTGCATCATAGCTGAGTACCAGTGAGGTAAAGCTGTTGTATACTTTGGTCTTGACAGTTATCCGTAAACTGCCATTCGTGATCTGGAAGGACTTCCCATATGTTCTCCACCCCCTTTTTTCTATCTATTTCCCTCTCATAATCCCGATCAATAATCACTACCTGTCCTTAGTAGACATATTCCCTTTTCCCGCACCTCACTACCAATAACGAACTGTGTTCCCTCGCGATATTGTTGAACGTTACTTTGTTTTTCTGAATGTTAATTTTTAGACTCACTGTTCTCCTCTGCCTGTCTTACTCATTGATCATGCTTTGCAGTTCATCTTCTGTATGACTAAGCAAGGCGATGCCATGAGCGAATTGCAGATTACTTAAAATTTTTCATTAACTCCTATCTATATCAGCACTTTTGCTCGCTAGCTTCAGGTGTTCCTTCGGTGCAACACTGCACGGCCCAGAAGCACAACAACAAGCACTAGAAAAGATCTAGCCATTTTGTTTCGTCCATGAACAGGAGTAAGTGCCAGTAGCTGCCGCACTGCTGTTTCTGCGTCTATTTGATTCATTGTACTGTTCTTACCTCTTCGGGAAAAAAAATCCGGCGAATTAAACTTCTTAACAAGAAGAATCGTGACACCCTCAGATGCAAGAAAGATTTTTTTCATCAGACAGAAGTGACATACAAATATTGAGCGAACGTAGTTTTTCGTGAACGACAGCGAATGAACCCAGACCAGATTTGACATCTTCCAGGAAACCTGCTGCTGGCCTAGTTGAACTTTGCTGTTGAAGTGTTTTATGATAAGAAGGGAAGAACACGAAATGAGTTGTAGAGCCTGTCTTTGTTCCAGCCAGCAGAGCGACCTCTAGATGTTCCTTTGTTAGCGGGAATGGAAGTTTGCGTGTTATTCTGCAGGAGTCCTGCAGTACATGGAAGAAACTGATGTTTACTAGCAGAGCTATGAAATTAGTCATTGTTGTGCTTGGAATGCACCCATGGCCATGAACGGCCTGAGAATTATTTATACCCTTTTCACACCAGCATCAACTCCGCTGGTTCTATTCCCGAGCCCCTTATAGAGCGGACTCAATCATTTTTGTGCCCTTTTTCTGTGGGGTTGCATCCAGAGTAAACGTAATAGGCCTAGACTCGGTGAGAACTAGGACTTCGACATTTATTTACACTCCATAGCACTGACGAATACTATACAGCAAAATGCACCACATTCCTGAATCATGCGGCATTTTCCGCGTTTTTAGTTCATAAGTATTCGTGCGATGTGGATCGTTCCTGGGTAGACCCTAGGCTGCTGCGTTTCATCACTTCTAAAGCATTCTTATTTCCTGAAGATGAATATGAATATTTGTCCTGTTTCCCTTTAGTAATCGCTGGGATATCACTTTTTGGTATTTGCAGTTTTTTTTTTTTGCTGCGTAAAAAAATGCACATAACGTACATACTATGATGCGCAGTTTTTTTCATGTAATGTGCACGTTGTAACGGAAAGCATTTCATTACAACTCGGTGGTTACAGTGCTCCATGGTGAACTGGAGAACTCTTTTTTCAATCCGGTTGAGACGACAGAGCTTGGTCGGAAGCAAAACGCAAAAGCGCCCGCATCCTTTACGAAATCACGCACATTTCTAACCCGTGGGCATCCAGATTTGCCCTGAGCCATTCACTACTGTGTCCCCCGTAGCCCGAGTTGCTTCGGGTCGTTAAATCACCGCCTGTTGTAGTTTTTTTTTTTTGGAATACTGCGAAGTTAAATCTGCAGTAACTGAGTCAATGGCGTTCTTGTTTTTTCGTCGTGATTGGCAGCTCGAGCTCCTGACCAGCCCGTCGTCCAAGCCGCGGACGCCTGTTGTGTCTGGACTGTTATCATCACGTGGGTGCCGCCGAAGGCCGGCTGTCGTCCAGCAGCCGCTACTGACTCGGCCATGCAGAAATAATGGCCGAAAGTGAGTACGGTTGCACATGATTTTGCACGTAGCAGATGCAAACATGACTCTGTGGTCCATGGTCTGAAGGGCACTACTATAAATCTGCAGACAAGGCTAGACATATGCAGAATTTAGTAATAACTTAAAATCCACAGCATAAAACTCAAGATCACATTTACGCAAACCGTGAAATACGGCCCTGCTATGCTTACCATCTTCCTCACTGGAATAATCGTGCATGGTTTTGCCTGAAATACAGGGGGGGGGGGGGGGGGATAAAACTTACAAGCTTTTTTTGCGGTGAATGTCTCTGAGCACGCTAGTATTCTTAATATCCACCTCCGATGTTCAGCTGAATCAATGTAGCTAAAAAACTGAAAGTGCATGTTTGGCGCAAAACATCTCTTTAGTGAGATTTTGGTGTTATGTACTGCGTTTGCTTTATTTTCAGTTTTGTGCGAGAAAGTGATAAAGCGGTCTTCATCAGCTCTACCTACTTCTCTGCAAGAAAAAGTTGTGCTGTTTCATTATAAGGATGCGTCACAATTTTTGCTATTTACAGGATGTTGCAACTGAATTAACCTTCAAAACATAGTGGCATTATGACACCGGTTACTACGTTGAAAGTTGAAAGTTGAAAGTTTATTGAGTAATACAATAAAAGTTACAATTGTATACAGCGAGAGGTCCCATGGTACAAGACCGCGGGCGGGACCTCCCATGAAAATAAAATTCAATATGCAACATAATATAAAATACACAGCACATTAATTAGCGACGAAACAGAATAAATATAGGCACATAGTGTAATATTAGTTACTGAAATATTGAAATACAAACAATGTAATGCACGATAATATAAAATAAAACACTCACACATGCCGCAATACATAGAATCAATAACATAACAAAAAAAAATCACAAATTAAGAAGGAAAAGTCTTAGTTTGACCTTGAATAAAGAAAGCGTATTAGTTTGTTTGATGTCTATGGTCAAAGAATTCCAAAATGATACGGATGAAAAATGAAGGCATTGTTTCCCGTAGTTAGTTCTGACCTTAGGTAGTAAAAAGTTATTACGCAGCGCAAAACGTGTGACGGTGTTGCTCATGATCATGCCGGGAGAAAATATTGTCATGTGTGTTTCCACTTAACGTCATCTTCAACGAGCGGGGAGCCGATAGTCAACAAAGAAGCGAAGGGTGCCGTCTTTTTTCTTCACTAGCACCACCGGAGCAGCCCACGGGCTGTGAGATGGTTGGATAATGTCATCAGCCAACATTTCGCGCACTTGATGTTGTATGGTTTCACGTTCTTTCAACGAAACTCGGTAAGGTGACGACGAACAGGATGGACAGCGTCGTCGGTAATTATTCTGTGCTTGGCTATTGGCGTCTGGCGAACCCCAGGTGACGTAGAAAAGCAGTCGTGAAACTCACCCAGCAGAGCGACGAGCTCGTCTCTCTCCTGAGCAGAGAGCTGCGGTGCAATGCTGACACCTAAAGGCGGCACCGAGTGTTGGGGAGAAAGCGGACATGAAGGAGCCGCAGACAGGGTCGTAGCGTCGACAGGGGCGCTGAGGCGCTCGATAAGGCCGATTACTGTGCCCTTGGTGAGGTGCTGCGGAGCGCTGCGAAAGTTCGTGACGAGGACTTGGGTGCAACCAGAGTAAAGACGCGTGACACCTCTAGCAACACCAACACCCCTGTCAAGAAGCAGCTGCACACTACCAGCAGAAACACGCTCGAGTCAGGCGGCAAAGTCACGTGGTCCGCTAAGATGCGCGCCTCGGAGAACGTCGGCTCGGAGCTCGGCGGGTCAAGGCAAGGTCGTTGAAGGGTGAGGCGGCAGTCAGCGAGGTCGATAACAGCGCCGAACTCGGTCAGAAAATCCATACCGAGAATAATATCTCTCGAGCAGCGCTGCAAGACGACGAAGGTAACGGGGCACGTGAGACCGTTAATCTCAACGCGAGAAGTGCAGCGGCCTACCGGGGTGACGAGGTGGCCTCCGGCGGTTCGGATTTGTGGGCCATCCCACTGCGTTAGTACCTTGCGAAGGCGGCGGGTCAGCTCCCCACTCACAACGGAGTAGTCGGCGCCAGTGTCGACGAGGGCGGTCGTGGCGTGGCCGTCGATAAGCACGTCAAGATTATTGTACACTGGGCGATCAGAGGCGGCTATAGGATCGGCGGAAAGGTCGTCGGTCGGTGAGGGGGAGCGGGACGTCGTACGTGGAGGCTCTTTTACAGATTCTCGGTCGGCAACGCCACCTCCAGGCGTCGCCGGGCTTAGTTTTCCCGACGAGGAGAAAGGCTTCCGCGACGGTCGCGCAGAGGGGAATCGAAGCGGCGCGGCGGCGGCGAGCGAAACGCACGACGAGAAGGCCGCTCAGGTGGCGGGGAATGGCGCAGAAATTCCTCAATTTCCCGAGGCTGTTCGCCGTACCGGGGGCGGGGCGCATACCGCTCACCGCAAAACTACCGCATACCACCCGCAAATAAACGGGCTGACCGAGCGCCTTAACAAGACCTTGGCTGACATGCTCTCAATGTATGTAGACATCGAGCACCGAACCTGGGACGAAGTGTTACCTTACGTCACTTTTGCGTATAACACCGCAGTTCAAGAAACTACCGGATTTTCACCATTTCGCCTGGTGCATGGCAGGGAAGTCACTACCATGCTAGACGCTATGTTGCCCCACCATCCTGACGTCTACACTCACGCCGATGCTCAACTCGTCGCCCAACATGCGGAAGAAGCCCGACAGCTGGCCCGCCTCCGCATCCAAGCCCGCCAGCAAGTCGATGCTCGGCAATACAACCAAGGCCATCGGGATGTTCAATTCAATCCTGGTGATCGCGTGTGGGTGTGGACTCCAATTCGACGCCGTGGCCTTCGCGAAAAGCTGCTCAAAAGATACTTTGGCCCGTACGAAGTGATTCGCCGTATAGGCGAGTTAAATTACGAAGTGTTGCCGATAGTAACGCGTGCGTCCCGCCGCCCGCCTGCCTCCGAGGTTGTTCACGTCGCTCGCCTCAAACCGTACTGTGACCGCTCGGAGCACGTGGCCTAACTCTTCGCGCCTTACGCGTTTTTCAGCGCTAATTTTGCTTCTCTGCGCATCGGGACGATGCGCCTTTCGGGAGGAGAGCAATGTCATGTGTGTTTCCACTTAACGTCATCTTCAACGAGCGGGGAGCCGATCGCCGGCAAAGAGGAAGAGGCTCCGTGGAAAATCGCTCGTGAGCCCGGCCGCGACCGCTTGGACTGTCCCTGGCGCTGCTCCTGTGGTCTCCAGTGTCCCCACGACCCGCGTCGTTTGAACGACCCGTGACAATATGCTTAGCGGGAGATAATGATGAAGAATCTTAAAGAATAGGATACCAAGGTTGTAAAAATAAAGGGCCGAGATAGGTAGAACGTCCAAATCTATCAACAAAATGCGGGAGGGTGACATTCGAGGGGTATTGGTTATGATGCGCATGGATTGCTTTTGCAGTTTTATTAAAGGCCAGAGATGAATATGATAGGCGTTACCCCAAGATGAGATACCGTAGTTTAAGTGGCTGTGGATGAATGCGTAGTAAAGAGGTAGTACAGTTAGGACTGGAAAATAGCTTCGGGCTTTAATTAGTGCGCGTAACCCATAAGAAATTTTCTTGCACGTTTCAGCTTCATGATGATGGAATTTTAAGTGAGGGTCAATGATAACACCAAGAAAAGAAAATCGATCTTGCGGTGAAATAGCAGCAGAATTGAGGTATAGAAGTGGTGTGATGGGCAATGACTTCTGAGGGGGATGGAAAATCTGAAAACAAGTTTTAGTGACGTTCACGGACAGGCGGTTAATGTGGCACCAACGCTCAAGAGAATTAAGATCATTCTGTAGGTTAAGAATCAGCTGATTAATGTCCTGGTGCGATTATAGCATGGTAGAGTCATCTGCGTATAGTATACTATTGCAATTCTTTATACAGGATGGTAAATCATTAATGTATAGTAAAAACATTACAGGGCCCAGAATTGAGCCCTGTGGAACACCCTTGTTAATTAAAGCTATGTTAGATGTATGGTCATTAATAGAGACTATGTGCTCTCGGTCACAGAGAAAGCTCTTCAAGAGCATTAGGGGAGGTCCAGTGATACCATAAGATTCAAATTTGTGAAACAAGACGGAGTGATCAATGGAATCAAATGCTCTGCTAAAATCTATGTAAACTGCTCCTGAGAACATTCCTTTATCAATTGTTAGCCTAACGTAATCTATGAGAGACGCTATTCCAGTATCTGTAGATAGTCCGCGCCGAAAGCCGTGTTGACTATCTGTCAATATGTTAAATTTTTCAATATAACTAGACAACCTTACTTCAATTAGTTTTTCTAAAATTTTGTCAAAAAAAGGAAGAATTGCAATCGGACGATAATTATTTAGCAAAGCTGGATCACCTTTTTTGAAGACCGGTATTATTTTCGCTATCTTGAGCTGCTTGGGATAACTGCCAGATTTAAAAACGGGATTGCAGATGTGGCTAAGGACTGGAGCAGTGTTCCTGCAGTGTTCTTACCTTGCTACTAATAACTAGCCTCACCTTCAAAAGCTAGTGGCATGACGAGACAGGTTGCTGCAGTCATAACATACTGTTCTTTCTTTGCTACTAATAACTAACCTAACCTTCAAAAGCTAGTGGCATGAGGAGACAGGTTACTGCATTTCTGCTGTGTTCTTTCTTGCTACTAATAGCTAACCTAACTTTGGAAAGCTAGTGGCATTAGGAGACAGGTTCCTGCCTTTCTCTTGTATTGTTTCTTTCCTGCTAATAACCTAACTTAACAATGCTGGTCCCATGATGAGACAGGTTATTGCATTTCTGGTGTGGTTTTTCCTTGCTACTAATAACTAAAGTGACCTTCAAAAGCTTGTGGCATAACGACACAGGTGACTGCACTTCTCCTGTCTGTCTACTATCTTTGCTACTGATAACTACCCTAACCTAACATACTGATACTGATAACTAACCTAACATTTTCCTTTACCACGCTGACTAATCCTCTTATCTGAGCTTACCAGGTCCACCCAGCGCCTCCCCCCCCCCCCCCCCCGTCGCAGCCCCTTTAAAGCCTTTGTTCAATCCCCACCCCCCGGATATAAGTTTTTCCACTATTGCAGCTTAACGAATCAAGATTCACCTCCCTCCCCTTCCTGACACGCATCCCCTCTCACACCACTTTCGTTCCCCACCCCCGGGGCCTTCCTCCTCGGAGTGAAGGCCCTATTTAATCCCTGCCAATGATGAACGCTTTGCCCAGACGAAGACAAGTCCCCTTGTCGAAACGTTGGCTCAAGCAACCTGAGGTTTTCCCCTCCCTTGTTCATTTTGTGATAACCTGCAAAAGTTAGTGGCATGAAGAGACAGGCTACTGCATTTCTGCTCTGTTCTTTCTTTGCTACTAATAACTAACCTAACCTTCAAAAACTAGTCACGTGAAGTGAATGGTAACTTCATTCATGCTGTGTTCTTTCTTTGATAGTGGCAACTAACCTAATCTTGAAATGGTAGTGGCATGACACCAGCATCAACACCGGTGGTTCCATTCCCGAGGCCCTCATAAATTGGACTCAGTCATTTTTGTGCCCTTTGTCTGTGGGGTTTCATCCATGCGTAAGAGGTCTAGCTTCGTTGAGAACTGGGACTTCGACATTTATTACACTCCATAACCCTGACGAATTCTATAGCGCAAAATGCACCACATTCCTGAATCATGCGGCAGTTTCCGCTTTTTAGTTCATAGCATTCATGCGATGCGGATCATATGCGTATTTCGTAGCCTGCTGGCTTTCATTGCTTTTAAGGCATTCCGATTTCCTGAAGATGAATGTGAATATTTTGTTATTTTTTCATTTAATAATCACTGGTATGTCTCGTTGGTATTTACAGCTTTTTATTTTGCTGCGTAAAAAAAATGTACGTAACGTACTTGCTATGAGGCGTAATTTTTTTTTAATTAATGTGCACGTTATAACACAAACCACTTTATTACAACTCGGTGTTTGCTGAGCTCCGTGCTGAACTGGAGGACTCTTTTTTTCAATGCGGTCGATGATGATGATGAAAACGTTTATTTAAAGCCGCAATGACTTAGTTTAAGGCAAGGCTGATCGGGTGCCCAGTCCGGGACGCCGTTGGTAAGAGCCGCTTTCCGTTCTCTGGCGACGAGAGCTCGTTGTTCCTCGAGGTCTGAGCTGGACAGGGCCGCCTGACAGCCCTCCTGCGTTGGCTGATTTATGATGTCAATACTATTATTTGCCGGAAAAGTCCATACCATATGGTATAAGTTTGCCTTCTGGACACAATGTTTGCACTGTGCCGAAAAGTACTCGGGCTCAATGGCGTGAAGCTTAGCTGGATTATTAAACGACAAAGTTTGTAGCCTTCGAAGGTCACATTCCTGTTAGTTACTAAGACTCTTAGCGGGCCTCGGGAGTGTCTGCCTTTCAAGGCGCATATGCTGTAATATCTCTGAATATGTTGTTATCGGAGAAGGAGAGCCTGAATCAGTGAGGGAGAACGTAGAAGGATTCCGGGGAAGAAAAGCTCTGGCCGAAGCGTGTGCGCGCTCGTTTCTTCAACTCCCTGGTGACCTGGTGCCCATATTAATTCCTTCCGTTCAGCTGAAGTCCAACTTTAACTGAGAATCTTGCGGACTAGCGGCGTGATTCTGCCACGCATATAGTTTCTATAATCCGCCTAGGAATCTGTAACTGTGTATTTCTATGCGGAGTGCGTTGCGGCTAGTGCTATCGCTACTTCCTCCATAGCCTGGGTATCCCCGTTACGAACTGAAAGCCCGTCCACGACCTGCATTTGGTGCACCGCTAAGATTGTTGATACTCCTTGTACAGGACCCGTAGCGTCCACGAAGAAGGCTCCTTCTTCTCTTAAATAGCACTCGTTCAACTTCTTGCTCCTCGCCACTCGTCTAGCATAACCATGCTCCAGGTGCATGTTTTTGGGAAGCGGAAGCGTAAGGAATTTGCTCTTCAATTTTCTAGGTATATTTTCTCTCCCAGCCACTTGCTCCGGAAAGCTAATGTTTAAATCTTCTAAGACCCTGCGGCCGGTCGTAGTTGTTTCCAGTCTCATTACCTGGCTTGTAAGATGGACGCTACTCAATTCATCAGCCGTATTGTGTACCCCTAGTTTTAGCATACGCTCAGTAGATACTTTCATGGGTAAGCCGAGTGCCTTCTTATAAGCGGTTCGAATGATAACGTGCAGGTGGTTTAGATCGGTCTTCCGCATACGAAGGTACGGAGCCACGAACACTATCCTACAGATGACAAAGGCCTGTATTAGTCCAAGGGTATCCTGTTCTTCCATGCCGTTTTTCTTGCTTGTGATCCGAGATATCTTGTTCGCACATCGTTCGGAGCTTGGTGACCGCTGCTGCGTTCAAACAATTGTGGTTAATGAGCAGCCCCCAAAACCGTATTGTTTACACCTCGGGAATATTTGTATCGTGGACCAAGATCTCCAGCGATGCAGTATCCATCTTCCCCCGCAGCACGAGGAGCTCCGTCTTGTCCGGAGAACAGCGCAGTCCGCATTCTTCTGCATATTCTTGAACCGTACTGGCACCCTCTTGGAGGGCCTCCTCCATCTGTCCAAAGTTTCTCTCCGTTGCCCATATGGTTATGCCATCCGCGTAGAGGGCGTGCCAGATTCCCTTTATGGCACTAAGTTGTTCCAGCAGGTGCATGAGAGCAACGTCGAAGAGCATTGGAGAGAGGATTGCTCCCTGAGGCGTCCCTTTGGTCGGAAGCAAAACGCAAACGCGCCCGCATGCTTTGCGAAATCACTGCTCATTACTTACCCCCTGGGCATCCAGATTTACCCCGAGTCATTCACTACTGTGTCCCCCCGTAGCCTGTGTCGCTTCGGGACGTTAAACCACCGCCTGTTGTGGGTTGTTTTGGAATACTGCAGAAGTTCAATTTTCCGTGAGTCACTGGCGTTCTTTTTATTTCGTCCTGATTGGCAGCTCGCGCCCTTGGCCAAGCCCTCCGTCCAAACCGGGGGCGCCTCTTGCGTCTGGAGTGTTATCATCACGTGGGTGCCGCCGACGGCCGGCCATTGTACAGCAGCCCCTACTGACTCGGCCGTGCAGAAATATTGGCTGAAAGTGAGTGCGGTTGCGCGTGACTTTTCCACGTAGCAGATCCAAACACGACTCGGTGGTCCACGGTGTGAAGGCCACAACTAAAAGACTTCATACAAGGCTCGTATATACAGAATTTCGTAATAAGGTAAAATCCATAGCTTGAAACTCAAAATCAAGTTTACACAAATCGTGATATACGAGTGCCGTGTACTGCACTGCCATTTTCTCCAGTGGAATCACCGTGCATGGTTTTACGTGAAATAAAGAGGGGGTGAAACTTACAAGCTTTTTTTGCGGTAAATGTCACTAAGCACGCTCATATTCTTAATATCTATCACTGATGTTCAGCTTTATCAGTGTATTAAGAAACTGAAAGTGCATGATCGGCGCAAAACATGTCTTTAGTGAGATGCTCGGGTTATGTACTGAGTTTGATTTATTTTCAGTTTTCTGCGAGAAAGTGATAAAGCTGTCTTAATCAGCTCCACCTATTTCTCTGCAAGAAAACGTTGTCCTATTTCATTGTAAGGACGATATGAACCAAGTGAGGGGTGATAATTTTTGTTCTTTACAGGATAATGCAACTGGACGCCACGTTTAAAAGGTCGGTCGGACCGTTTTTTTTCGTGAGAAGCCTTGACGGAAACCGAGCACCGGAACTATATAGAGCTGGAGATAATCGTGGCTGTTCTGACACTCATGTTTAGATTGCGGCTGTAGGGCAAAATGTCGTCAAAGTTTGAGGGTCCAAGAGGCCTTTTGCAGAAAATTAACACGAACTGTTTTCTATGTGCCATCAAATGGCGTAGTACATGTTTTCACGCCAATGGTGTCAAATTTGGCGCTGACAGAAAAGATTGGCGATATTTGGCTACTCTTGACCTCTGTATGGCAACTTTCCTGAACTGGTCAAAAGAAACACTGCCGACACCTTAGGCAAATCGCACTATTTTGTTTTTTTATTGCAGGTGAGTTAGCACACGTGTTAATTTCACATCGTTTCTTCTGCAGATGACTGCTGCTCCTGTTTAGCGTCAGCCTCACGGCGTAACCACGATTATGGGTATGTGGATAACTTTGCTCTACCTCTGACATTCTCTTAGTGAATAATTATGCCCCTTTCTGATGCTGCATTACCCACTCTGCAGTACATATGGGTGTGTAGGAGAAATTAATATGCATTCTGTTGCACTAAAAGGCGCGCAAGCGGTATGTGATATTAGCACGTTTCGAAGAGCCGCAGGTAGTATAAATTAGTTAGAGATCCTCGATAATGACGTTGCTCATATCCAGTGCATCATTTCGGGAAGTTAAACCCATAATTCAAATTTGACGGCAATTATAGCCAGTCACGTCGATGCTGCAATAACTTTTTTTGTCATTGCTCCTTATCTAGACAAACGCGAGCTGGGACCGTGCCACTAACGTTCTCTCTCTTGATGGACAGTCTGACTCTGGGACGAGCCATCCACCACTGTGAGAGCAAGATGCGCCTGCTGTGACTGGACTGTTATCATCACGAGAGCACCACTAACCTCTGAATCCTGTACAGCGCCCATTCCCTGCCCACTATGGTGGGAAAGGCGTCCTGAAGGTGAGGAAGAGTGCCAGTGGCTTTGCGCAAGCAGTAGACGCAGCCATAGCTCAGTCTTCCATGCTACAACACGTGGAATTTGAGGCACAGAGTGCAAGTCTAAACTCAAACAGGATGGGAATTGACTTCGCTGAAACTTGTTAGGCGTGCTTCTGAAAGATAGGCAATTCCAGTTATTCAAATACGCGCGGCAAGCACTGCACTTAGTTCATAACCTTCCTTCTCATTTCAGTAAGTGAGCGAAGTTGTTCGGAATCATAAAGAGAGTCAGAGTTCTGGCTTTTGCACTCGCTGGAATACTTGTGACAAGCCTTTGTTTCGAGCCGCCGCGGTGGCTCAGTGGCTATGGTGCTCGGCTGCTGGCCCGAAAGACGTGGGTTCAATCCCGGCCGCGGCGGATGAATTTCTTTGGAGGAGAAATTTGAGGCCCGTGTACTGTGCGATGTCAGTGCATGTTAAAGAACCCCAGGTGGTCGAAATTTCCGGAGCCCTCCACTACGGCGCCTCTCATAGCCTTAGTCGCTTTGGGACGTTAAACCCCATAAACGAACCAACCGTTTCGAGATCTCCACTCTCAAAGCTGACGTTAAGTCCATCCAATCAAACGCATGCACGACGTTTGGGGTTGGCGAGGAACTTCCCATATCAAGACATCCCCCTAACGTTTGGAGTTCATTCCATTTCTGTTAATGAAAGCAAAATATTAAGTGGTCAGTTTCTCTAGTTGTTCAGTAACAGGAAGGTTTTTTTTGGTTTCATTTAGAAAAAGAATCAACCAGGGAAGGAGGAAATGTGTGCTCTGTTATCCTTGCAATGCCACGAGAAAACCACTGCTGAAACGCATGCGTTCTTCGCTAAGTTGCTCTCCCTACTTCCGATGCTAAATAAGGCTCTGAGTGAGTCATGCACGTACGGTAGAAAGACAAGGCACATATGGAAGAATTGCGGACTGCTGCTAGACACTGCCCCGACAGTTCTTGCAAAGGAGTTAAATAAAGGCGGTCACCTAGCATAAAGTTCCGTGTGTTTGTAATTATGACACGTACAGTCGATTGCCAGCCTATGATGAAGTGGTTGCTCACAGTGCTGCTTCCTTTCATAGCAGGGAGGTGCTTTGGTGCAGGCTGCCGCCGGAGAGCTCACCGAACCAACCAAGTGGCCGCCGTCATCTGCACCGCAGTCGTCACATGGACGGACGGTCGACGCAACAGTTGGACTTTTAAAGCCAAGGTGAAGTATTTAGCATGTTTTTTTTTTTTTAATATGCTCTTGTTCTTGCTACATTGTGGCAGAAAAGTTTTATTATGCATTGATAAAAATGAATAAAACTTCAAATATGTGAGCAAATAAGCATCAGTATAGGAATTATTATTAGTACTATAAATCGCAAAAACTTTTGCCTTTGAGCCATAAAAAATGACTGCAAATTTAGCCGTATGTTTAAAATGCACTGCCTGCGTCAGCTAAATGTAAGCAAGTTTTCATTTAACGTAAGACGCTCTGCTATAGCCACACAGAGTGATGTTGAGAGTTTGTCGAAGTCTTTGGTAATTCTCATTTTTTTATAACTGTTGAACACTAAAGGCTAAATACCCTAATTGTTTACTCTTTTCTTAGGGAAATATTCGTGGATACGGAAGTTGTAGATCATTACGAAAAAGAGGAGTTTGAAATGTTTATAAAATGGTACCAAATACGTACATTTTCTAACCGCCCATAAACAAATCACGGCAAGGAGCTGGCATCTACTGCTGAATATCTTGGGCCCACTGCAAACGCAGCCACGTCGGGGACCGCGCTCTGATGATGAGCGGTTTCTTTCCCCCCAGAAACAGCGTCATGGGCGCTCAAGTAGCCCGGTTGCTTTTGTATTACGCAGGCTTTTTCTTTCGTCTGTTAAAAGACGATCATAAATGGCACCTTGTTCTTAATATTTCAGGTTGCTCCTTTTTCACGTTATCTACGTCTTGCAAATTTACACTTTTACCCGAATAGCCGTATTTGCAGAGTTTCTAATCACTTCAAAAATTAACTTGAAAGAAAGTTACTGAAGACTGTCACGCTGCTCTCAACAGTATACTTATTTTCGCTCACACATGACACTGCTTCATTTTTCCTAAACGGTGTATACATTGGGCTAACAGACCATGTATAAATTTGTTTTATCTTCTTTATTTCGATCTGAACAGTTCGATAATTCTAGGCTGGTGGTTTCGCCTCTCCACTATATATGCGCTATTCTCCGCACACACCCTCTGCTGATAGTGAAGGTAGCTTGAAAGAAAGGGTACGATTGCCTGCAGGCAGGTAGTGCGCCTGCCACCCGCGGCCCCAGTGTAGCACGCGCCGTGGTCTGTTCGTCGGTAAGATAGGCGTCGCTGGCTAGAGGTGGTGCCAGAGAAGCGCAAGCCTGAGACGAGACTGATCGGAGGTATAATTTGCGCCCTGCTGCAGACGAAACACAGAGCCAACGATGCTCGGCAGTGCGTGTTCTGTGTGCGGCAAATTAAACAGCGTCAGCCTTTAGCCGCAGTCTTTCAACTGTCTTTCGATTTTTAATTATTCAAATGAACTTTCTGTAAAGCCCTTTCTCTTAAGTGGAGCTGCGTCTACATCGACTAGCTAACGTCGTCTCGGAATGTGCCATAACCTCCTTCGAAACCGTATCGCAATTCCCCTCATATGCGTAGCTGCCGCACCGGGAAGCTGCTGTTCGCGCTGCCATCTAGAAAGGGGTCGGCACATGAGAGGGTGCTGCTCTAATGGCCGGACGACGCTTGTGCTTGCAATGTTTGAAAGCTGAGGAAGTGCAGCTGTGGGAGTATTGTATACTGCTCCCCTTCGAGAATTAAATGGTTGGCGTGTGAGGGCATGCGAAAAATATTATTATGGCAAGAATTTCAAAAACAATTTGATTCCATGGAACGCGATAACATCGACTGAGTACAAAATCAAGCTACGATGAGTTCATGTTAGGATTAAGTGCTGCTTGTGAAATCATGAGTTCTTTGATCAGTGCCCTAGACTCCGCCGCATTTCACAGGCCACTGCACTCGATGGAACTCTATGGCACCAGAAACAAATGCTAAAGATAATTCTGGAGTGCCCGGTATAGCGCTATGCACATCTACTGCCCTTCGTGGTTTATTACAAGCAACCCACGAGGCGGTAACTGTCTTTGTATAGTTAACCGGCCTATTTAATTTAACAAGCAACATATAAGATTCAGTAACTCTTTTGTAATGTCAACAGGCATATTGAATTTAACAAGCAACCTGCGAGGGAGTAACGGTTTTTGTAATGTCAACAGGCCTAATGAATTTACCATGCAACCCACGATGCAGTAAGTACTTTGGTAATGTCAACCAGCCAATTGAATTAAACAAACAACCTACGAGGGAGTAACTGTTTTTGTAATGTGATCCAGCCTATTGAATTTAGCAAGCGACCTACGAAGCAGTAACGGTTTTTCAATGGGCAGCCGGCCTGTTGAATTGTGCAGGGCACTAAATATCCAGTTCAGCTGAACTTCTGCTGTATACTGTAAAACAGCATGTTTTTTCTGGTTGGTGCTCCCTATCTCAAAGTCTAAGCAGCAACAATAAAGTTGTTTCAAATGCCTTGCGGCTCCACGGGAACTAACCTCGAGGGGAACCCTCATGCAACCACATTTCGATGGAGGGCAAAACGTAAAAGGCTCCCATGTGATCCGCGATGCCAGCGCATGTTAAAGAACCAGACATGGTCCAAAGAATACGGAGCCATCAAGTGCGCCGTCTTTTATAGCGCGTGTGTCACTCTTGGAAAACCACAATTAACGATTCACATTTAAATTTGTCAGCAGCACCCGAAGCCAAGGCTGGGTGTATATAGCTGTATAGCGACTTCTGTAATTTTCATGCTCATAATTACTAATATACACCACAGCACATGTCTCTAAAGCACCCTTCAAAGACAACACCATATTCCCTAGACGTGCCTTTGTTCACTCCAAACCAATGAGCTGGCGTGGCGAAGTGGTTAGAATGCTCGTCTCGCACTCCCGAGGCCCTGGTTCGATTACCCAACTCGGCCAATTTCCTGCTCAATTTTCTTTATTAATGCTTCTGAGATTTTTTGCTCATGGCCAACGCCGCTGACGACACCGGCTTTTCTTCGACATGGGGCCGTTGTTTAATTCTGGCGCGCTAAAACTTCCAACTTGGTTTTTAAACATGACTAGTTATGCCCAGTTGGCCCTCAATGAGAATTTTTCTGTCCCAATCGACCCACTAATGGAACCACTTACTTCCCAGTTGGTCCCCAGTTCCTCCCATTTGGCTCTCGACTGGGAAATGATGTCTCTCATTTGGTGGCAAACTAGACCCATTTGCCGCCCACTCTGCGGCAACTGGATTTCGAAGTGGAACCAGTTGGAGTCTAGTTGGAACCAGTTACTCCCAATTGAAACCAGTTACTCACACTTCAGTTCGCTTTATTTGGAGCCCTAAAGCTGCACTTCTGTGGATGCTGATAAATAATTACTCCTCCTATATTTAAAATATATTTCACTTTGGGGACTACCCAAGAGCACAATTACCGTAATGAAAAACCTACAATGTTGTCAGTCTCGCGTAATATGCAATTCTTCTAGCCGGAATGCCCAAGTTACTCTAGTGTTGCATTTCCAAATCATGGCTTCACTTCTGCCCTCCAGTCTGGTTGTCTTCCTTGGAAGCCAATGCCTGGCTCAATCACCCCAGCTGAAGCAGACTTTCCTGCCTTTGCACGCACATCGTCACGTCAGCGGATGCAACTCACTGCGGTGCATCCGCGGCCAGCCACAGCCGGCTGCGGTGCAGGAGGTGGGGTTAAGATGCTTCCTTTTAAATCCTCCACGTACTGTATGATGACGCGTGTTCAGATAGTGCCCGCTGTTTTTTTTTGTAGGAGACACAGAAGTTATGCGGATGGAATCATGCGTCTAAACTTCGTTCTCTGCGCACACTGCAGCGCACATATGGGTGCGAATAAAACTCGGCGCACACTCGAACCAAGTATCCCTTCTCCTAAAATGAATGCTCATAACGATGCGTTAAATTCTCCTAAAGCAAGTATTCATTTCAAAACACCCACACTTCTTCCGGAACTCCATCACTACTGCCAATTAGACATTCCTTCAACATGACTCATTAAACACAATGTATTTACACTACTCACAATTGGACATTTCTTCAACACGGCTGCATTAAACACAATGTATTTAATTTCGTGTGCGTGATTTTTGTTAGCTGCTTCATACTTGCGTCAAAATTGCTTGATGCTGTTTTATTCCATCAACATGGAGGTCCTAACAACGGTTTCATTACTGGCCCCTCTTCGGTAATAAAAACAATAAATGCGCGTTCGATCCTGGCCGTGGCTGTTGCAATTCGATGAAGACGAAATTCTAGAAGCCCATGCACTGTGGTATGTGAGTGCATGTTAAAGAGCCCCAGGTGTTCAAAATTTCTGGAGCCCTATACTACGGCGTCCACCAGAGCTTTAGTTTCTTTGGGATATTAAACCCCCATGACCCATTAACCATATTTAAAAAAAAATACTGATTGTACTTTTCAGGTGGGCATTTCAAAAGGCATTGACATGCCACAGGCTGCCAGTCGGCAGCCACCTTGATACAGCAGCCGCCTTGTTTTCAATGCCGCCAGTGCTCTCTGGTCATCATGACATCCCTGAACGATGCCCAGTCGACGATTGGAGGTACAGGGGCCACACCTCCTTGCCGAGCCCATGAAGACACCGGTATGTATGGCGCTCTGAAAATCGGCGATGCTTCGGCTGCGCAACACGTGGCAAGAGTTTAAATATGAACCTGGGAGGTACATAATCAGTGGAGAGTATCTCAAAATTTCGTGCACAGAGGCTGTTAAATTTTACAGTAACAACGCGTCATTCGTGCAAGCATTTTCCTCCAACGCGTCTCTCTCTAGCCTTAGCAACATTCATCTAATCCTTTTTTTTCTTAAGCAGACTTCAGCCATATTTGTCGTCTGCGAAATCCATAAATTTGGGGAGGAAGAGCATTGGCGTCTCTCATAGCCTTAGTCGCTTCGGGACGTTAAACCCCATAAACCAACCAACCATACATAAGTTTTAAAAATAGCACAGAGATATTTAGATTCCGTGCAGGAAATCTGCATTAAAGCGCGAACTTAACAACTTGTTTCTGCCGACTGCCTGAACGTGTACGAAGCATGTTATAACAGGTGTGTACCTACCATGCAGAATTCTCCCACGAGGAATGGCTTGATGAAGCCTTCAAAGCCGCAGCTGTCCTAGAACTGCTAACCTATTAACAATCCATTAATATTCAAAGAGTTCAAATCATTCCGCAATAAACTAACCGCATGGTTAAAAAATCCAAATACGTGTACTCAATATTGTCAGTGGACAAAGAATAAGACAGTGCTGTGCTCGGGCAATGAGCGCGAAGAGGACGAAGTGTGATCTGTGCGCCGTTGGCCGGTAGTGGTTCGATTGAGCTGCTGTCAGCATCCCTCAGTGACTACTCCTTGTGTGCCTACATTTACGTAACATCTCTTGGTGGAGGTGCGGGGTACGAGCCGCCATGCCGCTGACCAAACGAGCCGACGAGCCGACGAGCCGATCTGTCGAGATAGCTACCGACGCGCCTGCCACGCCAACTGTCGTCCTAGCCCACCCTCGAGACCCGGGCACATTCTGCGGTACCGATGGCGTGGACGTCGAAGACTGGCTCTCGCTGTAGGAGCGTGTGAGCACACACAACAGGTGGGACCCCACGATGAAGTTGGCCAACGTCATTTTCTACTTGACGGGCACTGCAAGGGTCTGGTTCGAGACACACGAGGAAGAACTGACCAGTTTTGACCTGTGCAAGCAGAAGCTTACCGAATTGTTCGGTAAGCCATTCGGACGTCAGCTGGCTGCGAAGAAGGAGCTTGCATGCCGCGCACAATCGTCAACAGAGTCATATGTGTCTTATATTCAGGGCATTTTAGCCCTCTGCATGAAAGTTGATTCCGCCATGTCAGAGATTGACAAAGTCGGTCACGTTCTCAAGTGAATTGCAGACGACGCCTTCAACTTGCTGGTGTACAAGGACTGCGGAACGGTTGACGCCATCTTAAAAGAATGCCGCCGGTTTGAACAAGCGAAAAGCCGCCGTATTTCCCCTCAGTTTACGCGGTTGCCGAACACGGCGGCAACGTCGTCCTGCGTTGACTCATCCCAACCGTGCTCCCTGCCAGCGTCCGACAGCCTGACACGACTTGTGCGCCGAGAACTAGTCCCACAATTTCCCAATTACCGGTACCGGACAGTGCCCCTGCAGTACCCCTTTTACAGGCTGTTGTCCGACAAGAATTCGCCAATCTCGGGATCCGACCTGTATGCTCCATTAGTAGCCCAGATGCTCGTCATGTGTCTCCCGTGCTCGGTGCCCGACATCCGTACCAAACTCGCCGCAGCCGCAACCCGGATGAGTGGAGAACACCTGACGACAGGCCCATCTGTTTTAACTGCTCCCGAGTTAGTCACATCTCCCGACACTGCCGAAGCCATCCGTCATCGACCTACCACCGCTATCCTGATTCTTTCTATCCCCGCCGCTCGTCGTCGCCCCATGAACCACAGCTCGCAAGCTCCGACGCTCGGGCCCCTCCAACTAACCGCTCGTCATCGCCTTACCGTCGTCGATCTCCGTCGCCCCAAACTCGCCGCCCGTCATCTCCTGGCCCGTATGCTCGATCACGTTCGGAAAACTGATGGCTGCAGCGTCTGGAGGTGATGCTGCTCCGACGACCGACCTTGGAAATCCTCCTTTGACTCTACATGCCCGACGGAATATACTTAGCGTCGACGTGGAAGGGATCCCTGTTACCGCTCTCATCGACACGGGAGCGCACATCTCCGTTATGAATGCCTGTCTACGCCGTCGCCTAAGGAAAGTGCTCACTCCTGCCCACTCCGCTGTTGTTCGCGTCGCCGATGGCGGTACTTCCGCTGTCGTTGGAATGTGCACAGCCCGTGTGTCAATCGCCGGCCGCCATACTTCGGTTCTCTTCACTGTCCTGGAACAGTGCCCTCATGACCTCATCCTTGGCCTTGAGTTTCTTTCCGAACATTCTGCCCTCATTGATTGCGCCACAAGTGTCGTTCAGCTCGCCCTACCTTTTAACGAGGAGCCACCGGCTCCAGTTGTTCATCGCCTATGTACCGTGGATTTTGTCCGCCTCAACCCCGAAGCCGTCACTTACGTATCATTCTCTTCCGTCCCGCCAGTTCCCGATGGCCAATACATCGTTACTCCAGCCCTTGATGTGCGTGAAGCCAGGTCCACGAAGACTGAGGAGCCACCGGTTTATGGAAGTCAATGTCGAGGCCTGTGGACACACCCAACGGCAGGGGCTGGGGTACTTGTTTCTCGTGTGAGTGTCGGTGGTCAATGGGTTCTCTGTCAGTGGCGGCGGTCTCGGTTCAGAGGGGTCGTAGGTCGTTGGGTCTTCTAGGTTCTCAGGTGGCCGGTGAGTGGGGTCACAGGGCAGTTGCGGCGGTCGTTGTGTGGTCGTTGTGTCGTCGTGTCTTCTGGTCGGGGCTTGGGGCGGGGCGGTGAAGAGAGGCGGCGTCGGGGCATACCTGGCAGGCTGGGGAAGCGCCGGCAGGCGCGAAGCCGTGAGCTCTCCACAGAAGACCTCGGTGTACACCAGGCTCCTAAGCTCCGGGACCGGGATGAAGAAGGTACCCAGCACCTCCACCAAATGTTACGTGACGGCAAGCGATGATGAAAGGACTGCATGACCGATGGCGATGATATGATTTAATGTCTGCGAGCCTAGCACGAGCGCTCCTGCCCATGCCACTGCCCGCTTCGTCGTCTTATAGTCTGTCACAATATGTCTATTTAGGGCAGGTAGTGCCTGCTGATCCGTATTATGAGAGGGGAATAACTAGAAGAATAACAATGGGGTGGAGTGCATATGGCAGATTCTCTGATATCATGAATGCCAGTTTACCAATATCCCTCAAGAGAAAAGTATACAACAGCTGTATCTTACTGGTACAACGCAGCGAGCTATGGAAAGGGAAATGATAGGTGGAACGTTAAGAGATCGCAATAGGGCGGAGTGGGTGTGGACACAAACGCTGGTTAATAACATATAGTTGATATCAAAAGGAAGATATAATATATATAATATATATATATATATATATATATATATATATATATATATATATACCTATTACAAACGTCTTTTTCATAAAAGCATAAAAGATCCCATGATTATTTCTTTGAGATAGAAGAGCTATTTCAGCTGACCGTGTTTCAGCAGACCGCTGCGGCCTGAAGCCATGCTGAAAATCATGTAGCATATTTGTTTTGGTGTAGATATGTTGTCATCGTTGTATGCATTTATTTCTCTGTGCCTTATGAGAATACAGGTAAAATTGAAATAGGGCGGTAGTTAAGAAGGTTACTTCTATCGCCTTGTTTAATTATAGGCACCACTTGGGCTTCTTGCATTTGTTTTCAGGAAATACACCATTTGAAAGTATTAGATTGTAGATATGTGTTAAGACAGGGCAGATGAATTTAAGTACATACTTCACACGTGCAATCTGAATTCTGTGGAAATCTTTCAGTTGCCGTTGTAGTAACATTACTATATGAAAATACTTCGTCACAGTCTCTCGGGCAAAGAAAGAAAAGCACGCAAACTGGTATCTGCATCAGGTGCAGAGGTGCTAGCAGGCTCAAGGCTCTCACTACCCTGCAGCAACAAAAGTTAATTAAATGTATCCGCCAATGCTCTTCCTCCCCAAATTTTTTTCCTGCATGCTCGATAACACTGGGGAAAGTTTTTTTTTTATATTAGGATGCAGAACGGTGTTCTGCTTTTTCCACATTATAACAGATCAGCACATTGTGTTGCTGGAGAACATATTGTTACGTAAATGTAGGCACACAAGGAGTAGTCACTGAGGGATGCCGACAGTAGCTCAATCGAACCACTACCGGCCAACGGCGCACAGATCACACTTCGTCCTCTTCGCGCTCATTGCACGAGCACAGCACTGTCTTCTTCTTTGTCCACTGACACAACTCCCGGCGGCGAAAGCATCTTCCCGATGCTAAGTGGAAGACGGAGCAGGTGCACGGTATGGCTTGAGGCTAACCACGTGAACAACGTCAGTTGTAGGGGGGGTGGATGACGACGGAGGGTCGAGGGGGGCAATCTCATAAGTCACGTCGGTCACCTAACGGAGCACGCGATAAGGGCCCTTATACTGATGTAGAAGTTTCTCTGAAAGGCCGACACGGCGAGAGGGATACCAAACGAGGACGAGTGATCCTGGCGTGTAGTGTACGGGACGATGTCGGCGGTCGTAAACTGCCTTCTGGTAGGCCTGGGAGGCGGTGAGACGGTCGCGGGCGATTTTGCGGGCCGAGGTTGCTTGAGCGATGGCGTCACGTGCGTACTCCGTGGTCGAGGCCGAAGAAGGCGGCAGGAGTGTATCCAATGGCAACGCAGGATGCCGGCCATACAAAAAATAGAAAGGCGAATAGCCCGTGGTGTCATGCCGCGATGAATTGTAAGCAAATGTTACATAGGGCAAGGCAATGTCCCAATCACGATGGTCGGGTGCGACGTACATAGATAGCATGTCAGTGAGGGTCCTATTCAGGCGCTCGGTAAGCCCGTTCGTTTGAGGATGGTACGCTGTAGTGAGTTTATGCTGCGTGGAACAGGACCGGAGTATGTCGTCAACTACCCGGGACAAAAAGTAGCGGCCGCGGTCCGTCAGCAATTGGCGTGGGTGCACCGTGATGAAGGATGACATTTCGCAACAGGAAATCGGCGACATCGGTGGCGCAACTGGTTGGTAAGGCACGTGTGATAGCGTACCGAGTGGCGTAGTCAGTCGCGACGGCGATCCAACGGTTGCCGGAACTGGACGTAGGGAAAGGTCCGAGGAGGTCTAGTCCGACACGATGAAAGGGTTCCAGAAGTACGTCGATAGGCTGCAGAAGGCCGGCAGGCAAAGTGGAGGGCCGCTTCCTGCGTTGACAGAGGTCACAGCTGGCAACGTAACGGCGAACACTACGGTAAAGGCCGGGCCAAAAGAAGCGACGTCGGACCCGATCGTACGTGCGGGAGACACCGAGGTGTCCCGCGGTGGGCAGGTCGTGTAGTTCTGCGAGGACAGACGAGCGGAGACGTTGAGGAACGACGAGCAGGAGCGGAGGGCCGTCAGGGCGAAGGTTGCGGCGGTAGAGGATGTCATCCTGAAGAACAAAGAGTTGGAGCGAAGGATCGGGGTTGGGACAGGTAAGGCGGTCAATAAGGGGACGCAAGGAGGAATCTTGCCGTTGCTCGGCCGCGATGTTAAGCAGATCAGAGATAGCGAATAAGCACGGGCCGAGGTCATTGTCTCCAGGATCTGGCGGCTCCACAGGGTGACGAGACAGACAGTCAGCGTCTTGATGTAGGCGCCCGGACTTGTAAACAACGGTGTAAGAGTACTCTTGCAGGCGCAAAGCCCAACGACCAAGCCGGCCTGTGGGGTCCTTCAGCGAAAAAAGCCAGCAAAAGTAAAAAAAGCTAGTTGGTGCCGACGGGTCGAAATGGGCCAATATAGGAGGGGAAGTGAGCAATTGGATTAAGGAAGAAAAGGCCTCTCCTTGGGCAGGGCCCCAGGTAAAAGGGCTGTCTTTCTTAAGGAGGTCGGTGAGGGGACGAGCGATGCCAGCAAAATTTTTGATGAAGCGTCGGAAATAAGAGCACAGGCTAACAAAGCTGCGCACGTCCCTGGACGATTGCGGAAGAGGGAAGTACTTGACAGCTTGAACTTTAGCACGGTCCGGGCGGACACCCGAGGCATCGACCAGATGTCCAAGGATGGTCAGTTGGCGACGAGCGAATTGGCATTTCGACGAGTTGAGCTGCAGCCCGGCTTTACGGAAGACAGAAAGAATGCTTGTCAGTCGTACGAGGTGCGTGGAAAATGAGGGCGAAAAAACCACGACGTCGTCTAGGTAACACAGGCATGTAACCCATTTAAATCCTCGAAGCAAAGAGTCCATCATTCTCCCGCAGGTAGCTGGCGCATTGCAGAGACCGAACGGCATAACTTTGAACTGATATAAGCCGTCTGGTGTGACGAATGCAGTCTTTTCACGGTCTTGGTCATCCACCGCAATTTGCCAATAGCCGGATCGAAGGTCGATGGAAGAGAAAAATTTGGCTCCGTGAAGGCAATCCAAAGCGTCGTCAATTCTGGGGAGAGGATACACGTCCTTTTTCGTTACGCTGTTAAGGTGCCGGTAATCAACGCAAAAGCGCCAGCTCCCGTCTTTCTTTTTAACTAGGACAACTGGTGAGGCCCAAGGACTCGACGAGGGCTCTATACTGTCTTTGGTAAGCATTTTGTCCACCTCCTGCTGAATGATGTTCCGTTCTGTACTGGAGACCCTATACGGACGTCTGTGGATAGGAGCGGCGTCACCGGTGTTAATGCGATGCGTAACCACAGAGGTCCGAGCCAAAGGGCGGTTGTCGAAGTCAAAGATGTCGTGAAATGAGGAAAGAAGACACCTGAGGTCGTGAGTTTGTGCTGGTAAGAGGTCAGGGGCAATCATTTTCGCGTATTGGTCAGATGGTGGGACGTCGGACTCGGGGCATTTCGGCGAGGGAGGTACACAGCCGGTGACAACTGACACAACGCAGTCGGAAGCAGGGCACAGCGTGGCGAGCGACATTCCTTGGGGAAGCGGCTGAACGTGCGATGAAAAGTTGAGGATCGGAAGGGACACTCGATTGGCAAACATAGTGACCACTGTATGTGCGAGGGCAACATTCCGTGTGAGAGGCATCTCTTTCATCGTGACGGCAAGCCCTACATCTTCTCTTCTCTGTTCATATGTTCTGCCACGCCCATCGTCACGTCCTGCTTGTCATCGTCTGCGGCATTCTTCTAGTTCGCGCGATCGTGACGATCGCTTCGTGGCCCCGAGTCATGTGACGGACTAGAAGACGACGAAGCGGGCAGTGGCATGGGCAGGAGCGCTCGTGCTAGGCTCGCAGACATTAAATCATATCATCGCCATCGGTCATGCAGTCCTTTCTTCATCGCTTGCCGGCACGTAACAATATTCTCTTACTACTTCCAGCACCTCGCTACCAATTGCGAACTGCTGTTCCGTTGCTAGGCTGTTGAACATTACTTTAGTTTTCTTCATGTTAATTCTTAGCCCCACCGTTATGCTCTGCCTGTCTAACTGATTGATCATGCTTTGCAGTTCTTGTCCTGAGTGGTTTAGCAAGGCAATGTCATCAGCGAATCGCATATTACTCAGGTATTCTCCATTAACTCTTATCCCCAACTGCTCCCATTCAGCCCCCGTAATACCTCCTGTAAGCAGGCAGTGAAGAGCATAGGGGAGATCGTGCCTCCCTGCCTGACACCTTTCCGTATTGGAATTTTATTGCTGGCTTTACGGAGAACTATAGTAGCTGTGCAATCGTTATAAATATCTTCCAATATTTTCACATAACACTCTTCCACACTCTGATTTCGCAATGCCTGCATGACAGCTGAGGTTTCCACTGAGTCAAATGCTTTCTCGTAATCAATAAAGGCTATATATAGGGGTTGGTTATATTCTGCGCATATCTCTATCACCTGATTGATAGTGTGAATGTGGTCTATTGCCGAGTATCTTTTACGAAAGCCTGCCAGATCATTTGGTTGAATGAAGTCCAAGGTTGTCCTGACTGTATTAGCGATTACCTTAGTAAATACCTTGTAGGCAACAGATAATAAGCTGATCGATCAGTAATTCTTCAAGTCCTTGACGTCTCCTTTCTTATGAATTAAGATAATGTTAGCGTTCTTCCAAGCTTCTGGTACTCTCGAGGTCACAAGGTATTGCGTATACAGGGTGGCTAGTTTTTCTAGCACAATCTCTCCTCCGTCCTTCAACAAATCTGCTGTTACCTGATCCTCACCAGCTGCTTTCCCTCTTTGCAAGAAATGGAAGAAATGGTTTTGGGCAGGGCATGTAATGCGAAGGCAGGATTCCAAGAGAAAGCAAACGTAGCAGGGGACGGCAGAAAGTTAGGTGGGCGGATGAGATTAAGAAGTTTGCGGGGATACGGTGGCGGCAGCTGACAAAGGACAGGGTTAATTGGAGAGACATGGGAGAGGCCTTTGCCCTGTAGTGGGTGTTGTCAGGCTGATGATGATAATGATTATATATATATAGGGAGGTCCACGTAACCTTACCCAATAAATGAGCTAGTGGAACACCGGATCTCGGTGAAATCAAGACATATTGTTTCCCGTCGTGTGGTGCTCCTCAGAGCATATTTCAAATTCCGCTTAATTATTTAGCTAGCTTGGACTATATGCAAAACTTTTAGGGTCACGTTAGTTATAGGGTCACGTTAGTTTCAATTTACAGATGAGGTTACGAAACAACCCATCTAGTTTTTTGTACCAACTTATCTTCCACGGGGCCGCCGCGAGGTGGTTCAGTGGTTATGGCTCTTGGGTTCTGGCCCGAAAGACGCGCGTTCTGTCCCGGCCACGGCGGTGGAATTTCGATGGAGGTGAAACTGGCCTGTGTACTCCGGGTCCAGTGCACGTTAAAGAAAACCAGATCGTCGAAATTTCCGGAGCCCTCCACTACGGCGTCCCTCATAGCATGAGTCCCTTTGGGACGTTAAACCCTGATAATCTATATCTTCCACGGGGTCCTTTTTCCCAAAGCTTCAAGAAAGCCCCCGAAACATGAAAAAAATCACGTGATTGCGGTCTTGCGCAACCACATTGTAGCGATGCAGAGGGCGTCCTGAGTGAGCAAATCGTGGGCGCTCTCCGCCTCGAAGTGAGCAACCGATGCCGCTCTCAGCATAGATGATGAATCAACATTTAGTGGGCCCGAAACAAATTGGTGGAGCACGCACGCACCAGACGGGGTGGTTCCCTAGTTACGGGACCCATATGTAACCAGCAGGTCCTGGCCCCTGTCCGTCAGTGCGAGCCGAATCGGTAGGGCGGGGCTGGACAACAAGATCTCCCATCGCTCAAGGGGTTGGGGATATGGAGTGTTGGCGGGACGGGGAAGAGGGGGGTTCTTAAGTTCTTTGCACTCTCTCAAGACGTGCGGCAGAGTGCCCTTTTCTCTTTTTTGCAAAAAGGACAGAGCGTATCGTGTTCCGCAGGGTACATCATCAGGACGGGATGCGCAAGCGATCCCCCCTGCGCTCGACCCAGGATCGTCTGTTGTTGCCTGGTGAGTTTGGGTTGCGGTTCTGGCGGTCTGCACCTTTCCTCTCGGTACATCCGGGTAATGTCCCGAAAGCTGGTAACCGGGTGCGGTAGCCCTTCCAGCTCGTGCTCGGCCCGGATTGACATTTCTCGGGCATGGTAGTAAGCGATGGTGTTGCCTGCTACCTGCGAGTGAGCCGGGACCCACACGAACTCTATGGCTCTTCCCGGAGACTTCCACTTGGATAAAATGGCTCGGGCCGCGGAGGAGATTACTCCCCTGCGGAACCTCCCATAGGCTCTCTTTGAGTCGGAGACCACGGCGTCCACGATCGGCTGTGCGAGTGCGAGGGCCACGGCCACTTCTTCGGCAACTACGGGGTCTGCTGTCTTCAGGGACGCGCTGACGATCAGCCTAGCCTGTCATTTGACGTAACCATCACCGCGGCACGGTTACTGTGTTTTCAGAGCGAGACGTCCGCGTAAAGGAGCCTAGCGTTCGCTTCCAGCTTCCGGGCTATGACTTTGGCCCGCGCGGTGCGCCTCTCGTCGTCCTTGCCGGGCGTCATGTTCCGGGGAAGGGGTTTCGTCGGAATGGTCGTCTTCCAGTCATCCGGAAGGGCTGCCTTCATGGGTACTGGCTTGATCTGCCATCCTATCTTGCGTAAGATGCCTCGTCCGTGTTCCGCGTGACTTTGCCGGATTCTCTGATTACAGAGGTGGGCTTCGATGAGCGCCTCTACCTTGTTGTGGGCGCCTATGTCCAGCAGTCTTTGCGTAGACGAGTATATGGGCATGTCCAGTGCTTTCTTCGTTGCCTTACGAAGCACTGTGTTTAAGGTGTCCCTATGCGCCTTCGTCAGCTGGAGATATGCGGCGGAGTAGGTAACCCTCGACACGACGAACGCACTCACCAGGCGCATGGCATCGTCCTCGTTAATGTCTCGGTTTCTGTTAGATACCCCTCGAACCATACTAAGTATCTGTTCAGTTGTAGTCTTGATCTTCGTGACGGCGGCGTGCGCCTTCGAATCGCTCTGAAGTAGTAGGCAAAGAATTCTAACCTGCTGTGTTGGCGTGATGGCCGTTCCGTCGATGGTGATGGTCACGTTCGGCGGCAGCTCCTTCTTGCATTTTCCCGTCTGGACCATGAACAGCTCTGATTTTTGGGGAGCGCAGCTCAGTCGGCACCACTTTGTGCACTCGTGCACGGTCGTTGCCGCACGCTGCAAGGCTTCTTCTATCCAGGCATCGGACCCGGCTCGGGCCGTCCACACCGTAATATCGTCGGCGTAGAACGCGTGGTCCACGCCTTCGGTTTGCTTCAGTAGATAGTTGAAAGCGTGTCAGCACATTATTCCTCAACTTGGAAAGCGCCGTGATCTGCGATAAGTAATAAGTAGGCCATCAAAAGCCAGTTCGGCCGGACCATCGCAGAAACAAAACAAAAAAGGAAGGGAAAGCAGTGAGGTTGCGTAGCCAGCTCACTGACGCGTCAGCTACGGGAGGCAGCCGTGGACGTACTGTCTGGAAGCACTAAACACTTCTTCATCTTCCAAAACCTGCACGTGCGGTGGCGTTACGGTACGAAATCTGTGGTGTTACTTTAAATGCACAAGATCACGCACGCCCTAAAGAAAGCGGCCAACAGGTACGCAGTAGCTTTAGTGTTCTCGTCTGCTAAGGAAACTAGGACAACCCTGCTCTCGCACAACATAGGAGAGTGCCAGACAAAGCGATTGTCCCAAAAAGCATGGAAAGCCCTTTGTAATATGTGTGAATGGAGGCCTGTGAAAAATACCACTAACTTGTAGGGAGGTCTGCATGGGTCACAGAACGCGCATATATGATCCTGCATGGCATCATGAGCATTCTATAGGGGCTAAGGTCTGTGTCAACCACGTGTTCATGAAAAGATTCTCGCTAGGGGCGAGACCATTAAATCACTGTCGCGCTTTACAAAAAAGTGGTCAGATTTGAGGTCAGATCGCAACCATGGCCGCTGAGGCCATATGATTAATTTAGAATAGCCTTGAATATCCATTATTTGATTCGTATGACAAATCCAGTCTCAGGATTCTCAATTCGCTATTGTAAAATCTCGAATCTTCGCCCAATCCTGTATTTTCCAGTAGCTTCGCCGGCCAACCTCTCTGTACGCAGCTGGCTGTTGCTCCTTGCGAAAAGTTCTCCCCAGTAAAATTCTCTCGTCATTCTTTGCTCCTTAAGGTTCAAACGGAAGGCGCTTACTTCGGAGTGACCGCCGCTTGGAAAGCGCACCGGCGTACGGCGCGTCACTTGTCCGCTTTCCAGAGAGTAGGCTTGAACGGCAGCGTCTACGTGTTAGCGGTTTGGAGATTTGCCAGTCACCGTGTAACACGCAGGCGTTAACCGAACGGCTGGATTGAATGGGCACGTGTGCTGCTTTGCCTCACGCTCTTCCAGAAGCAAAAAGAGCGCGCGATGCCCACAGGGTGAAAAAGTTGGAGTAAAAGTTATGAACTTTTTGAACTTTTTTACTAGTGATCGCAAGCTATATTACAAGAAGTAACAAGCTAGACGACTTTTTAAGAAAGTTGTGATTATTCTATAATTAACTATATAGATTTATGAAAATTTCGAAGCGTGTGAGGACGAAAACCCTGCGGATAATGTCGCACTGGCACACAATTAAATCGATGGCAAAATTCAGACCTACTCTAGGCTTTGCCAGGGCAGCAGTGCAACCATAGAAGTATTCATATCTTATATCGTTCATACCCAACAATTCTGGTCAAAAACATTTTTCTGCCGGAAACCGTTGATTAGCGAAACTTTTTCGTATGATGGGAAGTTTCACTATAGCAATCAATATACACTCACATCACCTGCCAGCAATCTCGAATTTTGCTATCGTCCAAAGCATCCCCCTTTAATTCGTTATCTAGAGCAATCTCAACTGCTCGATGCGATCGATAGAAGCGCTTTAGAAGAAATATTTTACTACATATCAAAATAATGTAGCATTACGTTCAATATTGCCGTAACATTAGCTTACAATTTTTCAAATTTTGCAATTTTTATGCGAAAATGTAGGACATATTAGGTTGAGTTAAGTTTCTATAATAATCTGAGAAATATATAACCGTATATATCCGCGAACATAGGGCTGAAAAATTTCAAAATTTTCCTAATTTTTAACGTACAGATTTCAAGACGAAAGATGCAAATTTCTCCTACGTGGTGTAGTCTTGGCAGATATTCATTACAATGATATACAGGGTGTGTAACCTAGGAACTTACACAATTTTTAAAAACAGGCTTTTTTGAGTTAAAAAAGTACTTTTTTCGGTATAACATGGCAGCGGTGTAGTACATCAGAATGCGGCTAAGACGAGCTATCTAATACTGAATATGTGACTCTTCAACTATTACTGTTAAGCTCTTTAATTATCGACAGGCGTGTAGCTCATTGTAGCTAATATCCTTATTAGATTTTAGAATTTGGAAAGCGCGATTACCTCGGCGCAGTGGCCTAACAAGCATTGGCTGCATAGCGCCAGAAATAGATGCTTTCGAGAGGTCTCCAGGCAAAGCAACCTCTCCAGTGCACGTAACTCGTCGAAATAGTCAAATTTTGTTGGGTCACAGCGCCGAAGATAACTTCGGTTTCCACATTCTAAAAACTGATATGGATATTACTTATGGTGAGCTACACACCTGTCAATAATTAAGGAGCGTAACAGGGATAGTTTAAAGGTTAATAGAAAGTGTACGCAAGGCGTATGATTGGCAAGGCCCATGCGGTACGCGTCTGTAAATTTAACTTTGGACGGTACGCTCTGAAGGAGTCGCGTAGGTCAAGCCCAGTGGTGATGGGCTGCTTTTTCTTTCATCACGACAATGCTGCTCGTTTTTGTAGAGTTGACATTTCACCTCGAGCCAATTTCCCTGCTTTGCATTTCAGCAAGGCAGACGGAAAGACATGTTGGGATTTTTTTTCGATTATGAATTTTGCGCCTGTTATTATCTTCTCTTCTCAGCGCCAATGACATTTACTTGGCCTTGCTCTGGGCAAGCCATGCTATCCTCAGATGTACCCGCGGAAGTAACGCAGTGTCCTCTGCCAGGCCCCATCATTCATACCTGCAGCTCTTGGCCGCTCTCCACAGCTGTCCATTGGTTACTCTATGACTGTGCACTGGTTATCCATTTCCAGAACATACACCAACTTCGCCCTCTAGATTCCTTCCGTAACGGAGATATTTTCAATCCGCGTTGATAGTGGGACCCACGATTCGCGCCGTATCGTATCACGTATTAAGATGCCTTCTCTTTTGCATTCTAGCATTTTTTACATTTTCTAATTTTCTTGTCGCTGATCCACTGAAACTTTTCGCTTTCAAACACAAGGTACCTCGGAGAGGTTTAAAATAATAATAATCCCTTTATTTGTGTCACATAAAAGATGGAGGCCGGCAGAAAAAGCTGTCGTGAGTGACAGCTTGACAAGGCCGCCGGCCCCCATACACTAATCAGCGTAACAGTGGCATTGTTTCTTGGAGATCGAAAAGTACGAAACACGCTCACAATTAGAAATTCACTGTGCGAAAGTAAATTGTAGTATACGTAAATATGGTGGAATAAGCAAGAATAGGAATATTTACACAATGATAGTGTAGCCGGCAAAAATAAACAATCACAAATGCCGCTTCATTAATCCAGCAGAAATAATAGAAATACATACGCAATGATGATGAAGTAAGAGACAGATAAAAAGGAAGAGGCAAGGCAGGGATGTTAAACAGAAGGGTGTTCTGGTTGGCTGCCCTGCACTCAGGAAGAGGGATGAGGGAAAAGGAGAGAAGGGGCGAGGGGCACAGTCACAATTGGTCCCTCAAAGCCAGTCACTCTCAGGAAGCAAAACAGTGCCTTGTAGGCCTTGAGGGCGGTCGAATGCTGTGGCCACGGTCTCAGGATCTTATCCACTGCTAAATGCCGAGGATCGAGGCGGTCCAGGGCCAACTCCGCGTACGTCTTTTGGTCGCCAAAGCAGAGCAATCGCATAGATGTTCAATTGCCTCTTCGCAGCCACATCTTCACAAATAGGGCTATCGGTCATCCCAACCCGGAATGTGTTGCTTTGTAAATGCAACACCTAGCCATAGACGGGAAAGCAATATTGCTTCGCGACGTGGTATATTGCGGGGTCGACGGAAACTAGTCACTAACAAGACCCACAATTAAGATTCGTTAGTGACTGCGACATTGCAACTAGCGTGGAAAGCACAAGGACAGCGACAAAAGGAACCGACGGGACAGCACGCTAGACTTCAACTGATGTTTTAATGCACACAAAACATATTTTTACACTTCTATTCGGCGCATGCTCAGGAGACTGTACCCCCGCCCCCTTCTCTTTATCACGAAGCAGGTTGTCATAACAAAGAGTAAACATTTAAACCAAATTGACGCGCAAGTTTTTTGACAGATAGATTATCTCTTTTTTCGTGAGGGCTACTGAGGGTGTGCTCACGCACGTGTCCCCTGCCTTATCAATGCAAAATGCTTCAAATATCTCCCTATCACCCTGCCTATGAAGCCGCCTCAGCACTCTCGTGTGGCTAAAGAGTGGAACGCATTTTTCTTCATTACCGCCTGTTGTTTTTAATATGCATTTGCGGCAATGTGCGGCCAAATCCTTGTCCTTGTGCTTTTCACGCTAGTTGCAATGTCGCAGTCACTAACGAATTCACACCAACTAGCCCAACTGTCTTCCATGACTACAATTAAGAATAACGGGATAAACTTTGGAAGCGGAAGAAAAAGCGGCCTAGCTTTTTTTAAATTGCTGCCAAGGTTCTCTGAATGTGACCTCTTCAAATTGTAAACTTTCTTGATGTAATCTGTTTAATGACCTCGGCAATTTGTTTTGTAGTGTCTGTTAAACAATACGTTGTTTTCAAAGTGCTCACTTTCAAGGGCCCAGTGTAATGTGTCTGGCGGGCGGTAGTGCTTTCCTGTAAGTTGGATAAACGGTTTTGAAAGGCAACTCTTATTTCTGTTTCGTTTTAAGTGCTTCGCATAAAATATAGTTGAACATTGTGATTACCAGGGTAGCATTGCATTTTCAAAAAGGTACGGTGTACGAGTAGAAATGGGCAAACCTTCTAGTACACTAGAAGGTTTTTCTGCGACCTGTGAAGTCTTTGCAAGGTTCCATGAGCTGTGGTAGACCAGAATAAATGATAGCAGTACAGTCTCGAGGCAAACATTGAAATATAACTTAACATCTTAATTTTTGTGGAAGCATATGACAATTTCGATATACTAAGCCAATTTCTTGTGCAAGCTTAATTTCTAGGTTTAGCTCTTGGGAATAATGTGAAATAATTTCTTAAAAAATCACGCCTAGTGTCTTAATACTGGAATTAATTTCAATACTGTTGCATTTAATGATAGATTTGCTGATTGGTATATGTTTGTTTTTAGTTCCAAATAATACAGGTTTGATTTATTCCCATTAATCAGGAGACGATTTCTGCTAGTAAATTCGTGTAATTTTGCTGTTTAAATTAGCGTCTTCGACATGGTCGTATTAAATGTCAGCACATTATGATGATGCGCTCCTGAGGTTTCTGTCCAGGGCTCTCCAAGTAGTTCTTACACTCTAAACAGAAAAATGCGGTTTAAGGTGTTCTACACCGCACTCTCTATTATAAAACAAGTACGCCAGAGAAGAGCTTGTTCCCTTTTTGCATTCAGTTAGGCGTATTCGAGTTTAGAGTGTTGGCCCACTTCCAGCTCTTCTGCTTAGCCTCCAGCAGTGTAACAGCAGAAGCATTTCTCCCGCAGTAAAGGCTCATGATGATGATCTTTAACTCATGTCCTCTTTTCCCATGCCTTAAGCTGCCCACGTTCAGGTTTGCCCTTTTGAACTTGGGAAAACCGAATTTAAGGCGCGAAAAACGACACGGAGGCAGTTTCCGGCCAAGCATGAATCGGTGGAAGCCTGTGGAGAAATCCGCTTCGTGACATCAAAGAAATGAACGTCAACGCACACAACGAAGATGACAACCAACCGATCACAAGTGTGGTTTCCCGCGTGAGGCCTGGGCGGATCACTTCGGCTGCACAACTTCAAAGACTCAGCGACACAAGAACCGGACGAGCACTTCTGACTAGGTTGGGTCGGGAGACGGAGAACCATCACAACAACAGGGCAAACATACCAGACGCACTAAGAAGAAACATAAGCGTACAACCCATCCCCCGCAACATGGACCCAAACCTCCATGCCAGCAGGAGGAGAGCCAGAGCAGAATACTATGAAAAAACAATAGGGCACAGGGACAGCACGGTATACACCGACGCTTCCCCGTACTATGGTGAACGAGGAAATAAAATGGTGGCGGTAGTCGTCAACCACCAGGGAGAACACATAACGAGCCTCACGGCCAGGGCATCAAATGTAGCAGAGGCGGAGGAGATAGCGATAGCCCTAGCAATGAGGGAGGGGGATAGAAAGGGGAGACCCTTGAATATTTTAACAGACTCACAAGAAGCGTGTCGAAACTACACAAAAGGAAGGGTAGGCAAAACGACACTCAGGATCCTCAGCGAGGGGACACCCTCGGGGAGGAGAGAGAAACATAACATAATTTGGATACCAGGCCACGCGGGGGTCTGGGGCAACGAAAGGGCGGACGAACTAGCTCGAGGGCTTACTATCCGAGCTGGGGGGTCACAAGCCCCGGAGGAGCTCTGGACTAGCCTAGGGGCTGGGTACTCTGAAACACTAAGTTTATACAGGGGGCTAAGATACAAATACCCCCCACCACACAAAGAGCTAAGCAAGGAAGAAGCCGCAAAATGGCGGAAGCTACAGACAGGCTCCTTCCCCAACTTATATATACTAAGCAAGATGTTCCCGACACAATACCGCGCCACATGCCCTTGGTGCGAAGCGAGGCCAACACTATACCACATAACATGGGAATGCGACAGAAACATATCGTTCCACAAACACGACACACCAAGTGCGGAGCAATGGGAGAGCCGGCTCACCAGCTGCGAGCTAGAGGCCCAAAGGGCACTCATAGCACACGCAAGCGAGGTGGCCAGACTCAGTGGAGCCCTGGACTAGGGGACCACCCAAGGCTAGGAGGCAACCTCAAGACTTGAAGAGAAGACTTGAAGAAGACCTCCACCGCAGGCTAAATCTTATCAATCAATAAAGTTTCTACTCACTCACTCGGTCTGAAATTCTAGAGAAACTTTTCTGGTATTTTTATATCTTAGAGTAAGCAGCATTGGACACTATCACTTGTGAGCTCGACAGTGTACACCTATTTTAAGCCGTTCAGCCCAGGAAAAGGTGCAGTTGAGGCTATAAAGAGGTGCTGATGAACTAAGCCGGGTACCGCGATAACTGGTGCTGTGATGCGCTACGTGTCAGAAACCGTTCGTCGGCACCGTTATGTTCAGAGTGCGCTTCGAATCGAAAAGGCTGCTTATCACCGATTTTTTTTCTGAAATTGTTGTTTGTTCTTTGGAAATACTTGTGTCCCGCTTAGTTTTTGCCGACAAAATGAAATGTCTGGGCGTCGCTTAAGAAAGCATCTGAGAAAAAAAATGCCGGTTGCATATAATGGATTGACAGCGAAACTTTTAGCTGCATTTTTCTGCATTCCGCGTCGTAGTCGTCGGCGTTTGCGTTGTCGGCGTAACACGCGACCTGACAACCATGGCAGGTAGTAGCAGCGACACAACACCTGAAACGGCAAGAGCACGAGTAGGGACACCAGGATGGTTGGTTGGTTTGATTGGTTCATGGGGTTTAACATCCCAAAGCGACTCAGGCTATGAGGGACGCCGTAGTGAAGGGCTCCGGAAATTTCGACCACCCGTGGTTCTTCTACGTGGACTGGCATCGCACACTACACGGGCGTCTAGAATTTCTCATGATGGCTGCCATGGGAAGATTCCGAAGGGTTGCAACAAATATATAAATACGCCTGCCTGAAATTATTTACCTCAGCATAACGCAAAATTGAAATGCGTGAAGAGCTGTCCTCAAATTTTGCATTGCAGACTATCGTAATCGTGTGTCAATTTTTTTAGTTCCTCTGAACGCGGCGAAAAACTCCTTGTCGGTATCCGGCAGTTTGCATCTGAGCCGTCTCCTCTGACTTCTGCAATCGTGTTCGATATATGAGAAATGGAAAGGGCAAAGCGGTACCTTGCACGCAGTACTCTTTCTTCTGAGTCTTGTCCTGAAGACGAGCTGCGGGCTTGTGTAATATGTGCTCATCTGTGATGTCGTCTTCCAGGGCGGCTTCTTATTTTTATTTTAGCAATGCAGGTATGATGGCTTCGTCACCGCAGCATACGTCGTGATAAATTTAGAAACATTTTAATAGGTGCCAAATTATTGAGCACAAACGCATTTTGGCTGCCTTATGGGTTAGCGGCCTACTTTTGAGGCCCACCAGATCGCGTGCCAATGAGAGGGGTCGTCGCTCTGACATATTCTAGACCAGACGCATGGGCGAGATTTGTATTTCGAGAGCTCCTCGCAGGGACAGCTTCGGTATTGCCGCAGTACACTGCACAATTCTAAGCCGAGTACGCTCGTGTCCAAAATTTATTCTTAAAAATTGTTACGGTGGGAGGGAAACGCAAGATGAGGGACTTCGAGTGTGCAATGATGAAAGCAGGGTCGGGAAAAACGTTTGCGGGTCAGACGACACGCTGCGAATTCAGGAACTGTTGTTGAGCAGAGACGTGCTCTCGCTCCCAATGTTTGCGGAATAGAAATTGTCGCCTCGTTGTACAGACATCTGTTAACATGGCATCTTCGGGCTCTTCACAAAAGTATGGTAGCACCTTTGAAGAGCTTGGTGTCGAACTGGGTAAGGCAACTACACTTACTAGCGCTCTTCAAGAAACATTTTCACCAGTTTTTGTTATAATGCAAAATGCAATCTATACTTTGCATAGGTATTCGGTGCATATTCGCGCAAATGTAAAAAATAATCAGTATGCATACGGAGCGGAGTGCGTACCTACATTTGATGCCTTGTTTCGATGTTGGACTTCAAATGAGGAATGATTGAATTTGGCGTTTCAAGGAGTATCGTTCTGGTGCTTTAGTACCCAAATATACACGTTGTTTCACGTAAGACATCACACAATTTTTAAACGCAGGCTTTTTGAGTTAAAAGATAGCTTTGAATAACATTTATCAGTGAGCTTTTTAACGACCACAATTGGGTCCTTTTAAATAAGTGAGAGGCGTGTAGCCCGCCGTAAGTAATATCAGTTTTTAGAACTTCAAAAACGCGGTTAGCCTCGGCGCTGTGGCCCAACAAATTTTGGCTACATCGCTCCAAAAATAGATGTGCTTTCGAGAAGTTTCCAGACAAAGCAACCTATCCGGTGCATGTATAACTCGTCAAAATAGTCAAAAATGTATTTGATCACAGCGCCGAGGTCAACCGCGTTTTCCACATTTCGAGAACTGAAACGGGTATTACTGACGGTGGGGTACACGCCTCTCAGTAATTAAGGAGCCTAACAGTAATAGTAAAAAAACGTTAGCCGTTCGGTATTACTTAACGAGCACGCTAATTAGTACGTCCTAACTTTATTCTGATGTACCACATCGCTGACAATGTTATGCTGAAATAAACGCTCTTCTAACTCCAAAAGCCTATTATTAAAATTTGTGGAATGTCTTAGGTGAAACAATCTGCGCAGATGTTCAACGGAAGGCTTGTAGATACTGTATAGAGAGCATTTTCGGGAATAATGCGAACGGAATGGCGATGAACTGGCTTGACGTTGAAGCCATCGCTACCAGGAATTCGGGAAAGCTGTCTAGTTCACTTATTTGTTTCGCCACCAGGTGGGGCACTACAAGAAAGTAGCGGCTGCATATTTCTCTGCAAAAAAAGAATACCCGGCGGCAGCAAAGGCTCTATGTAAGAGTGCGACCACTCGGCTTTCGTGTCACGCAAACGTGTGTGTGGACGCACTGGCTTGTAGCTCTGCACGCTTAGGTAGGAAAATTTTTGCGAAAGTCACATTTCGACTTTTCAGTTTGTTTTGACGAGTATGGTACTGAACAATAAAAAGCACTATTAAAGTTCAGGGTCTTTTCGCGAATCACTTCTTCAGGGTGCGCGTCGATTCAGCGTTGGACGTGAAGCAGACAGCCACAAGATAGACGAGCGATGAGATACGGACGAACAGAGAAATTGGACGTTATATGAGCATCTCGAAAACAATATAGAAAGAAATATACAAAGAAGAACCAGACGCTTTGGACACAGCTTCCTAAGCTGACTGAATAAGTGGCCCTTGACCTTAATGCCTGCTCTTCATTGTATCTCGAAAGCCGGGACCTGTCCACTTCCTTCCACGAAGCCTGACCGAGAACCAGATAACAGCACGCAACAAGCTCTTACGTCACCTTATCCGAAACATTTAGAAGCGGGTGGCTATTCCAAGAAAGAGAGGAGTCACCGAAGTACTCCATGATAGCAGCGTCTCCCTCCCACCCTTTCCTCGAGAGGGCCGCGCGCGCCCTGCTTCCCCAAGGTCGCGGGGAGAGGAAGACCTGGGCCCTGCTCTGAGATGCGCCTATGGTTGCGCGCGGCTTGCAGTGCATTAAATTCATCACCAAATTTATTATCAGTGACTCCAAGAGCACAATAATTTCTATAAATGTCGCATCTCTCCCGTCACGCTCCACATCCTACAATCTATCACGCACACTCCTCCCTTGAATGGAACGTACGGCACACTCACACGCCCGAAGCATTATCTATCCGGGCGGGGCCGAGCCCCTATCCCCACCACAGAGCGAGGTTAGCGAGAGACTGGTTAACCCCTTATCAGGATATCACCAGAAATTACCGACTTCGACAGGTCCCTACAACGCACGAAATCTCCTAGCTCCACCTTCAAAGGAACGCCTTTCCGAATCGCACAGTTCTCTCCTATATCCACCCTACCCCCTCCTCTCCGAACTGCACATTCTGCTGACGCCACGCTACCCTATCCCACATCATGTGGACCTGCCCTATCATCCCCTTCCGTTTAATCACTGCCGAGGAGCAGCGAGAGACCGGGCTGCGCAGCTCGGAGCTGGGCCTTCAGGTTCGACTCGTCCAACGGGCTGACCGGGTCGCTTTTGCGCACAAGCTCTTATCCACCCGGCGGCGTGTTCGCCAAATGCAGCCGGTACAGCCAGCGATGACAGCGCCGCCCACCGGCAGGTAGCAGCCACCATTAAGGCTGGTTATAAATATTCATTCAGAACGACGGCTTGACATCGCCGCTATGGCGCAGTGGATTAGAGGCACGTGTTGCGTATGGAAGGTCGGCCATTTGACTCCGCTCTCTGTACTGTAATTTTATTGTTTTTTTTATCTTTCAATTTTTTAATTTTTTTCCCTTTTAGGTCGCAAATCGTGATGCTTACTGGCATATAACGCCGTTTAAGATTTTCAAAACATTTTCTGCATACTTTTACACAGATTATTCAGAGCGCTGGAACATCACTTTTGAATTTAAACTAACCCGGCGGCGGGGCTCACCTACTGCGTTATAAGGAACTCCGGCCTTTCTACTCTGCTAATAGTTTGTCTGGCTGTGTTTGTTCGTATTCGTGGCGCGCCCCGCGAACTGCAATGGTCATGCAGATCCTGATCAATTTTAAGCTCCTGAAAGAAAAGCGATCAGAACTGTGCATCATTCAGAAATCGGCACCCAAAACTACTCAGAATTTTGGTAATTTCCATAGGCGCGCATTGTTTAAACCTAGAATAGTTTTCGAACGAAGAATGGACGAGACATTGAAACGTGGCTGGGTATGAGTTATACAGGGGGTAAGCTATAGAATCTAACCCGTGAGAAAAAACCTCGTCCGTTGTCTGTACGATCAGTTGTACCAAATCATACGACTTTTTCTAATGAAGCCGCAGAGGCTGTAACGCTTAGGGGAGCTGCTAGTAGCGTCGCAAATTCCCGATAACGGCAGTTCTATTTCCTTTTTGTGAATTTTTTTTCACGTCAATGTTTTTTTCGCTTGTCGCATTTTTGTTGTGGTGTCTTCCGGTCCCTTGCTCATTTCTCGCGAGCTCTTTTCTTTTTCCTTGTAAAGATTATAAAGTGGTTATTTTGGCCTTCGTTCGCATTACATAATGCGAACATTACAGAATGCGCATTACAGAATGCGAATGCGAATCTTGATAAGTGTTTGAAGTGTTCATCGAAAATTTCTTTATCTGTTTCCCTCTCAGTTAATACCTATGTGTTTTCTTGTGTTGGGTTTAATGGCGCATAAACAGCTAAGGCTATTATGCTCCAAGCTCATATTACCTATGTATGCGTGTGTAACCAAAACAAGTAAGTATGAACATCAGTGTTGGTTGTTTTGTTACGGCATTGTCATGAAATTAGGGTGAAAGCAATCGGCGTTTCCGAAGAAATGGCCTTGCTGGCCTATGTACATTTGTTCCTCCCTTCTGGAAGCATGCAATGGTGTCTCGTGTACAGCGCCGCCGTTAAGCTGGATCACACTCCGAATTTTTCTCTTCTAAACTCATGCTTCTCTCAAAATGCAGGCAAGCCGAGGCCGGCTTGTGCCAAGCTCTCGCGCTGATCCCCGTGGGCCTCTCGTCGAGCTCATTTCGCGGTCTGTCGAACGAATGGCGCAGGCAGCCCGGGTTTCATCTAATTCCACCAGAGTGGAGAAAGGGCGGAGTGAGGTCAGTCAGATGACACCAGTATCGTGCTATGCAGCTTATCCTTTTCCCTGTTATTCTGGCGTCAGCCTCACTTGCCCCATTGTGAGGAAACCTGCCTTTTTGTGTGTGAATGTGTGTGTGAGATAACACTCGATGATACACTTAAAAGAAGGCGGTCAAATTAATGATGGGTCACGCGAGGTTGATCGGAAGGAGTTACCGCACAAGTCCCACGGGCGGCACCACCTTCCACCTGAAGGCAGTGACGCTGCGCTTAAACGCTGCTGCACTGCGCCAAGAAGACTCCTAGGAATCTGTACTGTGCATATACCGGCACTAACCCATCAGCTATCACGTCATACCCTTAAGTTAGAGCGCGGACCGCAGTACGGCGGCGACTGCCTACACAAAGTTAGCGCGCCACCAGGACGGCTGCGGCGGTTGCGCAGAGCCATGCTGAGGTTGAATTGCCAGCTGCGTTGCATCAGGTTACATCAGGCCGAAGCGCGTGCGGCGAGCACCTTCATAAAGTGACCGGGAGGGCTTGCTCCTTCTCACACATAAGCAGCCTTAAGTGCCTGTGTCGGGTTTTAAAGGCGGAAGCCTTTAATGCCACATCGTTGTAAGCAGCAGTTTTCGACAGAAATGCCACGCTTTTCAACTCGCCGCCGCGGTGGCTCAGTGGCTATGGTGCTCGGCTGCTGACCCAAAAGACGCGGGTTCGATCCCGGCCGCGGCGGCTAGAATTTCTTTGGAGGAGAAATTCTAGAGGCCCGTGTACTGTGCGATGTCAGTGCACGTTAAAGAACCCCAGGTGGTCGAAATTTCCGGAGCCCTTCACTACGGCGTCTCTCATAGCCTTAGTCGCTTTGGGACGTTAAACCCTGCAAAACCAAAACCAAGCTTCTCAATTCGTCGAAACGGTCGTGACGTCACAGCGCGCGAACTTCAAAAGGGGCCAATTGTACTTTGGCTATAACCATACAACCATTTGTAGGGATCGTATAGTGATGCTCCATATAAGTGGAAATGAGTTGAGTTAATTGCTTAATTACCTTCAATTAGTCTTCACGCTCTGCGCAGCTGTTTATATGCAGGAAGTCGCTCCACTGAACATGAGGGATGCGTGTTGCCGCTTTGCCAACCATTACAGCGACTCTCGGAGATTAGCTTTTTCACCGGCTCTAGACTTCACTTCTTCCCGTACCCCGAGACGCGACTTCTTGAGCGCGCTTATCGACACTTTTGCTTCGGTGTGCCGTTACAGGTGCAGAGGAAGATCATAGCCGGGATGCAGACACCATCTCCCACACATCGCTCAGTGGGAGGTGCCATTGTGCGGCCTGTGCGACGGAGCATCAGCCTTTCCGTGCTGCAGACCAGCAAGGTGGGCGGTGCTTCATGTCCGCGTACTTCGTTCGCGACTTCGACTAGTCTTAGCTTTGGAAGAACCGGGACGAACAGTAGAGTTAAACCTGGATATAACCACTCTTTTATTTCCCACAAACGACGTTCTCTGCAAGTGGCATGTGCGAACGAAGCAGTTTTACTGAAGTCGACTGAACAATTCATCCGACCACCAACTAGAAGGGCAAAGCGAGGGATTAGTTTCGTGCTAGTGGTGACCATCGCTCCAGTAACGAAATAACTGCAAAAGATATGTTCCAGTGTACTGTAGGCAATTAAATACCACTGGGATTTTGCCGTGCCACCCCCGTTGGCGTTTTTGTTTACGCGCGCTGTGACATTAAGTGTAACTCTACAGACCCGTTGCTAGTAACGTGTGCTCCCACCAAATGACGGAACTGCGAAAGCTCCACTGTTTAATATACGTAGGCGACGTGTGTACTGGTTTTATGCACTGACATTCGGCGTCAGTGAGCTGAAATTGAAGCTGTAGGGAGAAAAGAAATACTGTATGGATAGTCTGAATCACACGGGGGCATTGCTCCTCCTTTGGGTCGTCCGTAAGGGCTGCATACTATTATTAGGAAAGACGAGGTCTTGTAAACTTGTCCACATGGCTCTACTCGAATCTATTTGTCATTCGCTTTTATAGCTTCTCAATCTCAGCTATTTAAGCAGCGTTTGCTTAGGGCCTACTTGGTTCATGATTTCAAAGCGGAATAGTTTTTAGTGCAGCACATAAGGGAACAAGATATGTGTTAAAATTCACAACTGTGTAGAAACAACGCGTGTACATATATAGAGTAATGCAGTCATTCGTTATACAATAACCTTCACAATTTTACGCCTATATTGCCGAGAAATATCGTTTTCGTTTCAGCCACACTCAGGTGTCGCTGATACACACATCAGCCTTTTATCTGATAAAAAAACGCTTCCAGTCCATGCTTGTTCCCTTTATGTCCTGCGCTAAAACATATTCCGGCTTAAAAATTTCAGCTCTTTCCATTTTGTAATTTTCCTTGGGCAGAGGCGTGCGCGGATGTGAGCGGGTAGATAAGTGTTTGCGTTGTTGTGCATCTGTAATCAGTGCATGTTGAAAGGGCACCGTGTTTTGTAATACCAAATATCTGCAAGAACATACGTGCCTGAAATGTTATTGATCAATAGTGTGTTGTAGGTTTCTCTCAAGGGGATTACCTATGTATGCTTCTTTAGGCGTGCGAGTCTGTACACAAATGTTCAAAATATGGTAGTGACTGTTTATTTCCATCAAGCGAGGCGCAGTCATACTGCAGCAAAGGAAATGTATATAGCTTCCACTTTTTTTATGTGTAGCATTTGCGCATTCAATTTCTAAGTGGGCAAAGATTTCGGGAGGAACGACCCAGTCGTGAATTTTGTCACCTGCTCCTCATTCCCGGAAGAGTGCAACTGCGACATTTGTACCTATCCGCCCCTTAATCGGATCCCCCATTGAGTTGGCATTTGTGGAAATCATTCTTCACTCCAGGTGGTGGCTAACCAATCTCGGCAGCTGCCCAGCCCCACAGCGTCGGCCGACAACCACTTGGGCCAGGCCCTGCGAGAGACAGGGGCCGCTTCAGGCAGCACACGAGAGGGGTGAGCCTTTTCACCGCACCGCACGGAGTTAGAGCACCAGCCGAATAACCAATGATCTCGCAGTGTCGTGCTACATGTATTCCTCTTCCTCATTATTCCTCTCTCTTTTATTGCGAAAGCAATACTACTTGCACTTTCACGCCTTTGCCGTGCCGCGGCGGTGACCACCATCGTGCCGCGGCGGTGACCCCCAGAGCAATACTACTTGCACTGTCATGCCTGTGCCGTGCCGCGGCGGTCACCACCACTGACCTTCATTTGACCTTGATTGCATTAGATTGGATTGGATTAGATTGGACTGGACTGGACTGGACTGGACTGGATTGGATTGGATTGGATTGGATTAGATTAGATTAGATAAGATTGGATAGGAGTGGATTGGATTGGATTGGAGTGGATTAAATTCGATTGGATTGCATTGGTATGGATCGGAATGGGTTGGATTGGTTTGGATTGGAATGGATTGGATTGGTTTAGATTGGGTTGAATTGGATTGTATTGGATTGGATTGTATAATCGATGCATCACCACAAGTCTAACTACCAGCACCACCACCAGCTACACTACCAGCTGTACCATGGCGTAGGTACGGATATTGCTTTCGCAATTACCGGGCTTAACCAAGCTAAGCCACAGCGAATTTTTATCAGTGCCCTGCTTTGCGGCCTTCATGCTATGGGACTTCCTGGTCGGAATTGGAGCAATTATTAGTGCGATAGTGTTTATTTAGTAAAACACGTTGCGGGGCTAGTTGTTTATGCATTTTCTTTCGTTAAAATTTAAGCAGCGCTAACTTTTAGGACGAATACACAGATGACATGACAGGACGGGCGCTGAGTCCAGCTATGTTTATTGAACACGTTTTTCGTAGAACATACAAGAAAAGACGACCGTGAGCGCATGCGTATCTACGACAGACCACAAAAGGAAAGGCCAAGATGACAAAGATGACAGCAAAGGTAGATTAATGAGGGCGGCACGCATTTCGTCCCTTATTTCGTCCCTTATTTCGCACGCATTTCGCCCCTTGCTTAAAAATAAGGGACGAAATGCGTGCCGCCCTCATTAATCTACCTTTGCTGTCATCTTTGTCATCTTGGCCTTTCCTTTTGTGGTCTGTCGTAGATACGCATGCGCTCACGGTCGTCTTTTCCTGTGTGTTCTACGAAAAACGTGTTCAATAAACATAGTTGGAGTTAGCGCCCGTCCTGTCATGTCCTCTGTGTATTCGTCCTAAAAGTTAGCGCTGCTTTAAATTTTAACGAAAGAAGATAGTGTTTATATTGGGCATTCCCGGCGTTTAGCATTTTTTTTTAGTTCGTCTGAAGACTGCACACTGGGCGGTCGGCAACCTCTGCCAGGTGTGTGCGTGTATATACAGGGCGTCCCAGCTAACTTGGACCAAGATTCATAAAAAAACTAAGCGTTCTTCAGAACTGAAATCACATGGATGTTGTTAGGGTTTGTCTAAAGTTACAAAACCATTTTTTTTCACTCCTTCTATTTGATTAATTCGTCGAGATAAATAAATAAAGTTTTTAAATCTAGCTTGAATCGTTCAGACGTCAATAGGAATGTTGTGGAGCTCCACAAATATTGTCCAACCTAGGCACCACTTACAACGAGATAGACTTCGCGTTGCATTTTTTTATTCGGGAATAACGAAAGCCCGCGTATTTTGAAAATATACCATGTGTCAGCGCACTCCGTGCGCCGGATGCGCCGGGATTACAGCGCTCTCATCCGTGTTTTGTAAAAAACACTCGCTCCGCACGTTTCGTGCTGCCCAGTACAGGGCTTAGCGTTGTGCGTGGTTCCAAGATAAGCGCCAGTGGGTTCGGGCTTGAATTGAAAGAAAGCGCGGCTCCTGTTTTTCAGCGTAATTCACACGACGTTATCAGGCTTGTTATATATGTCTTTGCTTGTTCGGATCTTGCTCTCAAATTCGAACTCATGAAATATCCATCGTTCCTCCGCATGAATTCTGCTAACGTGACAATGCAATTATCACCGCAGAAACGGGAGCCGTGCTTTCTTTCAACTGCCGCCCGTACCCACTGACGCTTATCTTGGAACCAAGCACAACACGACGCTCTGTCTTGGGCGGCACGAAAGGCGCGAAGCGAGTGATGTTTTTCGCAAAGCACGGATGAGAGCGCTGTAATCGCGGCGCATCCGGGAGCACGGAGCACGCTGTCACGTGGTATTTTTTAAACTCTGCGGGCTTTCGTTTTCCCCAATAAAAACAGTCACGCTAATTCTATCTCGTTGGAAGTGCCTGGATCGGACATTATTTGTGGAGCTCCACTACTTTCCTATTGACATTTCAAGCTATATTTAAAAAGTTAATTTATTTATATCGAGAAATTATTCAAATAGGACGCGCGAAAAAAATGGTACTGTAACTTGAAATAAGCCCTAACAACATCCACGTGATTTTAGTTCTGAAGAACGGTTAGGTCTTTTTTTGTATAAATCTGGGCCCAAGTTAGCTGGGGCACTCTGCATACATGAACTTTAAAATGCATTTGCTTCAGTCAATCACAATATTCTCCTTTCCAAGATTCACACTGACAGTTGCCGTGGGAGTGCGCAAGCCTTGCTGAAGTTGTTTCCAATATATAACGCAATATGCAGAACTAAACAATGTGAAGTCATCTACACCGTACATTAACTCCGGGATACCACAGGGGAGCTTTCTAGTACCACTTTTATTTTCCATTTACATAAACGACGTAATCCGCTACAGAAACAATGTGCAGTTTGTATCCTCTGCGGATGATACATCTGTTTTGAATACAGGTAGTTGTGAAAGTGGCATCGAACTTTGTGCAAATAAAGTGTTGGCCGACATTCAGACACGGGTTGATGCAAATCATCTTGGGATAAATCCAAATAAAACAATGATTGTGCTATACTTGCGGAAAAGAAAACACATTACCGAGCCACTTAATATACAGTTAGGCACCAATATATTGCAAAGAGTTGATTCTGTAAAGGTCCTTGGTGTCAACTTTCAGTGCGCTTAAGATGGAATAAGCACATAGAACATCTTTGTTCTAAAGTAGCCTCTACTGTACATGTCTTATGCAGATTCAAAAGCATACTTCCCGGAAAATTCAAAATCATGCTGTACAATTTCCTAGTGTTGTCTTGACTCCGATATTGTTACCTGGTCTGGGGCACTATTGGTGACACAAATTTGTCTAATCTGCACTTACTCTAGAAAAAAGCCTTGTTTATCAGATGTTCCTTACCCTTATACTTTCAATGATCTCTTTTTGCCATATATGATATTTCTCCCATTTTCAAAATCTATAAATACTGGTTACTGGTATGCTTAGAGTCCTCGATTAAAACCAGCGATAGCATCTTAGTGGCTGAAAAAGAATGAATCTTGTCGCCAGACCCGTCATGGTGAAACGTGGAATGTGCCCATGCCACGAGAAAACTACTGCAAGGAATCATTATCATACAAGCTCCCCTCTTCTTAAATCGGTTGCAACAAGAGTTGTTTGATCCTTTTTGTAATCGTATTTCCATGATTAAGTTTTCTTTGACGTCTTTACCTATGCGAAGTCTGTAGTATATTTTAGTCGTTCCCATATAATTCTATTCAGTGACAATTGTTTGTGCATGCCCACTCACTTTCATTTTCAATGCCTGCTGCGTCCTCAATAACTGCTTACAATCTTGGTAATGCTTCCGTTTTCCTTTTGTTTTTTTTTTGCCTGTGAAATATTTGTGCCATAACCATATCTGCATGAATGCCATTTTGAAAGGGAGCAGGACTTGCGTCGAGGCGTTGCCACAGCTTTTATGCTTTGGATTCCCTGCCTTGTCTGCGCTTTCGCTGCCGCATACCACTGGTCACTTTATCGGCGCATTGTATGATAAGTACATTTAACATCGTGAATTTTCTCAGAACACGCGTGCGATAGCCGTATTTTCTGTCCTTACTGCCTTTTTTTTTGTTTCCTGAACACTGTGGGCCGATCTGCAGTGCTGCGAGGAACCGCTTCTGAGTGTGCCGTTGTGTCAGTGCGTTCCCGCAGTGCCATGCCTGATATTCATCATTCCTTCTCTGCAGGTGTCACCAGCCACTATTCCAGGCCCTTTAGAAAGCCACCGTCACGTCACGGGCAGGCACAACCAGCTGTCGCACTGGGCTCTACAGTGTACACACATAGCCCGTGAGTAGGGTGAAAGGCGCACTATAGCCTTTGATGAACTGCACAATCAGAGCTATCCTGCGATGAGTTTCATCATGCAGCTTCTGTCGCCTCCAGTAGCACCTCCGCACCTATCTTCCCCCCCCCCCCCTTCTGGGGTGCTTACCGCCTACTACTTCCTTCAATTCACTTCTGCAATCCACCTTCGCCCACCTTCACTCTCCAGAGATGCCATACACCAACCACTGTCCCTACTCTACCCTCCAAACACCCCACCCAGCATTAATCCACCTACTTACACCTTCCACAAGACCTTCACCAGTTAGAAACACATGCAGCAAAGGGAGAAGCACATGATTTGTAAAATGAAGATCAAAGACTTAGTGGGAAATCCAGCTGCCCATTGTGGATCACCGCCTAGAAGCCAACTCCGCATCCTGCCTTCACCCACCTCCACCAATACCCGTGCACCAACTACCAGCATCATTCACCCTCCAGCAAATTTTGCTGGTTGGTGCAGCCACGCCTTTGAGTAAGGCATCATTTGCAGTAAAAGCACCAAAGTAGTCATACAGGGCAACAGCTGTTGCGCCTCTCATTCAGATGATTCCACGTCTGTTCTGTCGAGTTTCTCTACGTCGCAACCCGAGACAGTCTAGAAGCACCGCTCTACGCAGCTTTGAAGTGGGACAATTTAAAGCCCTTGCAAACACCGCTACATGGCTGACTAGATACATTGAATAACGCCATCTCCTGGCACATATAGATACTTTGATACTCTGACAGCTTACAAGGAATATAAAATAGTGCTGTATTTGTGAATGCATTCATTATGGTTACAGTTCAGCGCAGTACTATCAAGTTTTGCTCTAACAATGACCTTTTCCGCCGTTGAGCGCACCTTTCCAGAAAATGTCGATTCGCGGTAATTTTTCATTTCACCTCCATCCAAATTCAGCAGTGGTTGTAGCGGTCGTAATTAAGCTCGTGAACTTAAGCTGAGCATCAGAATGGCGCAGCCCCTGAGCAATTGAGACCCTTTGTATATTCTGTGTGAATTCTGAGTGGATTCTGTGTGTATATTTTGTGTGAAATATTTTCAAAAAATTATCTGAACGCCATAACCAAGTTTTAGTATAACCAAACCATTCCATCACCCATCAGCTATCTCATGTCTGTCGAGGTACGCATTACCGTCTTATTGCGAGGCCGTCCGCTGACCTACCTGTGCATATTTTTTACAGCCTTCATTTTCACACGAAGGCTATCACAAGCCAGTGCATACGCTGACTGCCTTCCGAAGTGTCCCACTGTTTGACGTATTTTGTTCTCGGCAACATAGTCTCGGGAACAATTTAGTATCGGCCTCTTTAACTCTTCGAGCCACAAGCATACGGGGAAATTTCATGCGCCTCGTGACATCAGCAACAGTGGAGGCATGCAGTTGGTTGCCAGGATTGGCACTGTGTGCACCACACGAATTGCCTGCACTACCATTTGGATATATTTCATTAGGTTTCTTGTGTGGTGCGGTTCATGACTGCGTGCGCCTATTCTAACTGTGCGTGAGAGAGTACGTGCTCTACGTACGCGTTCGTTAGTTTCGCTCACAGAGAAGGAACTCCGATAAAACTTGACTGGTTTAATTGGCCGAACAGTAAAACAAGAAAACTTTACAGAACAGATTGGAAGCACGGCTTTTCCGTTGAGCGTCTCACAAAACCACTGTCTTTCGATGCCGGGCCGAGTCCTTTCTCCCTCTCCTGCCACCGCTCCCGCCTCGCCGACCTTGGACAGTCAGAGTTCCCGGAAAACGGCGACCGGCAACCGCGCTGCCCGACCTCACAGCCCGCCGCCCGGTTCAGGGACGGTCGCCGAGGGACGGCCGCGGGAACCCCCTTCAGGCGCCTGCCGCTTGGTCGGCTCGCGCGCACACGCTCACACTCGCGCACATGCACAAGGGTCCCTGGCCGACGAAATTGCATGTCGAATGGCGCCGCATCTTGTCTCCCTTTTCGTCTCCGACACTCTCCCTGAAATGACGAAGTCATTTGCTAACCAGGGAGTTCCAGAGGGTATATTAATTGAATTAGACGCCGAAGTTTTGTTCTCCCTGCCATTCGGACCTCAAAAGCTCTTGCCCTGTTGTCTCTTCCAATGAAAGCCCTTTGAATTACTCCGAGCTTCCGCAGTTGGCGCGGCTGCAGAGTTTCTTTTAAGAGGACCACGTCGCCAATGTCAACATGTTTTCCACTTCGAATGCCTCTGGAATGCGTCAGCTGCAACTCCTTTAAACACTCAGAGCACCAGCACTTCCAGAACCTCTCCAACGCTTTACCACGAGTCGACATCACATGTCGCAGGTGGTTGCATGTCAGTGCAGCAATTTCCTTTCGTTGCAGCGCCGGTAGTGAGGTCAGTCATCGTCCATTCAGAAACATAGCGGGGCAAAGAGGCTCAGGTTCATATGGCTCTGTATAAACATGAGTAAGTGGGCGGGAATTCCGTACAGCTTCCACTTCGGTCAGAGTAGTTGGCGTTTCCTCGAGAGTTAGGTAGCCAATTCCGAGAGTCTTCTACAAGGCTAGTTTCCTGCGTCCGACACGCCGCTCGTAAAAGCCACCTCACCAGGGTCCGCGTTCCACAATGGATTTACACTGAAACCAGGAATTTACACTGTTTTGAGCTACGAACCAACTTTTCTCCAATGTACGTATCCATCCGCGATGTCCTTAACATCGTTCACCGCCTTTTCCAGCGCAGACTCTGCGTCCTCTTTGGAAGCCAAGGCTGAGCACAATCGCCGGCCGCTTCGCACCTCCCCGCTTGCAGCAGTGGGCTCTTCGTTGCCTGCAGCGACTTCTCGTGAGCGCACTGCTCCAGTACATGAATCTGCTCTAATCTAACTGTTGCTGCGGCACAAAAGGTGAGTAGAGACTAGCTTATTTGCCTGCATACTGCACTGTGTGTTGACGCGTACTATCGCTGTGACCACTCCCGTTGTGTATTGGCGCGACACTTTGCTGTGACGTTTTGAGGTTTTTCCTGGTTTCCAGGCGATGTGCAATCTGTAATATTTTTGTGAAGTTTTCGAAGTGCACAGGAACATTAGAGTGCTTGTCTCTCAGCTAGGTATTTATGTGTGTTGGCTACACTCTTACAACTGCTGAGAGGCACAATGCTCCACCGCCCAAAAGTAATATAAAATATTCATTACTTTGGCGAGTTCCATAGATCATACTCTCCGTGGCAGCTCTGTTTGGATAGAGGCAAAGGCGTAAAGCACGGATGTGCAATGATATTCTAGAGCACATTAAACAATCTCAGAGTGTCTGTAGTAGCCCCGCCACGGTAGCTGAATGGCTTTGGCGCTCGGCATGTTATCTCAAGGCCCCTGGGGTAACGTACCCGCTTCCTCAAGCTCACTGTATTACGATGGAGGTGAATTTCAAAACCGCCCGCATGCCGCTCAGCTTCAGGACACATCAAAGAGTATCAGGTGGTTGAATTCAATCGCACTTTACGGCATTTCCATAGCCTTTTGGGGCTTCAAATGTGACAATTTACAAGAGTAATTAGCGTGATAATCCCAAATACATCAATTGCATGTCAAATCTCTCTTATATTCCTAAAATTAACCCTTTCATGCGCCAGACATAGCACTTTAATCCGCAGACTTCTAGATCTCATCTGCCCACCTGCGTAGTGTAGACCGGAGCCGGCGTGGGCCACAAAACTATCTTGTTCATTCTTTCACCAGCAATTGAATATTCCTCGCTACACATCATTCTGCGCACCCCAACGCATGACATATGGTGACATCTCTAAGCAGAAAAGCATTGCAGCTTTTATTGTTTTCTTGTTCCTAGTAATTTTGTTATCACCTGTAAAGCTGCAGTAGCAGCTGAATTTGTAATGAGCATGCTCTGCCTTTGTAAATTAGCAGGAGGAAAAGCCTCTGCTGATCGAGCCATCAGTGAAGGTCCACCCGTTGCATTGTAACCTGTGCTGTCGTCACATGGATGACGCGACAAGAGCCAGCCCGCTTCAGCAGCTAGGACGATGAAAACAGCCACCGATACAAAGCGGTGAGAACAAGAAGTAGGTAGCCCTCTACAGACTATTCGGTCATTTGACCAACCTGCATCTTGATTTAAGAAAGCTTCGCATGCAGCTATTGTCCTAAAACACTGGTATGTGATTTTTTACAACATAAACTGTTCTAAGAAAACTTTCGTGGCGTAGACATTCGACATTCGTTCACGTGACCTCACGCATTCACGACCAGAGGTGAGCTTGTGAACGTAGTGATGGCAAGGTGGCCACAAAGTTAGTCATAAACTTACACATGCCGTCATAGGCGCGAACAAACTGCAACGAATAGCACGACCACAGCTTCCGCCTAGTTTAGCACATTACGTAGCCTATCATGAACTTTTTGCGACTGATATGTTGGCTGAATCTCTTTCGCAGGTTTCAGCGTCAAGGTGAAGTTATGCATTCAACACTGTCCAATCAAAACAAAGAAAAAAATAATTTTTCTTTGGGTTTGATATATCTTGAGGCATTGAAAGTAGGCAACATCTGTGACGAGCCGTGAGGAGATTTCAAACTCTACATATCTCGTTCAAGGTGTCTAAGTGACGTAATGCGTGCAAACAAAGGAGGCACTGAAGGCGAACCCCATCTGCTCAAAATAGGAGGTGCGTTTCTAATGGCCAAGGCAAGGGATTTTCAATTGTTGAAAAATTTAGCTAGAAAATCTTGAGCTACAGCGTCGCATAAACCACCGATCACCTCTTTGTTTGGTATCTATTGGCCCACCTTCTAAGGCACTCGGTAGGCTTTGCCACGCCACACTGGTCATTCAGTTATGAATACGCTGCCCGTGCAATGTTCCGCCCAATAGGGACAATCATCCATGTCTCTTGAGTCTAGCACAGTTTGCGCTAAACGGTTTCAATGAACAAGTCTGCTCCATGAGTTGCGCTAAAACATCGCAGCTGTACAGAGGGGAAACGTACCCACACCCCGGTGTAAGTTTAGAGTGTGTAGGATGTCTACACTCAAGTATATTAATGGTTTTTATTTTTGTGCACAGACACGATGCCGCTTGCCTGTAGAGAACCTACGCTGACTTCTGCGGTGCAAACAAATTAAATATTTGGAAAAGGCACTGGGCCCCATGGACACTTATTGCACTAAGGCAAAGCTGCAAAGCGATGCAAGCAAGAGAAGCACGAGAAAAGTGTCCTTGACCTAACAGTTGCGGTTTTAATTCACTTACTTTGTGCCATAGCCTAGCACTTCAGCGTTTCAGACAAAACTTCGCACGATGGTATATCCGCAGCGCGCAGTTGTAGGAAAGAATAACTGGAGGAAAATAAATTAATCGGCTTCTTTAACACAGCCTGGAATGTAATATATATGCAGCCGAATGTGGATTCCATAAGAAACAGACTGCTGGAATAAATCTGAAGCCATGCCTTGCATGAAAATAAATTTAATTGCTTTTTCAAAGCAAGCTTTCATATGCCTTCGAGGGCATGTGGACATACATGCGAGGGCACGTGAGGTGCCTATGAAGCTTCAAAGCTCCTTGGGATGACACTGCTCCCCGCTTTTGATAGGATACTCTGGGGATGTAGCAATTGCTTGGCTACAGTGCTCAAGAGCAGATAGTGTCTCTTGAGAACATTTGATCAACCCTTAATACGTGCAAGCATTGTACCTGTTCCCAATCTGGGTACCGGCTTGCTATTAATAAAATAACAAGATATGTCTTCTAAATACTGCTGTTTATGAGTTTTAAGTGCATGGCCGTTACAGGGACCAACCCATGTGGATATACCGTATAAACGCGTACGTGTAAGCACTGCAATTTTTTTTTTTCAGATTAGAGGGCCAGTTTTCGGGGTGTGGCCCATACACGCGATGTGCGGGAAATTTTTTTTTTTTGAAGTACAAACACACCAATAAGGGAATGACGGGCATTTATTCTACGACCATTCGTCACTTATCGTTACCAGTGGAGTATTCCGACTCCAGGTGGTCGAAATTTCCGGAGCCCTCGACTACGGCGTCTCAGAGCCTTAGTCGTTTGGGACGTTAAACCCCATAAACCAAACCAAACCTATTTCGATTCCGAGCTGATAGTGCGATCTGGTGCACGCTCATCCCACAAGAAGCTGCGCAGCATATTTGTTGTCAGCGCGTAGATGTTGTTCCGCACTTCCATCACATATCAGAGCAGCTCTTTTTCCAGGTCGGGAAACTCGCACGGCTTGCCTTGGAAAGCGCCCTTTCTGCAGCCTCTGTTTCTGAATGCATCATTTTGGTTCCAGCATCCTCGGACGCACTTCTCGGCCACGTTTAATTTCCTCCCCGCCACACGCTTGCAGTGCTCGAGGGTTAACTCCCAGCCGTGTAGCTACTATGCTGCTTATCCATCATGCTATAATTGCAACGCTTGGTGGCAGCACGCGAAAGCCACAACTACGGTTCACTAACACGCTACCGCAATTCCTGTGCCTTTGGCAGCTGGAGCTGGTGATACTGATGGCAATATATATAGCGGGAGCTCACGGCATCACGACAGAGGGAAAAGTTGATGATGATGAGCCATAGCCTCGGGCGCCATCTGATGGCGGTACCTGGTAGCTAGTGTGCACATGCGTTGCCTCCGCGATTGAGCGCATCATTGCTTGCAGCCAGAGCTGGTCACGAAGTCCGCGGCGCATGCATTTTGAAGTCTTTATTATCAAGACCTAACATTTATTGCCTCAGAACTATCTTTATTTTACTGTGTTGTATAACAATATATTTTAATCTGGTTGGTTTTAATAAATAAGAGCTGCAGTATATGTGCATGTACGTGACTAGATTTAGCAATTACCATCCTTGTGATGCCCAGTAATGCAGATACTGAGGACATCATGATGAGGGGTGTTATGTAGTAATTTCACTCTAAACGTAGTGATACACCCGGAATGCACAAATGGCGTCGGTTTCGAAATGAGTATTTGTGCATCATTTCAGGATGTCCTTTGGAGCGAGCGGAGAAGGAAAAACTTTATTCATCTACAAGGGCTGACAGTTTGAGAGTTGTTGAGAGCACTAGGTGTCCAGAAGCCCTCTTTGACCTGCTTGGCTCCCCGGGGTTGTACCACTTGGGTCGCAGCTGAGCAGCATGTCCTTGGTAAGAATTACTAGCAGCCAGTGTATTTTTGTCACTTCTGTACTCGGCTTCACTTGCAGCGATAAGTCACATTGGGTTACTTTCTCAAACACTGCGTGAAAGTTGAAACACTGCTTTGAATTTTTAGAGATAGCGATATTGAACGCTCTTAAATGCAGCCGCACAGACCTACAGACCACGAAGTTAGTGCACATTCCCGCATAGTTAGCGTCCGCACTCAGCTTTTCTTCGTGTGCTTCGCACAGCTTGCGCTGTCGAATGTTCTTATTCTGTGCTTTGCATTTGCAGCTGTCCTGCAGTAAAAGCAAGTTGGCGCTTCTCATCATGACAAAAGCGAGTACCATATCAACGCGCACTGGCTTGATGGACAACATGGGACAACACACGAGCATGGCAGTGGCTAGAAAAGGATGAGCACATAGCAGTGCCTGCAAACCACTACCAACATGGACTAGCCATCCTCTTGCCGCAGCAACGCCAGGGTTTTCCACCTCTGCTGCGTACCGAGGCACCATGAGACAAAGCATAAATTTATCGAACAAAATTGTTGCTCGTGAAATAAATGTTCAATGAGAGGAAATGTACATGTGCATTTATCCTCTCCCCTCCTGGCTTGGAAGAACGAAGCTTTCGATGAATCCTTGTAAGAGTTGCAATGTGGGAGGGGGTTACTTCGCGACGGTGTAAATCCACCTAGCGTTTATCTTGAAATATCTGACTCAGCTACGTTCATCCAGCCTGAAAGAGCTGCTGAGGCACCACAAATTCCGCATGTTCTCGTGGACCTATTTACGATGGGTTTGTACCGGTCATTAGCAGCAAGGAAAAGGGCAGGCGATGCAGACAAGCCGAGTCATGTCCCGTCAACGATCATGATAGCGCGAAGTGCCCCGGCCCTCACTGGTTTGTTTATGCCAATGCAACCAACAGATAGCCTGAATCTCCTGACCAGGCAAGCCAGTTATATTTTCTACGAATTTGCAAACCCCTATAAATACGTCATTGACACTGATGTCTAGGAGTGAAGCGCACCAGAATGTCCAACCTCTATCTCGAAACTATGCAATATCAGCATACGCCCTGTTATCCTCCAAGACAGCGAGATTTCAACTGGCGTAGTTTGCAACGTCGACATCCCGATCTATCACAGCGACTTGTCCATGTCTCGACGGCCATCAACAGCATTTCAATAATTCATGATCAGCACAGCAGAAGGTCTAAATGCATCAAGCGGACCATCAATGGTGACTGTATACTGAAATACGTGAAGGTTAGGCACTTTTGGCACCCAGTTCGACCTTTCCTAGATATACCACTGCAGTGCAGGAACTGCATGTGGACCGATCACGTCAGCAGCGTCTGCAACAACTCCAACTTGTGCCTCAGATGCTCGGAAATACAAAGCGGCGACATGTGTTGCGCAACTGCATTGAAGTGCGCAACTGCCATTGCCTTCAATACCCTTCCTCCAACATTGGGAGTCCGAGTGTGTTTTACACATTCACCATTCTCTAGTATGTTAGGTGTTACGAATGTACGAAGTACGGATCAGCGTTGTCGTCTTACCTAAAACTGTGAGAAGGGGCGCACGACTTGGGGCTGCGTCTTGCAACAGGCGTGTACAGAGCATCACCCATAAGTCGCTTTTATGTTGAAACCAATCAGCCTCGCCGTGAATACAGAAGACCTATGCCGACATGGCGTATGCCCTTAGAATCAGTACAATTCCAGAGCACTTCTGCTACCCATAGTCAGCCATGCGCATCTATTAAGGCCATTACTAATGTGATTTGAGTTAAATACCTTGAAATCGTGTGCCAGGGACTACCACTACCAGGGACGCCGTACAAGCTCAAACCACTTCCACCATCATGCAACCTCCCCGCAGTGTGCGATCATCTTCCACACGCTTTCGTAAGAAGCGAACTCCACAAGCGCACATCATACAAGAGTACCTTGCCCATCAAGAAAACAGAGGACCCGGCCAAGCAAGCCATCGCCGCAGGCCGGGCTGCCAGCGTCATGAGCCTCCGGGAAATAAACGTTTGAGTGCAGTGGGGCCGTGCGGGGGCCCAAGGACCTACGTGTCCCAAACTCCCCTCCCTCCAAATAAAGTTTTCACCACCACCAAGAAAAGTTTGAGATTTACACTGAACTCTACACAAACGAAGCACAGTTGCACTAGACGAGAATACTTACCCGAAAGGAAAAAATGGCCCTGACTCAGCTCGGCTGAGCCAGGTTACACGGAATGAAAGGCAACCAAACCAATGGCCGTTGTCGACGCGGAGACGTGGGCAGCATCCGCCGCCCTTTTCCGCTTGAAATACTCTGCCATACTGCCGCCTCAACTGTGGTTGCGATGCATGCGAGCTCTCCTTTTCAATCCGACGTCTTATCAGGCATGCGACACAGCTGGCGAAGGGAGCTGAGGCGGGCGCAACGACGAGGCGCGCGGTATGACCTCATGCCAGATGGCGCTCCGAGGGAGGAGCGTCCGCCAGCTGCGGCAGTTGCTAGGCAACGGCTCAAGGTTGGTCTCTGTGCCTCCTCGGAGCACCGCCACAGCGAAATCGCAAGTTCGTAGCCAATGTAGCTTTCGCTACGAAAGGCTGTGCTCATGGGGCGATGGTACATAACCTTATTACTTACGGCAGAATCGAGGCGAGTTTCAAGGTAATACGAGGGTCTTTACAACACCCATCACAATACATTTCTAGAATAAACACCGCTTGATGGGAAACAATTGCTTCATGCGGAGAGCCAGTGCTTTATGGCTGAATTGGAGGAGAAAAAGCGCGATGTCGAACTTTTCTTTCTTCTCACTGAGCAAAAATGACAAGGGTGCACTGAAGTTTTCTTATGTGTAGTAATGCGAAAAAATTTCTCTGACTGCTGCCGATCCTGTTGATGCGTGTTCGTTATTTCACGCCTTTGCAGTTTCGAACTCGTGTTTTCGCTCGAACTTCGGTTCTCTCTCATCCGAGGACGTTGGTCCCGTTGCTAGATTGTCTAGCAAGCACACCATAGTACTAAACATTTAATGAATTAATAATTTATTAATTGATCAGCATTTAGTTTGAATTGCCATTGAATTGAGGAAGTAGTTTACTAATTGGGATGATTAATTCATTGATAATTTAATTAACCTATTTATTAACAATTTCGTTGACAACTGAATTTAATGCAACTGAATTCTTTATTTATATAAATAAGTAACCAATTCAGAGGCTCTATTAAATTACCGCTTGATTTGTTAATTTATCAACTCAGGTAATCAGTTACTTCACCAAACTAATTATTTACTGTCATCTTAGTGACCTAATAATTGATTCGTTGTAATTAAATATTTAATAAACAACCTATTTTATTAATTAATCCGGTAATGAATGATTGACAGTTCGTGCGGAACCGCTCTGATGGCACACACTGCCGACACGCACTAATTACAGGTCCTTACACGCCACTTTCTTCTTATACATTTTTTGCGATTGGGGACAAGGAACATTACCTTGATAGCGAGAAAACCAGGAGGATACGGCTTCATTGTCAGCATTATTGGAAAGCATTTCTTCCCGATGTGGTTTGTCAGGCGTTCAAGTGAAGTTGAAACAAAGAGAGCTGCGAGAAAACAGGCCAGCGTTTCTTCCCACCTGACACGACGTCGTCAACAGCCCAGCAAAGCTCACAGTTTTCACAACGGGTTTTCTATTATGCACTGTCAGGTGATGGCGGCAAAAAGCACAAATTGAAATTTTAACGCAAGTAAAGGTCTGACGGAAATGCCGGCAGAATTAAACAAATATTTGACGAAGGCAAAAAAATCTTGTCTGTTTTGTGCATTAAAACTTATCCTTAAAATACGTTTTAAAAGCTGTACAATTTTACTGAATTTCACCTAAAACCTCGGGCATGATTAGTAATTGCAAATATATTAGGTATTAAGAGTCTATTGTTCTCTTTATCGGCAGTAATTTTTTTCCTTTACTTCATCTTGTGTTTGTTCTAAGCAGCCTACATTATACCGGTTTGATTTCGTCACTGTTTCTGCGAAAACAACTGTAAAGTGAAACTTCTGTTTGTGATGAGTATTGTGTAATAGAAAGAATGTATGCGATAGACGTGTTTCAGTTTAGTCAGTAACGTCACGCTGGCAGAAACAGAGGCGTAAACCATGTTATAAAGTGATGTCCACGACTGGTCAAAGCATGGCGCTTAATGTATGTAGTCATATTATTGGTCGTAGAAAGCACTTCACTTAAGATGAGTATAGATACGTGATGGCTTCACGGCTGAAAAGCGGAATGAGAAACAATAAAAGAAGCTAGCAAGTACTAACGACGGCAATATTAATTAGCCACAGCGCTTTTAGCGAGTTATAGCTGCGAGAGCGCAACAAAGGTGTGGGGCATCCTACTTACTGTTTCTCATCAATTGCACTGTTCCTAACGAATAGAGCAACCAGCTCTGTCAAGAATTTTGTTCAGCACACAGGATTGTCGCACAGTAAGCCACCAAAAAAAAGTTTGCCGCTTTGCTGAGAGAACAAGAATAAATTCATTGAGTTACAATGAACTACAAAAAATATTTCTCGCAGTTTATTTTTGCTAAAGAAAAAATATTGAACGAAGGCATTCTTTTGCAGGTGAACACCAGCACCACGCTCCTCAAAGCGCTATTGAAAGCGCGTTTCCTTTCCTTTCGAAATTTGCGCACAGATCGAGTAGGACGACGTGCCGTGATCAGTGCGAGAGTGTGTTGCAGTTTAATAGGAGGCGTGATGGGCTGCGGCAGTAGCGTAGTTATCTCGTGCAGTGGCCAGGGAAGCTGATCTGTTCGAGTCGCTGCGGGATCACAACCAAGTAGCGGCAATATTTATTTTGTTTCTCCAGGTTGGCCATGGCCACCCTCATTCAACGCCTCGTTTATTTCCAGTCATTTCCCGCAACAAGTGACAAACGTGAGAGGTTGCACTAGACACCGGCATTTTCCATGTGAAATTTCGCATGGAAAAACGTGCACTGATGACAAATGAAAACAACGCAATCTTTTGTGGACAGTTAAATGGTCATGCAAAGCAAGCGCCATTGTGACGGCTGTTCATGAGTGAACTCCTCAATATCCCAAAATTCAACAACCACTCTACCTGTCCACCACAAGTGGAAGCTGATTTCAGTACATATCGATGCCACCTGTGGATATGAACGGCATGAATTACACATCGCTATCTACCTAACTATCATGCGCCGTTAACTCCCGTCCGATGCGCTGCAGTATCGTAACGAATAGTTCGTGTAAAGGAGTGTTTAGAGACAACACTGCTAATGCATGAATGGCAAACAAAATACGCCACGGCATGTATGATTTCCTACAGTCAAGTACTGCACGTTTCGCAGTGATTAAACCAGTACAATAATGGTTGTGTGTAACAGTAAGTGAACGAGTCAAAACCATACTGTACTACACTTAGGGATTCTGGGAAGGAGATCGGGAACAGCAGCCATTATATGACACTGGCTGTCACTAAATTTCTGAGCTTCGGACTGATAGAGGTGGTTTCTACTAAATATTGCCACATTCCTGGGTACTCTCGTGGCGCCGTCTCCCGGCCGAACTGCCTTCTCCGCTATTCTGGCTAGCCTTAGCCATAGTGGCGGGCAGGGCTGCTTCTTCGTCCTCTCTTCTGTGTGGTCCCCTCGGGAGTCCGCTGCTACCTGGCGCTGCACAGTAAAACGTGTCCTGGCGGTCCCGACTGCCTAGCCGTGACATATTTGGTGGAGCCGGCTGGGTAACGTCCTATGTACACTGACTCTGAAGACGCCTTTGAAGCCAGTTCTCAGGGCGTAGACAACCCCCGTGCACAAAGCGAGCCGCCGCCTGCTAGGCCTACAGCCAGAGTTTAGCGGCCTGACAAAACTGCCAAGGAAGATGACAACAACCACTGGCAGCCAGACCACTCAACGTTTTGGAGCTGACGCTCCGTTCGTGCTCCACGCGCCCCGGTCACCGCCGACGTTCCACGGAGACAGGTTTGAAGACGTTGAAGATTGGTTGGCCAGTTTCGACCGTGTGGCAGCCTTCAACCAGTGGGACTGTGAGCGCAAGTGGAGGAATGTCTACTTCGCGCTAGAGGACTCGGCAAAGATCTGGTTCGAGAACCACGAGACCTGTTTTGCCACCTGGGAGGTTTTTCGGCGTGAGTTGCTGGCGACATTCGGCAACAGTGAAAGAAAAGAGAAGGCGGAAGTCGCTCTGCACTCCAGGTAGCAGCAGCCAAATGAGAGCGTCACCATGTTCGTTGAGGACATGATGCGTCTCTTCAACCGAGCCGACCCTGCTATGCCCGAGGCCAAGAAAGTGCGCCACCTAATGCGCGGCGTAAAGGAGCAGCTCTTTGCCGGACTGGTCCGTGACCCGCCAAGAACAGTGGCTGACTTCACAAGGGAGGCAACGGGTATCGAGCGCTCTCTGCAGGAACGAGGCGCGCACTACGGACGTCAGGCTACCGTAGCAGCCGCTTCCCAGTACACGCCTACGTCGCTGCCCGCCGAGGAGCTTCGGGAGCTTGTAAGAAGCTTCGTTCGCGAGGAACTGGTGAAACTTCGCCTTGAAGTTCCACAGGCCAGTGTCGCTGCCGTAACGGACGTGGTCCGTGACGAAATCCGACGAGCTGTGCAGCCGCCTCCCGCTCCACACCCGGCGCCCTCCGTTATGACGTACAGCGAAGCACTACGAAGTCCTAGGCCAGCGATGCAAGCCTTTTCCCCCGTCGTTCCCGTGCCAGTACCATCCCTGCCAGTACCTGCCATGCCAGTACCACCCATGCCGCAGGAGTTCAGGCCCCCCATGAGCAATGCGCACGTGTGGCGTACGCCAAATAATCGGCCGCTCTGTTACTACTGCGGGGAGCCCGGCCACATCCTCCGTCACTGCCCCTACCGCAGAATGGGTTTAAGGGGGTTTTCACCTGACGCACCTCGACCACGCTACGGTGAAAGACCACGGGTATCTAGCTGTACCTGGCCGATAACGTGCAGTCCTCGACCCCGCAGCGACGCCAGTCCCGATCGCCATCCCCAAGGCGGTTCTCTTCGCCCGGCCGCCCGTCGTCCTCTGGCCAGTTCAGAGGCGCATCCCCACATCGGGAAAACTGAAGACGGCGTCCTCCGAGGGTAGGGCCGCCGCTACTGGAACGTGTCAAGAGCCTCCACCCGAACATTCGCCGCGGCACTCCGATCAACGACGACGTGACCCGACGACATCAACGACGCGCTGCGACCGACTGGTTTTCGCCGAAATTCCGGTATCCGCCGACAACCATGACGTTACCGCACTCGTGGATACCGGCGCCGATTTTTCTGTAATGAGCAGTCGGTTAGCCACAGCCCTGAGGAAGGTTCTAACTCCTTGGTCCGGGCCACAGATCCGGACAGCTGGTGGCCATGTCGTAACTCCGATTGGTGTCTGCACTTCGCGAATCCAGATCCGCGGTGTTACTTTCCCTGGTTGCTTTGCTGTGTTACCCGAGTGCTCAAGGACCTCATACTCGGTTTGGATTTCCTTCAGGAGTACGGTGCCGTCATCAATCTTCAGGAGCTAATCGTGTCGTTTTCCACCCAATGCCCTGTCGACGACGATACCGTGCCACGCAGGGCTAAGTTGTGCGTCTGTGATGACCAGGTGTTGATCCCGTCAAGAGCCAGCATGTTTGTTACCGTAGAGTGCGATAACAGCCCCAGCACTCGTGGCATCGCTGAAACCAACATCTCGCTTCTCCTGAGTCAGCAAGTGTGCGTAGCTCGCGGAATTATTGAATTGAACAGTGGGCGAACCGAACTTTTGGTGACCAATTTTGGTTCTGAACCTCAGTGTTTGCCGGGCAAAACAGCTATTGCGTATTTCGAAGAACTTTGTGAATTCGCGGGACAGCACGCGTTGTCCGAAATCCCGGCATCAGTGGAGGCACCGACCACTCCCATAAAGACCGACGTGAACCCGAACCTCCCGTCTCATCAGAAACGCTGCCTGGAGGGCATTATCGAATCTTTCCGCGACTGTTTTGCCTCGACCTCCAAGGTCAGGCAGACTCCGATCACAAAGCACCGCATTATTGTTGACGCAAACCAGCGACCGTTATGCCAGCCGCCTTATCGGGTCTCTTCGAAGGAACGTGACGCCATTCGCCGGAAAGTTCAAGAAATGCTCCAGGACGACGTGATACAGCCGTCGACGAGCCCGTGGGCATCGCCTGTTCTTGTGGCGAAGAAGGATGGGACCCTACGGTTCTGTGTTGATTACAGGCGTCTAAACAAAGTCACCAAAAAGGACGTTTATCCTCTGCCACAGATCGATGACTCCCTGGACCGGCTACGCCACACCACGTACTTCTCGTCGCTAGATTTACGTAGTGGCTATTGGCAAATCGAGGTGGACGAGCGCGACCGGGAAAAGACCGCCTTTATTACACCGGATGGTCTGTACGAATTCCGGGTGCTCCCTTTCGGACTGTGCTCGGCTCCTGCCACCTTCCAGCGGATGATGGACACAGTGCTTGCCGACCTAAAATGGCAGTCCTGCCTCGTGTACCTGGATGACGTTGTGATCTTCTCCACCACGTTCGAAGAGCACTTGAGGCGCTTACGTGCTGTGTTCGCCGCCATTCGTTCGGCTGCTCTTTACCTGAAGCCCGAAAAGTGTGACTTCGCTTTCCAGGAGTTGAAGTTTCTGGGCCACATCGTGAGCGCTAAGGGAGTTAGCCCTGATCCCGATAAGACAGCCGCTGTCGCTGCTTTTCCCACGCCAACCGATAAGCGAAGTGTGCGCCGCTTTCTGGGTCTCTGCGCCTATTATCGGCGTTTTGTGCGGAGTGAGTGAGTGAGTAGAAACTTTACTGATTTCTAAGATTTAGCCTGCGGTGGAGGTGTTCTTCAAGTCTGCTCTTCAAGTCTTGAGGTTGCCTCCTTAGCCTTGGGTGGTCCCCTAGTCCAGGGCTCCACTGAGTCTGGCCACCTCGCTTGCGTGTGCTATGAGTGCCCTTTGGGCCTCTAGCTCGCAGCTGGTGAGCCGGCTCTCCCATTGCTCCGCACTTGGTGTGTCGTGTTTGTGGAACGATATGTTTCTGTCGCATTCCCATGTTATGTGGTATAGTGTTGGCCTAGCTTCGCGCCAAGGGTATGTGGCGCGGTATTGTGTCGGGAACATCTTGCTTAGTATATATAAGTTGGGGAAGGAGCCTGTCTGTAGCTTCCGCCATTTTGCGGCTTCTTCCTTGCTTAGTTCTTTTGTGGTGGGGGGTATTGGTATCTTAGCCCCCTGTATAAACTTAGTGTTTCAGAGTACCCAACCCCTAGGCTAGTCCAAAGCTCCTCCGGGGCTTGTGACCCCCCAGCTCGGATAGCAAGCCCTCGAGCTAGTTCGTCCGCCCTTTCGTTGCCCCAGACCCCCGCATGGCCTGGTATCCAAATTATGTTATGTTTCTCTCTCCTCCCCGAGGGTGTCCCCTCGCTGAGGATCCTGAGTGTCGTTTTGCCTACCCTTCCTTTTGTGTAGTTTCGACACGCTTCTTGTGAGTCTGTTAAGATATTCAAGGGTCTCCCCTTTCTATCCCCCTCCCTCATTGCTAGGGCTATCGCTATCTCCTCCGCCTCTGCTACATTTGATGCCCTGGCCGTGAGGCTCGTTATGTGTTCTCCCTGGCGGTTGACGACTACCGCCACCATTTTATTTCCTCGTTCACCATAGTACGGGGAAGCGTCGGTGTATACCGTGCTGTCCCTGTGCCCTATTGTTTTTTCATAGTATTCTGCCCTGGCTCTCCTCCTGCTGGCATGGAGGTTTGGGTCCATGTTGCGGGGGATGGGTTGTACGCTTATGTTTCTTCTTAGTGCGTCTGTTATGTTTGCCCTGTTGTTGTGATGGTTCTCCGTCTCCCGACCCAACCTAGTCAGAAGTGCTCGTCCGGTTCTTGTGTCGCTGAGTCTGTGAAGTTGTGCCTTTATTTGGCATTCACTCAGCTCTTCAAAAGTGTTGTTTAGCCCTAGTTGCATTAGCTTCTCGTTGGACGTGTTCCTTGGTAGATGTAAGGCTATCTTGTACGCTTTGCGAAGGATAGCTTCTGCTTGCTCTCTTTCAGCTTTGATGGTTACGTGGTATGGTAGTGAGTATGTTATTCGACTGACTATCAGGCTGTTCACCAGTCTGATTGTGTCTTCTTCCTTCATGCCATGCCTTTTGCTCGCTACTCTATTTATCATTCGGCCTACTTGCTCCGCCGCTTTGCGTAGCAGGCTGAGTGTGTGGCTGCATTTCCTGCTACCTTGCAGCCACATACCCAGTATTCTTATCATTCTTTGTTCCGGTATGTTCTGCCCTTCTAGTTTCACCTCGAGGTTAGCCTCTGTAGGGTGCCTTCCTACTCTGAGAAGTTCGGACTTTTCGGTGGAACACCTTAGTCCCCTCTTCTTCATGTATCCTTCAATGCAGGCGGCTGCCGCTTGTAGACTTTCTTCTTTGCTTCCTAGCGATCCTTCGCTGGTCCATATGGTGATGTCATCCGCATACATTGCGTGTCTGATTCCTTGTATCTGGCTGAGCTCTTTGGCTAGGATGATCATTGATATGTTGAAGAGCACTGGTGATATCACTGAGCCTTGTGGAGTTCCCCTGCATGGTGTTTGAAAGACCTCGCTTCGTAGGTCTCCCAAACCCACCGTTGCAGTTCTGTTTGTGAGGAAGCTTCTCACGTAGTCGTGTGTTTTCTTTCCGCAGTTGGTGGCGTTGATGCCTTCCATGATTGCTGCGTGGGATACGTTGTCGAAGGCCCCCTTGATGTCCACGGCCATGACTACGTTTTCCCCTTTGCTTGGCATTGTTTCTAGTACTTCTTCTTTGAGCTGAAGCAGCACGTCTTGGGTCGATAGATGTTCCCTGAAGCCGAACATGGTGTTGGGGTACCATCCTCCGTCTTCTAGGTGTCTTTGTATTCTTTTAGTGACGATTCTTTCGAAAAGCTTGCCCAGACACGATGTTAGCGAGATAGGTCTGAGATTTTCTATCTGCAGTTTTTTGCCTGGTTTGGGTATCATAGCGACTTCCGCGTGTTTCCACTCTTTCGGAACCGTTCCCTCTTCCCAGAGTTTGTTTAAGTATTTTGTGAGCTGTTCTACCGCTTCATCGCTGAGATTTCTTATCAACGAGTTCTGGATCTTGTCCGCCCTCGCTGCCGTGTTCTTTGTCGTTGCCCTTATGGCTTGAATAACTTCTTCTCTTGTTATCGGTTTGTCCATGTCCTGGTTTTCTTTCCCTTGGTATTCTCCTTGGTAGGCTTTCACCTGTTCTTTTCCGTAGAATTTCTCTTTTACTGCTTGGATTAGCTGCTCCTCCGTCCCTTCGTATTGGTGGATCAGTCTTTGTATCGATTTGTTACTTTCTGCTTTGTTCTTCGATGGGTCCATCAGCTTCCTTAGTATTTGCCACGTTCTGGCCGTGCCTAGGGTGCTATTCAGTGTTGTGCTGAATTGTTGCCATCCCTGTCTAGCCAGTTGTGTTGCGTATTCTCCCGCTCGCTTGGTGATTTCTATCTTCTTTTTTAGTTTCCTGTTAAGCTTCTGTTTCTTCCAGCGTTTGGTTAGGCTTTTCCTTGCCTCCCATAGGCCGAGGAGTCGTTTGTCTACCTCTGGTGCCTGTTCTGTGCGGTTAACTTCTTTGGTATATGTATCTCTTATTTGTTTAAGTTGTTGGCTCCATTCTTCTAAAGACGTGATGTCGCCTTTGATGCTTTTGCAGTGGGTGCGGAAAGCGTCCCAGTCTGTCAGTCTTGCCTTGCCTATTTTCCTTCTGATGCTTTCGGCTTCAATGGCCACTCTGATTATAAAGTGGTCGCTGCCTAGGTTCTCCTGTGTGTTTTCCCACTCTGCTTGTTTAGCTCCTCTGACAAAGGTTAGGTCGGGACACGTGTCTACGCTTACACTGTTGCCTTGCCTTGTGGGTTGGCTCTCATCCGTAAGTAGCTCGCAGCCTGTGTTTTCTGCTGCTGCACATATGCTCCGCCCTTTTATGTCCTCTTTTTTGCTGCCCCATTGCGGGCTTTTCGCGTTGAAGTCTCCTGCTATAACTAGGGTGTTCTGCCCTGCAAGTTTCTTTGCCTCCGCGAAAAGCTTGATGAAGTCTCCCCTGTTTTTAGGTGGGCTATATATGTTTATAACAAAGGTGCTTTTTGCTTTCCTTTTCCTTTTGGGAATTATTTCAGTTATCACGTGTTCTAGGTGTGTGTCTGTTATTTCCCCATGATTTATTGCAGTTATTTTGTCGCTAATGAGTGTTGCTGTTTTCCCTTTTTCCTGGCATGAGTAGCCTCTTAGGGTTGGGGTACAGTTTGCTTCTTGTAATAAGATTAGGTCTGGTGGGGTTCCCCTAGTGCTAATGAATTGCTGCGGGAGCCCCTGCTTGCGCCTGTAGCCCCTGCAGTTCCATTGCCAAATCTCTAGTTGTTGTCCTCCTGCCATGTTGCTGTGTTGCAGCTACTATTGTTCCCTTGGGTTTCTGTACCGAACCTCCGCTCATTAAAGAGGCGGTCTCTGGCGTCGTTTAGTGTTCTCTGTGTTGTTTGATTTTTAACGTAATTGCGGAAGCTTTTGTCTTGCAAAGCTATCTTCTGGCTTAGTTGTTGCATTTGTTGCTGCATTTGTTGTTGCATTTGCAGCATGAGTGTTTTTAGGTCTTCCCCTGCCGTGTTGGTCTCCCCCATGTTTTGTGGGTTCTCTATAGTTTGTGGTGGTGGTGTTGGCGTTCTCACTGGTGAGAAACCTGTTCTCCGTATCTCCTGTAGTTCTGCGATTAAGTCGCTGATCTGCATTCTTAGCTGCCTCTTCTCCTTTCTTATGTTGTTGATTTCTGCTCTTAGGCTTTCGTTTTCTGCCTTGGTGTCTGTTGTGTTGTTTTCCTCGTGCGGAGCAAAAAGTATTTTGGGAGAGCCGCCTCCCCAGCTTACCTTAACTCCGCCGCTTTTCTTCTGCTGCGTTTGCTGCTGGCTGGCCGTGGTCTGGCTCGTCTCGCCTCGTTCCCGGATCTGGCTCCGGTCCCGGCTGCGGCTGTTGCTGCGTCCCCTGGACTCGCTTCGGTAGTCAGGTTGTTTCTCCTGGTCCTCGTTCCGGAACCAGCGTGGTCGTCGTCCTCCATTTCTGCCTTGGCTGCGGCCGCGTTGCTGCTGACCCCAGGCTCGTAGCTCTCCAAATGATTTTAGTCGCTGTGTGCATTCCCTTGCTCCTGTGACGTGGGAGCCCTTGCACACGAGGCACTTCGGTACGCATTGGTGTTGCGTCTCCGGATTTGCTTGGCCACATTGCCTGCACGCCTTGCTTTCCGGGTTTGGGCATACATCTGCTCGATGCCCTTGCTGGTAGCAGTTGTAGCATATCTGCCTCGTTGGTCTGTATGGGTGGCACCACATCTACTTCTCCCAGATCGCTGAGCCCCTCATCCGCCTCACGAAAGATGCCGAACCGTTCTCCTGGGGCCAGGAGCAACAACAGGCCTTCGAAGACCTCCGGACTCGTCTGCAAAGTACCTTGGCCACTTCGACGAGTCAGCCAACACTGAACTGCACACAGACGCCAGCAACATCGGCCTCGGTGCGGTCCTTGTGCAGTGGCAGGATGGTCTCGAACGCGTAATCGCATATGCCAGCCGCACCTTGTCACGCTCGGAGGCGAACTATTCCACCACTGAAAAAGAATGCCTGGCAATTGTGTGGGCAGTCACCAAATTTCGCCCGTACTTATACGGCCGCCCTTTTAGAGTCGTCAGTGATCAACATTCGCTGTGTTGGCTGGCGAACCTCAAAGATACCTGGGGACGGCTTGCACGCTGGAGCCTTCGCCTTCAAGAGTTCGACGTCACCATCGTTTATAAGTCCGGCAGGAAGCACAGTGATGCCGACTGTCTGTCTCGTGCTCCTGTTGAGGACAACCGAGCTGATCCCGACACCGCTTTTGTTTTTCTCGGCGCCATCTCCACGTCCGTCCTCACTCAACACCAGAGAGACGACAGTGAACTACGGCCTCTCATTGAGTATCTTGAAGGAAGCGCTGAGTCTCCACCGCGAATATTCTCTCGTGGACTGTCATCGTTCTGTTTGCGCGATGGCGTTTTGTATAAGAAAAACTACCACCCGACGCAAGCTCCCTATCTGCTCGTCGTACCTGCGGCCTTGCGCGACGAAGTCCTGCAGGCGTGCCATGATGACCCATCTTCTGGTCACCTGGGTTTTTCCCGCACTTTGGCGCGGATACGCCAAAAGTACTACTGGCCCAGGGTTGCCGCAGTTGTACAGCGTTACGCCAGAACTTGCCGCGAGTGCCAACGTCGCAAGACACCACCGACTAAGCCAGCCGGACTACTGCAGCCTATTGATCCACCACACGTTTCTTTCTACCAACTCCGCATGGATTTACTCGGCCCCTTTCCGGAGTCTTCCCTGGGTAACCGGTACATTGTGGTCGCCACCGACTACCTCAGTCGATACTGTGAGACGAAAGCTCTTCCCCGTGGAACAGCTGCGGAAATTGCCGCCTTCTTCATGCACAACATCGTGCTTCGTCATGGCGCACCCACGGTCGTTATAACTGACAGAGGGACGGCCTTTACCTCGGCGCTGACAGAGGAAGTTATGCGACTCAGCGGCACCAGCCACCGACGAACAACAGCTTATCATCCGCAAACTAATGGACTCACTGAGCGCCTAAATAAGACGATCGCCGACATGGTTTCCATATATGTCGACGACGACCACCGCAACTGGGATGCAGTACTCCCTTACGTTACTTTCGCATATAACACTGCCCTGCAAGAGACGACTCACTTCACACCGTTTCGCTTAGTCCATGGTCGCGAAGCCACGACTATGCTCGACGCAATGCTTCTTCCTGGTAGTGTTAACTCCGCTGTCGTGGGGGCCGACCGCTTTGTTCACGAAGCTGAGGCCGCCCGCCAACTTGCTCGGCAACATATCCGGCATCAACAAGCAAAAGACGCTCACCGTTACAACCATCGCCACAGGGATGTCACATACCAGCCCGGAGAAAACGTTTGGGTGTGGAGCCCAATCCGCCAACGAGGGCGCTCTGAAAAGCTGCTTCGGCGGTACTTTGGCCCCTATAAAGTGATACGCCAACTCGGCGAGGTAAACTATGAAGTTCTCCCTCAAGGAACTGTTGGTTCCTCTCGACGACCAACGTCCGAAGTTGTGCATGTAGCACGAATGAAGCCGTAGCACGCCCGCTAGCAGCTCACTCGTCTCTACCTGCGGGCGCCGAACACTAAGGTGTTCAGCGTACGCGCCCGTCGAGATGGGGGTCGGCCAGAACCGCCTTATGGAATCCCACACTCGCCCTGCTGTCCAACCACAACACGCTGCCGCTTGAATACTCCGTCGGACAGAGTACCCACGGCTTGGTTTCGGGAACGCTCACCGACCGCGTGCTGCTCGCACTGGAAGTAGCAAATGTCCAGACTACTGAGAGCTGTCTCTCCCTCCTCGCATACGAGATCAAGACGGCCGAGACAGGATTCCGCGCCCGTCGATGATAACTGCTCCGTGCACCAGGACTACTGCCCCTCTGCACGGGCACCCCATGAACAGCAGGTGTTCGTGTGCCAAAATCCCGTGCGCGGAAAAGCCGCCGTCGGTCCACACGACCTGCCGCGCCGAGGGCGGCGCTTTCCACAGGGGGGGAGCAATGCCACATTCCTGGGTACTCTCGTGGCGCCGTCTCCCGGCCGAATTGCCTTCCCCGCTATTCTGGCTAGCCTTAGCCGTGGTGGCGGGCAGGGCTGCTTCTTCGTCCTCTCTTCTGTGTGGTCCCCTCGGGAGTCCGCTGCTACCTGGCGCTGCACAGTAAAACGTGTCCTGGCCGTCCCGACTGTCTAGCCGTGACAATATTTTGTGTTCCAATAAATTATGTCGCAGCATGTAACTTCTGCAGGCTTGCCTAGGCAAAATTTGCGTCGTATCGCTATCTCGCTGTGCAAAAAAGTGAGTGTTGAATAGTGAATGGTCTCATAAGCTGGCATAAAAACATGGCCTTGAAAAATTCACATTCTAAAGCACTGTTCACTGAGGTTGACTACAATTTGGTTTCAGAGGGCTGCAAATAATTTAGATGAGGCTTATACGTTGATAGTTGGGAATTTTATTGTATGTCCAAATGTTTTCCTATTACGGGGAGACCATAATGTTCATGAAACAGGGTTAACAGAACACACGCTTCTCTTGCGTACACCAGGAATGTGTTATACCCAAGACAATAAGTGTGCAAGAACGTATACATAAGCAGCACAGCTCCTCGACGAACAAGTAAACGTTCGCTTATTCTACACAGCAGCCCACGTAGGTGTTTTACACCGCAGGAACGATAACCATGGTGAACTGCGATCTAAACTTTAGAGCTTAATGTTAACTCTGACACCACTGTTCAGTCACTTACCATCCCTTGGGTCCGAAGCACAGGATTGTGCAGTAGCTGCGATCGTAGAAAGCAAGCACAGTGCCCACCAGCTACGCACTTGCTCCATGCCTCCTGAAAGCCTTTACGATACCCAAGATCTGAGCGAGAGTGATGGGTGATGGCAACATATACGCAAATATTTAAGTGAAAGCACCTGCACTGCAGCTGTTTTTCTTGTCACGACGCCTCGTGACACTACTCCTTGATAATTATCTTGCGCTATTGTCTTTTCTCTCCAACCTTTGGGTATCCGAATGAATAATCGCTCACGCTCGTGCCTATCTACTTAAACAAAAAAGTCGAAGTTTCAGTTGTTTTTTTTTTGCTGCACCTGTCATTCTACGGCCATAGCGAATGCGCTGGCTTTGACACGTGCGAGAGAAGAATATGACATTAAAGAAAGTAAAAAAACTGGGGAAGATTAACTGGACCAGGCTGCGCGAGACACCTCCACTATACCCCGCTGAAGCAGGAGAATAACAAGCTGACCATTGAGCACCTTGAAAACAAGTAACATTACGTGATAATTTATTTCACGTGTTGTATATACTTTTAAATCTTAACCCTCCTTTCTGGGTGAGAATAGTGAGGGAAAGGACAGCAGTTTATGCAGAAGAATAAATCTTGCGCAAGAAACGAAAATGTGATTGCACATTTTGAAAATGCAAAAAAGGATAGGACATGGAATAAGACAGCGCTAGCCAATATGTTCCAGTAAACAGTGCGTCATCTGTAGTGATGACTTTATGCAAAAAATGCACAAAACAGCCGGAAAAAATACTACTCCGATGATTAGTGAGATTATGCGTCAGATGCCAGAAAAAAAAATAATCTGGGCACGAAGAATTGCTCGCGGAAATAAAGATACCCATGCGCACGTAATGCGAAATTTCAGGGATATCTACTTCAGCCCATAATTCTCCTTAGTTGGCCGAAATTGTACAAAAACATGGGTGAAAAAAGGAAGGTAGAGTCACAGAGATCAGTAAATGTTTTTACAAATTTTCAGAGAATACCTGCGCCAAATTTTATAGGGTGCTGAGCCCTAAACTCATTAAGCACTCTTTACGACATAATCTGGCGAATGTTGTCGGGGAAACACGAAGAAACGGCGGAATGGCATGATGTTGCACCAGAGGAAAAATATATTAAAAAATCTACGCTGAATTTAGCTAAATCTTACCTCCGAACATTATAAGACCTGGTGTATACGCCACGTGCGCTGGCTGTAAGGGCGCCACAAAAATAAAATTGGTGTGGTTTAGCTCTGGTTAAACCTAGTTGGTTGCGAAAGCAATACAATGCAGAAGCAGTAGAGCAACTAGATTCAGATACACACTCTTTGTCGGTGAGTTCTTTGGCGAGACTCCTCGAGGAGTGCGGTACGACCGGCTCCTCTTGGCGGCGATGAAGAGAGCAAGCTGACGTCATGCGTCACCATAGCAACGGAGAGGCTTACGTCACACCATCTGTTAGGCGCGATGGCGGCTCCTCGAGGAGCAGAGGAGTCCACGGTAGAGATGTAAAATTTCAAGAAATTTTGAACTGCATGAAAAAAACCGTTTTTTCGGGGGTTTTTTCATGAAAAATTGGAAATCTTGCAAAACGTGACAAAAACAGATTTATTTGCAACAGCACAATGATCAATAATAATGCTTCGAAGTTCAGTCGAATATGCAGTTATAGATGTCATATTGTGAAAAGAACTTCTTGTTCTATTGCACCGAGAAGATCAATAATGATTTGCACTTGAGGCGAATATAGATATATAAATATCATATTTGTGGAACGAACTTTTTGTTCTATTGCACCGAGAAAGAGAACATGAAAACTGATCTATAAGTCACTCCATATCGGACTCAAGAGTCAATGCCGCTGGATGCGGCACTACGCGCAGCAGCATGGATTGAAGATGTGTCCACAGCTATGTTGGACTGCACATACACAAGTTTTCGAATGCGTTCCCCTGAAAGCCTGTTGCGAATCCTTTTATGCAGGTTTCCGAAACGTGGCCAGTTTCGTTCGCAGCTGGCGTATGATGGTGATATTTGTAGCAGTCGGCAAGCCAGACGAGTTAGCGGCTGGTTAGTGCAAATGCATTGCCATCAGGTAGATGGGGCCACGTGCTTCGCTGAAGACGCCTGTCCTGGACCAAATTCCTGCGGATGTCCTGTACTCTGCTACGTTGGAAATCGAGAAGCTAGGCTTGTATTTGGCTAAAACCGCTTACGTGCACAGCCGCCTATGTTATTTATGCCATATGTGTAGCGCTGTAGAATTTCCAGCATTTTGTTCTACTTCAGCCGTGAGTTCAAGTATTAGTGTTTTTTTAAGTCAAGCCTGGATCTTATATGTGACCCGGCCTCCAACCCGCGTACTCGCGGCTCGAACGTTTTAAAAGCACTACCCCGCACCGGCGATGACGACTGCTCTCCAATCATTCAACGATGCACGCTGTAGTGATTTTCAAAGCAGAAACAAAAATCTAAACTAAAAGCAAGGAATCATAAAACCTTGAAATCGCATTATGAAATTTTCGATGTTTCTTTCCATTTTTCCTGGTCTGAAAAAAACGAAAAAAAACGTTTTTTTTTTTCAAAATTGCAGTGTTTTTTTCAAGCCTTCACATCTCTAGTCCACGGGCCACGGACCACGCGACGAAGGGTTAGACCTGGCGTAGTGTTGCTTTTGCAATAAAACCTCTTGCAACCGGTTCAAGAAGCAGTGGCGGAATCCGCTGGCCGTGTTCCTCCTCGTTGGTACCCGTTTGCAGACCAGCTTGTCGAAACTGCAGTGGCTCAAGTTAGGGGCTCAGGTTTTCTCTTCATGTTTCCTTTGCAATAAGGGAGCCTTGACGCTGCCATATTGTTCACTGGACTGTCCTGAGCACCTTCTCTTTGCTATTATCTAACAAGCTACGCTCTTCACTTCGTTTTACGCAATCGGCACCATCTGCTGGGTGGTTGTTGCTGCACATGCAACAATGAGGCTGCTCTGAGGTGCAGTTATCAGCAGTATCACCTTCTCCGTAGAAACGGCAGTGGGACTCGGACTTGCATACTTTGCTGCTATGCCCGAACCGCCAACAGTTGATGCATTGAAGAGGGTGCGGTTGCAGCCTGTCTACACGGATACAGTCGGCCACATTTTCAGTTCATCAGGACAGGAAGAGCCAGAAGAAGTTTTTTATTGCAGACTCAGTAGCAAACACGCGAGCCATTTACCCCTCCACTGCAGCGATAAACTGAAAGGACTCCAACTCCTGCATCCTGAAATTCTTGTAGAATTTCTTGCGGGGAAGATGCTGGGTCGACACCGCGTACAATAAATACCCTTGACACATGCAAGCTGTTCGGGAATGGATGCTTCCACCGGCAATGAGCTGGAAATTTTGCACTGAAGCAACTCTGCTACACAAACGATGTCTGAGGACTTGCAGATAATTTCTCTACGGCACTTACGGGTGACTTGCTGGGTTTGGGTCTGGAGATCTGGAGAGCTTGGCTGGTGTCGCTGTGCGCGCCGTGGGAGTGAAGGACGAGGCCCAGGATGCGAATCATGGAGACTAGCGGAATGGGGTGGTTCCCTAGCGCAGCGTAAGTGAGATAGGAGGGAGGGTCGGTGGGGTCGTGCGGCCTGGGGCGGTGAAAGAAGAGTTCTGATTTGGAAGGGGAGCAGGCTATGCCGCGTTTGCGAACGTACGAGTCGATGGTGCTGAGGGCCGACAGTACGTTGTGTTCCATGTTGGCATCACTGCGTCGATTGGCCCAGACAGTGATGTCTTCAGCATAGAGGCTGAAATGTATGTCGAGATCTTGGGAGAGTTGGTGGGGGAGTTGGAGAAGGGCTATGTTGAAGACGAGTTGAAGGGGATAGGAGACTGCACAGCACCGTGAGGCGTTGCCGTGCTCCAAGTGAGACACCGGGGAGCTGGTGATCGCCCAGGGTGAGTGCGTCTGTTCGTTCGGAGAGGAAGTCACGGACGTAATTTTACATCCGCGGGCCAACGCCTAGGGTGTGGAGGCCTTCTTGGGCAGCTGCTTGGGTAACGTTGTCGAAAGCTTTTGTCAGGTGGATACAGAAGATACTGACCACCGAGGCGGCAGTCAGGGCAGAACTTCAACTCCTCAACACGTCCTCAGCTCCTGGCCCCGACGGAGTGCACAAAGCACTCCGAAACCTCGATTCACCCTCCGGCAAAGCCCTAACCAACTAGTTCAATGAATTCTGGATGCGTGGCGCCCACCCACCTCAGTGTAAATCCGGCAAACCATTTCTCCCCGCTAACCTTCGTCCGATCTCTCTTACGTCTTGTGTGGGCAAGCTCATGGAGTACGTTCGCCACACCCTGATATCTGGCGAATAACAACCTCATGCCTTCGTGCATGTTTGGTTTCCGCCTAGGGTTATCCACCCAGGACGTCTTTCTAGAACTCAAACACCACATCCCTGACATCCCCGCGGGCGACGCCAAGGCTATGCTCGGCAGATTCCGGAGCTCTATGTAGCGCCATCTTTCCAAGCGGCACCATCTTGCATGGCCTCAATCAATGTTGCCTAAAACTTGAGAACGAGAATGCCAATGAACTCAATTAACGCCAGCGGCCTATTGAAATTGGACGTGAAAAATTACCGACGATTACGTTACTTCCTAATGCGAAATTTTAGCGCAGCACATCAGCTGTTTCAGCGTTTCGATAGATCCAGGCAAAGAATTCGAGCAAGACATGTATATGCATTACAGACAACTTGTTATTTTTACAGATATTCCTTCTTCAAGAAACTCTCCACTCTTGTCATGAAGGAAGCTTTGTGGTCGGAAAATACGTAGATGTGTGTATCCTACACTTGCTGCACCAATCCTTGGATCTCAAAGACGAGGTCTATGCAAGTATTTCGCGAGGTTGTCACAACCGTGGGAGGCGTTACGAGCGAGACGAACAGGATATTCTCCGGCATAAGTCGTAAGAAATTTCTGTTTGTCGTTATATCTACATCAAAGTCCTCATCCACCCTGCCACCCTGGCAGGTGGCAGTTAATGGTTGATCGCGAGAGTTCGATCGCTCGCTGTTGTCAGCCCTAACCCGTGCAGACCACATCTCTCTCTCATCACCCCACGTACCTATAAGCGCGATTCAGGCGTCCACTGACCCAGGGAGCCAGTTATGCATTTCCTTTCATTAAGATAATCGGAGTGTCAAACGTTGTCAGTGCCAACGCCAATGAACATAATGAACATAATGGCTTCCGGGCCGCGTTTCTGGCACAACGTTGTCACTGCCTTCAGCCCACATATCTCTCTCATCGCCCCACGTGCTTATAAGCGCAATTCAGGCGTCTACTGACCCAGGGAGCCAGCTATCAGCACTTCCTTTCATTAAAATGATTGAAGTGTAAAGCGTTGTCAACGCCAACTCCAATGAACGCAACTAACGTCGACTGTCTATGGCTTCAACGCCGCTTTTCTGGCACAGCGTTGTCATTGCCAACGCATGCAGCGCACATCTGTCACTACCGCCACGTAGCTTAAAGCACGATTGAGGTGTCCAGTCTTCCAAGAGGGTAATTATGCGCCTTAACTCTGGTTCAGGTGTCCACAGAGAGGTGTGACACAGATACTGCGCCATTTCCATCCCTCAAAATCGAATTTGCCAATTTTTATCCTTTGCTTTCCAAGCTCCCTCTCCATCGGTTTCGCCGCTTAAAGCGCGAATAAGGTGTCCACTGCTGGTTACAACGGGTGCAAGGGGCAACGGCGGCGGCAACGGCGACGTCGTGAAACGCAGAAACGGGAGCCGAAGAGCTGCGCTATAAAATTTGGAGGACGCTTAAGCTTCGCATCGACGGATAATGTCACCTGGACCACCGCGACACCACTCTTGAGCCGGTAGGCCCATTTTTTGGACTTTTAAAGGACTTTTTAGTGGCCAGCCGCGGCCGGGAGCGCTGAGCCTAGCGCAGGCCTAGCGCGTTCCCGGGGCGGTACCGTGCGGTGCTTGCGTGTCTCGACATCGGCCAGCATGGAACACCGGGACGCTGACGACCCTATCATGAATGAACCTACCCGGACCTCGGCCCAATGTTTGGCGAATATTCAAGATACGGACGAATCTTCTGCCGCGCCGCCGACCAATGCGAGCTCCGGACTCGGGGAAGCAGTGACCGAGGCCATGGAGACATCGCCACCGCAGCGGGACGACGGGGCCGACATCGACTCACTGCAAGACGAAGATATGGATCGTTGGGAACTTGTTTCTTACAAACGGCGCCCAAAAAGGAAAGGCTCGAAGAAAGGCTCGAAGGGGCCAGGTGATCCCCGCGAAGAAGTAAGCAACAAAATAGCGCCGACAGCCGCAGCTGGCGGAGCAGAGACGCAGGCGAGTGGCGGGACGCGCTCTACGTTAAAACCACATCTGGCGGGAGCGCAGCGGCAGATAAGGCCACGTCCGCCGCCGCTACCGAAGGATGATATCAAGATCATTTATCGCCCAAAGGGAGGCCTCAAAATCACCGAAATCCGTGTCGACCAGGCAACGCAAGCCCTCGTCGAGGCCAGCGGAGGAAAGATCAAGGAAGAAGACTTCATCATGAGACTCCGACCCGGATCAAACATCATGATTGCGTGCACGCCCGACGTGGACATCGCCGACGTGCTCAGGAAAATCGAAAAGCTCACGATCAATGACCAAACTTATGCAACCAACACCTACCCAGCACTACCGTACGACTTGAAGCGTGCGGTAATCCACAGCGTCATGCTGGGGAAATCACCGGCCCTACTAAAATCGAGGCTGCGGCTTCGATCCCAAGGATTGAAGATCCTCGAAGCGACAATGCTGGGAAGTCGGAAACGGCGCTCATCACGTTCGACGGCCCTTATATCCCGCAGTGGGTCATCTACCGCTCCGGAGAATTCAAGACCTACCCATATCGTCCTACCAGGCATATCTGCTACGTGTGCGGAGAGCAAGGTCATCGTTCGGACACCTGTCCAACGCCGAACACCAGGCTCTGCAAGACGTGCGGTACACACGACCCACCAGAAGGCCACCCTTGCAAGGCTAAATGCATGGTGTGCGAAGGCGACTACGTCACCAGGGAGTGCCGTCGACGCCTGAAGACTACTGACGAGCTCCGTGGCAGCACGACCGGCGGCCGGCAGTCCCGGAAACAACAATGGCAGCAGCAGCAGTAGCAAGTGCCGCAGCAGCAACAACCGCAGCAGCAGCAGCGGAACCAGAACCTGAGTCGAGAGCGCCGACCCAGATGGCTTAGCTCGGAGCGGGGCCATGGCCGCTCCTCGAGCCGAGGCTGTAGCACCCCGCAAGATCGCAGCCAGAGCCGATCCAGGGATGACTCTTTCCCGCCGCTCAACCGATCAACGGCCAAGCCGAAGCAGCAGCAGCAGCAGCCACCGCAGAAACAACACAAGAAGGGCGGCGTCAAGGTGAACTGGGGAGCGGGCTCACTAAACCCACTGATTCCCCACTCGGATCAACCGAATATCACGCGTAACTCGAAAAGGATTAAAGCTCTAAGAGAGGAGAATGCATCTCTCTGAAAAAAAAATCGACGACCTCATTAAAGAGATGCAGGCTCAGAGAACAGGGCAGCTACCGCAGCTCCGACTCCGCCGGTCGAGGTGCAACGATCTCCAACCCCCTTAGAAGTGAGCCCCGAAGAATTAAGAGCTTTCATGCAGCGCGTGGAGGATTTCATGATTCGCACCGAAGGACAGTTTCGCCAAACTCATGCAAGATTAGATGCTATGCAGGTCCAACTCAACCTGTCAGAATAGAACGTCACATTACTACAGCAAAAAGTTGCGTTGCAGGACCAAAGTTTCAGCAACCACGTCAAAAGGCAAAATACGCAACGAATAACAGACGAGGCCCGGGATAGGCTCATACACGAGCGCCGTTTCGGCACTGAAGGCTCCAGTCAGAACAATGCCCAAAACCATGGCTAAACAAACTCCACCCGAAATCTGGCAATGGAACTGCATGGGGTACCGCGAAAAGTAGAGACTCCTAATGCAGTTTTTACATCGGCAAGACTCCACACCCGATATAATAGCTTTACAGGAAACTAACACGACACCGTCACTCAGGGGATATACGTGCAACGATAGCGGACGCACGGCAACCCTGGTCAGAAAAAAGTTGGTAGCCATAGCCCATGACCCCATTCCCAACACCAAAATTGAGCACTTAGTGACGGAAATTATTCTCAAAAAGAATCGTAAGGAAAAGAGTGTCTTTCTCGTAAACCTCTATAGCCCGCCTCGCCAGCGGGACGCGAATTTTCATACACTCTTTCTAGGGGCCAGCAAACTTGCGAAAAGCAACTCATTGCTCATTGTAGGCGACTTCAACGCTCGTGTACAGCAATGGGGATACCCCACTAATAATCAGAAAGGTATTCAGGTCGAGGACGCGGCGGAAGTGATCCAATGTACCCTCTTAACAGACGAACTTCAACCCACGCGCCTTGACACTTCGATCTGCCCAGATACGTGTCCGGACTTAACGTTTGTTAGGGGAGTGAAACACGCAACGTGGAAGAATCTGCTGGAGAATCTAGGCAGTGACCACTATATCCTGAAGACCACGATAGCAGCCACCAACATCAAGCGCAGGCTCGGCACGGCCAAGATCACTAACTGGCCGGCTTTCCGCAAGGCTTGCACGGACCTGGAAGGGGGATTACTTCCATACATGATTGGTGTGAACAACTTAAAGACATCCAGAAGCGATACACTCAGGAAGTGGATCGCACCAAGCAAACACCAGAGGTGGACCCTCGGCTCCTCAGGCTATAGGAGGCACGTCGAGGACTGACCAAGCGCTGGAAGAAACAGCGCTTTAACAGGAAGCTCAAGCTCAAGATCGCAGAAATCACCAAGACAGCGGAGGAGTACGCGACCCAACTGGCCAGGGAGAGCTGGCAGAAGTTCAGTAGCTCGCTGGACGGTACCCTCAGCACGGCCAAAACGTGGCTTATACTCAAGACCCTCCTCGACCCTACCCAAACCAGGGCCGAAAGCGGGAAAGCTATCCGCAGACGCATCCACACCTTCCAGGGTACGGAAGAGGAACTGCTAGTTAAAGCCAAAGAGAAATGCTACGGCACGACCTTGCCTGCGGCGTACGCGAAACCATACCTGGGGAAACCGAACTCCCACCTATGCAGGCTGATCACCAGGGAAGAAGTGTTCGCTGCAATAAAGGCATGCACGCGCAACACTGCGGCGGGAGCAGACAAGATCCTGAACGCACTCGTACGCAATCTCTGCGACGAGGCGGTCGACCAACTGACCACTTTCCTCAACGGGCACTGGGCCGCAGGAACGGTTCCTGAAGAGTGGAAGCATGCAGAGGTCGTAATGATCCCCAAACCGGGTAAGAAACTCCAGATCGAAAATCTCCGACCTATCTCACTCAACTCCTGCCTAGGCAAGCTTTACGAGCGAGTCGTTACTCGGAGGCTCCAAAGCTACATGGAAGACGAAGACCTGTACCCCCACAGTATGTTCGGCTTCCGAGCCCACCTCTCCACCCAGGACATCCTCTTGCAACTCAAAGAGGAAGTCCTCACCAATGTCCCGAGCGTAGGCGAGAACGTGTTTATGGCCTTCGACATCAAAGGGGCCTTTGACAACGTCAGCCACACGGCTGTAATGGAAGGACTCGACAACCTCCACTGCGGCGAGAAGATTCACAGCTACGTGAAGGCCTTTCTCTCCACCCGCACTTCAACGGTTGGTCTCGGAGACCTTCGCAGCGCTAAATTGTCGACCCCCAACAAAGGCACACCTCAAGGGTCCGTCGTCTCGCCACTACTTTTCAACGTGGCCATGATCGAACACGCGAGACAACTCGAGAAGATCGAAGGCACACAGCACGCAATATACGCTGCCGACGTCACGGTTTGGGTTACCGCTGGGTCGTTCGGCCAGAAAGAAAAACGACTGAAAGCAGCGGCTACCTGCGTGGAAGAATATGTCAGTGCACGAGGCCTCGCCTGCTCCACCGAAAAATCCGAACTCCTGCGAGTACACAAAGGGAAACACAAGGAAGGGTCCCTCAATGTCTATATCGAAGGTCAGCTAATTCCAGAACGAGACAAGATACGAGTCTTGGGAATGTGGCTGCAGAGCAACCAGCGATGAGGCCATACGCGCGGCCTTCTCAAGCAATCGACCACTCAGGTCGCCAGAATGATCACGCGCGTGTCGCAGAAGCGGAGCGGCATGCGAGAGGGGGATACCCTGCGCCTGGTTGTGAGCCTGGTGGTCAGTCGCGTGGGTTGCGCCCTCCCGTACTTCAACCTCAACAAAGGAGAAGTGGATAGTGCAGATACCATACTCCGCAAAGCTTACAAAACAGCCCTGCATCTACCAATGAACACCTCCAACGCAAAACTACTGGCTCTTGGAATTCACAACACCTTCGAAGAGATCAAAGAAGCCCAACTGGTCACGCAGTTAGCCATTCTCTCTGAGACTCCTACGGGGCGCTCGCTTCTTAGGCGACTGGGGCTAGGCGGAGCTGCGAAAATCATGAACCGTACTGCGAGCATACCGGACGCAATTCGCCAGACGCTAAAGGTTCGCTCCCTTCCCGGGAACATGGACTCCAACCTGCATGCGGCCCGTAGGACAGCCCGGGCAAGGTATGTACAACAAAACCTACCTACAAAATCCATAACGGTATACACGGACGCGGCTCCGTATACAGGAAGCTCACATAACAACACAGTGGCGGCAGCTATTGATTCTAACCTAAAGAAATTAGCTAGCGCCTCGGTCAGGGATTGCACGGTAACCGAAGGGGAGAAGCTGGCCGTAGCTCTAGCGGCGGTAGCCGGTTATTGAAGCAATACATCCCTTACCATCCTTACAGATTCGAGAGAAGCGTGCCGTAACTACATGAACGGCGCAAAGGTCGCGCTGTTTACGGCTCCTCCAGAGCGCGACCGCACCAAAAGTCACACATTGCATTTACTGGGTGCCAGGACACACCGACATAGCGGGGAACGAACGCGCCGACGAGGTAGCTCGAGGGTATACGAGCCGAGCTTCCTCCCAATCGGACGATCTACCCGACCGAGTCGGCCCTACGTACTCAGACATTCTCAACTACTATAAGGGGGCACGGATCCGCTATCCGCCGCCTCATGCTGATCTAAATCAACTAGAGGCAGTGTATTGGCGAAGATTGCAGACAGGAACATTCCCACATATCCTTAACAAGATTTACCCGACGCAATATCGGGACACTTGTCCGTGGCGTGGCAGCAAACCATCGTTGTACCACATCACGTGGGAATGCAGTAAGAACGACAACTTTCGTAAATAACCGAGTACAGAACAGTGGGAGAGCCGGCTCTCCAGCGGCGATCTGGGTTGTCAACAAGGTGTGATCCAGCACGCCCAACGAGCAGCGAAGCTCAGGGGAGTTCTGGAATAGGGGCACCGACCGTGTGAGAAAGAGGATGTACCTCTTCTTTCTCGTCTGCTACTAGCACGTCTTTCTAGAGCAATAAAAGTCTTTCCTACCTACCTGCCTTAAGCTTCGCCTTTAAGAGTGGAACGCGACAGCGTCTTGCAGCGCTGCCAGGGAGCCCACGGAATATCCTCGCCCGTTCTGCGCGACACCTTGCCCGTCGGAAAAATTGAAATATTGGTTTTATGCGAAGCATATTACAATAGGTAACCCAAGCCCTTCGTGACGGTTACATGCCGTGCACACCACGTGACACAATGACGTCACGACAGATGAGAGACGGGGCTCCAACTTGTGCCGTCGCTGCGGTTGCACGCCGTGCAGACCACGTGGTATGGTGACGTCACACCACCTGACAATGACGTCACGACAGATGAGAGACGGGGCTCCAACTTGTGCCGTCGCTGCGGTTGCACGCCGTGCAGACCACATGGTATGGTGACGTCACACCACGTGACACAATGACGTCACCACAGATGACAGACGGGGCTCCAACTTGTGCCGTCACTGCGGTTGCACACCGTGTGATTCACGTGGTATGGTGACGTCACACTCCCGCGCATTTCGAACACGCGCGTTCACACTCGGTGTAGGTGAAACGCTCGCTCCACCGGGCAGGCGGACGCGGCTTCCGTGGAAATCCAGGCGCGCACCCAACGCGCGTCTCGGGGTTAGTCGGCGTTCCGCTGTAGCCATGCCGTTGTCTTCCCCCACGACGAAGGCTTCTAGTGGTTGTATTAAAATGACCAAGTATTCAACCAAAGAAAGCCATGTATTACCAAGCCTAGCTATCAATATACTTCGCATCTGACTAGGCTTAACCTTAGCTAAGCCTCAGCCATTTTTTTTAGGGAAGGAAATGCAGCACTCTTACTTTTCCTGGTGAACACCTGAGCCGCGTCCATGACACGCAACTTCCCATTATAGGTCGCCGGTTCGAATCCCTGCCGCGAACTAGGCTTTAACTAGTATGTTAATGAGGCCCGTGCACCGTGCGATGTCAGTGCACGTTAACGATCCCCAGGTGGTCGAAATTTCCACAGCCCTTCACTACAGCGTCCCTCATAGCCTGACTTGCTTCGGGACGTTAAACCCCAATAAACCATAAACCAGTATGTTAATGCTGCATGAAACGACGAATCGTTATGACACCGCCCGGAACATTCTGCGGCAAACGGTTGGTAAATTGGTTTTTGAGGAAGGAAATGACGCAGTATCTGCCACATATCTTGGTTGAAAACCTGAACCGCGCCGGAACGGAAGGGAGGAAGGCGGGAGTGAAAGAAGAAAGAGGTGGTGGTGAAAACATTTAGTTACTGAAATAGAGTTTGGGAGCCACAGCGTGGCCCCGCTACATGGTCGGCGTCCCTAGTCCGGGACACCGCATGACAATGCCCCGTCTCTAGCCCGTTTCACCAGAGCCCTTTGGGACTCAAGCGAGGAGCAGTTGAGAAGGGCAGTCTCCCATGCCTCTCTGGAAGGGGTAGGGGAAGGGGGGAGGTGGGGATTTTGAGTACATGCCCACACCATGTGGAAGATATCACAGGTCTCCCCACAGTGTGGGCATCGCCCATCCGTGTTTGGATCGTAATGCTTTAAGATTGCAGGACAGAGTAGAGTACCTGTCTGCAGGCGCCTGAAAGTTCGCTCCTGCGTCTTACTCAGCACCTTTGCAGAGGCCGGGAAAAGGCGGTGGATGTCGCTATAATGCGTTATAATTTCCTTGAATCGCAGCAGCGGCTGGTTAGTCTCCGAGCCAGAAGAGCTGGGATGAGGAGCCCGGTGAGTAAGCGCTCGGGCAGCCGCGTCAGCGGCCTCATTACCTCGTAAGCCCTGGTGGCCAGGAGCCCAAATACACCCAAAAGAAAGAGGTGCCGTATTGGCAGTCTCCGGATGGATGGAATAACCTTTACTGTCCAATGGATAGGGTGATCTATCCACCTCCCGACACGCAAGTCAAGGGAAGGGTGGTGGTGGTGGTGGTGGTGGTGAAAACATTTATTAAATCATAGGGAGAGGTGTTGGGGGTCGTGACTTGAAGGGTCACGCCCTTACAACCACTAGGTGGGATGCCTAGTCTGGTACCCCATTGGCGTTTGCCGCAGCCCGGGCGCGCTGCGGGGGTCCCGCCGCCTCAGATGCAGGCTAGGAGGTCTTGGGTCCCAGCAGACTCTTCAGCCAGTTGGACGAGCAGCAGCTGGAGCTCAGAGTGCGAGCTGCGCACCAGGGTCTCCCAGGTGTCTATTCTCTGTATTGTTCGTCCCCCCGGGAGAGTACGGGCATTCCCATATTATGTGGTCGAGGGTCCCTCTCGCGCCACAAAGGTTACATTTATCGCTCCTGGCATCGGGGAACATGTGGTTCGCCATTATCGGGTGCGGATACGTACAAGTTTGCAGTCGCCTCCACGCGACTGATTGTTTAACTTCGCGTCTGGCGATCTTACCAGTCTATACGCTTCAATCTATAATGCTACATAGTCTCCCCATATTAAGGCGAAAGCCTTTAATGCCTCATACTGTCGTCAGCAGCCGCGTCGACAGCCGCGTCGGCATCCGTGTCGACAGCCGTGTCGGCAGATGTGTCCGCGTATTGACGGGTATCCACCGAGATATGCGAGACAGTTACTGCGTAATTTCCTTTCCTCAAATACAGTTTTCAGTTTCTTCATTACGGCCCCTCTTTCTCGTTCTTCTTTCACTCCCACTTCCTGCCTTACTGTACGGCACGGTTCGGGTGTCCACCGAGATGGCAGAGAATTACTGCGCCATTTGCTTTCCTCAAAAAGCATTCCGTTCAAAGGGCAAGGCAACGCGTGGAACCTGTGGTGGCGTTCCCCCCTTCCTGTACGGTGCGGTTCGGGTGGTCACCGATATGACATAAAATTACTGCACCATTTCCTTTCCTCAAAAAGCGTTGCGTTCAAAGGGGAAGACATCGCGCCGAACGGGTGGTGGCGTTCCTCTTTCCCTGTACGGCGCGGTTCTGGTATCCACCTAGATGACCGCGACGTCACCAGTGTCACGTAGGCAAAGTGGTGCGGGAAGCGCTTTCGCCTCTACGGACTTTAGACAGTCAAAGTGCCCCTGAATTTATTTAAGTATGCGCTCTCCACCCCCTCGGTCATCGAGGGGACCTGTAGGGGCTCGGCGGTAGAGATCTCGAGCCAGCTCGTGGGCCGCCTCGTTGCCGGGGACGGCTTCATGCTCCGGAGTCCAAATTGTGTGAATTTGCCTATCAAGTTTCCTCTGGCTACGATTTTGGCCGCTAATGGCGAGATCCTTCCGTTGCTGAAATTTTCTATGGTAGTTTTGCTGTCACAGATGACAAACTTCGCTTCTGTTCCAACGCAAGCTAACGCGATCGCATATTCCTCGACAACTTCTATGCTCCGCCCGCGCAAAGTGGTCACGAGATTGCCGTGGCCGCTGACGATCGTTGCCACCGTAAAACCGGCATATTATTGACCACTTCGCCATCTTTGACGTGTACTGACATCGCACGGCACACGGGCGCCTTTTGCGTTTCGCCTCGATCGAAACGCGGCCGACGCGGTCGAGTTCGCACCCGGGTACTCCGCCTCAGTAGACAAACGCCTTAACCACTGAGCCACCGTGGCGGGTACAGCTTCGTCAGCCACACCAGGTTCTGTGAGAACGGAGGGAAGGCAGCTGTCTGTCTGTTCTTTAACTCACTTTCTTCCCTTCCCTTACAGCGCGTTTAGGGTGTCTACCGAGATGTGACGAAACTTCAGCGCCTTTCCTTTCGTCAAAAACGTTCCCCTAACGCCGAAGCTATAAAAGCAGAACGCGAGAGGGACGCGCCTCTACCAACAATCTTCTCTCGTGCGTCTCATTTTAACTCTGCACGTGGCAGCGATTGCAGGTCATCGCCAGCCAGTTCGCACTTCTGGAGCAAAATGTTAGAACACACATTAAGAACCAGAACACGCAGAGAATGACTAACGACGCTAGAGACCGCCTGTTTAACGAACGCAGGTTCAGCACAGAAACCCTAAATACAAATAACAGTACACCAACATGGCAGAGCGCCTCCAACAACTAGAGATGTGGCAGTGGAACTGCAGGGGGTACAGGCAAAAGCACGGCCTCCTGCAGCAGTACATTTACGCCAGGAGAACTCCACCAGATATAATCATGATACAGGAAACTAATTGCACACCTTCGCTGAGGGGCTACACGTGCCAGGAGGCTGGCCGCACCGCGACCCTTGTCAGTAAAAAACTGGTAGCCATAGCTCATGACGAAATAACGGATACCCGGATCGAGCACGCGATTACAGAGATCATACCCAAAAAGAAAGCGCAATCCAAGAGCACCTTCATTATCAACCTATATAGCCCGCCTAAGCAGAAGGACGGGGACTTCATTAGGCTCTTCACAGAAGCCAGAAAACTAGCGGGCTGTAACACCCTGGTTATAGCAGGGGACTTTAACGCCAAACACCCAAGATGGGGATACAGCAAAGACGATAGGAAAGGCAGGGTAGTCTGCATCGCAGCAGAGCAAACGGACTGCGAACTCTTGACTGACGAAGACCAGCCAACAAGACAGGGCAATAGCGTCAGCCCAGACACGTGTCCTGACCTAACCTTTGTAAGGGGCGCTAGGCAGGTGGAGTGGGAAAACCTACTCGAAAACCTAGGGAGCGACCACTACATACTGAGAATCAGTATCACCGCTGAGAATACCAAGCGGAAAATAGGCAAGACTCGGCTCGTCGACTGGGACGCCTTCAGGGCCCACTGTAGGCAGATGCAAGGAGGCAACATTGAATCTGTGGGGGAGTGGAGTCAACAGCTCAGGAAGATCCAGGAACTCTACACCAAGGAGGTGGATCGAACCGAACAAGCCCCGGAGGTGGACAAGCGGCTCCTCAAGCTATGGGAGGCGAGGCGCGGACTCACTGCGCGGTGGAAAAGACAAAAACTGAACAGGAAGCTCAAGATCAAGATAGCCGAAATCACCAAGCAGGCGGAGGAGTATGCGACACAGCTGGCCAGGCAAGGTTGGCAGCAATTTAGCAGTACGCTGAACGGCACCCTGAGCACGGCCAGGACGTGGCAGATCCTCAAGTCCCTCATGGACCCAAGCAAAAACAAGTCAGAGAGCGGCAAGGCAATCCGAAGGCTGGTGCACCAATACACCGGTACAGACGAACAGCTAATGGAGGAAGTCCGGATCAAATGCTATGGCAACGATCAGGCCCAGAGCTATAAAGAAGAATACCGGGGCGAAGCGAACCCTCATATGGACAGACCCATAACCAGAGAAGAGGTGGTCGAAGTGATCAGGTCTGCTACGAAAAATACGGCAGCAGGAGCAGACAAAATCCGTAACTCGCTGATCAGAAACCTAGGAGATGGAGCCATTGATCAGCTTACTGCCTACTTCAACAAACTCTGGCAGGAAGGAACGGTGCCCGCCGAGTGGAAACATGCGGTCGTGGTTATGATCCCGAAGCCTGGCAAGAAACTACAAGTGGAAAACCTCAGACCGATCTCCCTTACGTCTTGTCTAGGCAAGATGTACGAAAAAGTAATAACGAAGAGAATCCAGTCGCACCTGGAGAGGAGCCAACTCTACCCCGATAGCATGTACGGGTTTCGAGCTCACCTGTCCACGCAAGACGTACTCCTCCAGCTAAAGGAGGAAGTACTGGAGAAGATGCCAAGAAGCGGGGAGAACGTTGTCATGGCCCTCGACATCAAAGGGGCCTTTGACAACGTGAGCCACGCCGCCATCATGGAAGGCATAAACGACACGAATTGCGGGAAGAGGGTCCACGACTACATCAGGGCCTTCCTAAGTGACCGGACAGCAACCGTAGGGCTAGGCGAGTTACGAAGCGACGTCTTCGCCACGCCCTGCAAGGGAACACCCCAAGGCTCTGTCATATCGCCTGTACTCTTCAACATGGCGATGCTAGGACTAGCGAGAAGGCTCAAAGCGATCCCGGGTATTCAACACGCGATGTACGCCGACGACATTACCGTATGGACCACCCAAGGGTCGCTAGGAGAGAAACAAGATCGGTTACAAGAAGCTGCCACCTGCATAGAAGACTATGTAAGGGAGAGAGGCCTGAGGTGCTCGACCGAAAAGTCGGAGATCATCAGAATAGGGAGACACCCCACCCAAGCTTCACTGGATGTCGTCCTCGAAGGACAGCTGATCCAGGAAAAGAACCTGGTCCGCATCCTGGGTATGTGGCTGCAAAGTAGCCGCAAATGCAGTCACACCATCACCCTGCTCAAGAGGGCCGCGGAACAAGTGGGAAGAATGATCAGCCGAGTATCTCAGAGAAGATACGGAATGAAGGAAGAAGACACTCTAAAACTCGTAAACAGCTTGATCGTCAGCAGGGTCATGTACTCGCTGCCTTACCACGCTACAACGAAAGCGGAGAGGGAGCAGGCCGACTGTGTCCTCAGGAAGGCCTACAAGATCGCTTTGCACCTACCCAGGAACGCATCAAACGAAAAACTGCTCCAGCTCGGAGTCAGCAACACCTTCGACGAGCTCGCAGAGGCTCAAACGGGTGCACAACTGGTTAGACTCAGAGGCTCCCCCACAGGAAGGGCGCTCCTGAAGAGGTTGGGTCGGAACACCGGTGGTCTGGCTGACAGATACACAGAAGTACCAGACGACCTCAGAAGGACTTTCAATGTAGGGCCATTGCCTAAAAACATGGATCCCAACTTACACGAGGAGAGGCGGAGGGCTAGGGCCGAGCAGATGGACAAAAGGCTAGGCCGATCCGAAAACACACTATATACGGACGCTTCTATGTACGCAAGCGTAGAGAAGCGCACAGCCGCTGTAGTGGTAGTCAATGGTACAGGGGAAATGACCTCCTGCGCTTCAGTGGGAGTGTCGGGGATAGCGGAGGCCGAAGAGATTGCCGTCGCGCTGGCGGTAGCCGAAGGCTATAGAAGAGGCCGCTCCCTGAACATTCTAACGGACTCGAAAGAAACATGCAAGAGTTATACGAAGGGCAACATTAGCGGCATCGCCCTTAGGATCATCGGCGAGGCGGCAGCTTCCGCTGGAAAAACGCCTATACAGCATATCATCTGGGTGCCAGCTCACGCAGGCGTAGCAGGAAACGAAAGGGCGGACAGCCTGGCTCGAGGGCTCACTTACCGAGCAGGCTTATCGGACGCCCCGGAGTTACGGCTACTCACGTGCGAGGGAGGCTACGCAGAGACCCTACAACTTTATAGGGGAACTAGATTGAGGTATCCACCACCACACAGAGCACTGACTAGGGAAGAGGCTGTAGGATGGCGTAGGCTACAGACGAACACTTTTCCTAACCTGTACATATACAGCAAAATGTCACCAACGCAATTCAGATCAGACTGTCCCTGGTGCGGCGGTACACCTACACTCTATCACATTACCTGGGAGTGCGAAAGAAACATAGCATTCCACAATTATCAACCACCGAGTGAGGAGCAATGGGAGAGCTGTCTCTCCAGCAGCGAGCTCGAGGTCCAGAGGGCCTTGGTACAGCACGCTGTTGAAGCGGCACGACTCAGTGGAACCCTGGACTGAGGGCCCACCCTTGCTCGAAGACTCAAGTCGCCAGCGCCCAAGCAGGACGACCAAGAAGTCTTCATCTCCGCGAATCTCTTGAAAGAGCAATAAAAGTTTTCTCTCTCTCTCTCTCTCTCTCTCTCTCGTGCGTCTCATTTTAACTCTGCACGTGGCAGCGATTGCAGGTCATCGCCAGCCAGTGGACAGGCCCGTGCAGTTTCCTTCCCATTCGTCTTTCAGTCACAACGACGACTCGTCAGCGTAGAATGACTGCCGGATGTTCGAGAACTCCGGACGCCCACATGCCCAAGACAGCCTGTGCCAAGGACCTGTCCATCCGACAGCGGTGCCGAGGAATGCGGCATTCCCGGTCAACGTTCAGTGGTGAGTTCGTTACTCTGCTAGCAAGTAGAGTGGTTTAAAAAGCTGCTTTTTTTCTGTGACGCCTTTAACAGCTCATCATTTTGCGCTATCCTTCTGTATGTCGCGACGAATTGTTCAGGTGAGCTTCCTTTTTGCGACCTGAGTACTCTATTCGATATGATAGAGCCGATATCTGATGGAGCTGCATGAGCTGTGGTATGTGGCCGTGTGTATGCGTCGCACAGAAATTTTTATCGCGTGCGACACAGCGAAGCAAGAATGCAACGTCCGGGCGCCCCGCTCTACCAAGCCCAACGACCCAGGCGCAGTATGTAGTGCCACATAAAATGTTTGCGTTCCAGACGAAGAAACAAGGCTTAGAGAGGCCGTCGTTCCGTCACACCCAGGCGCTCCCTTTAAGGTATCTTACGAGCAATCCGCGTCTGAGATCTCCTAAAATGTGCTTTAATGTTCCCGGGAAGAAGTCAGACATAAAGAGCGTCTGCGTGGTTGGGCCGCGTGGTTGGGCCCCGTCGGTCTATATGTCAGGCCTTACGAATCGCAGCGTCTCTTGCGTTCTGTTGATTTCCTGTTGTGTTCGAGAGCGCGTAGCCGTGAAATTGCCGCGCCGGGCGCACCTTATTATCGAACCTTATGAGCTCTAGTGTCTCTGGAGACACGTAATTTTTCAATCGTATTCGACACGACGAAGCCAGACAGCGCGCGTTTCGTCGGCTGCGTTGCGCCGGGTTCGTAGTGGAACGGCGCTCTTTTAAACCGTGCCTCCATGGCATCGCATTAAATTTTCAGTCGGTACCGATACGAAGAAACAAACCCGTCTCCATGCTTGTACTAAGACGGGTGTTCTGCGTTACGAAGAAATATTTCCGTCCTGTTTGACACTGCGCATAATTTTTTGCTGCGTTCCTCAAGCGAAAGCGGCACTTCGGGATGTGTTGTCACAGTGTGCCACGAAGGTGTTCCCGTACCACGGAGCCCTCTTGAAACCGATGCTTCTCTGGCGCTAAATGATATTTCTCTGTCGCGTTCGCTAAAACGAAGTTATATTGCAAAGCGTCATCTTATTGTGCTATGACGGATGCCCCGTGTTAAGTTCTAAATCTGAACTAATTAAGCCCTGTTTGGCGGCGTGTAGAATTTCTGTCGTGTTCCTTACTGCGAAGCGACACATTGAGCGCGTCTCCCTTGTGCCACGACTGATGCCAGTATTACGGAGCCCTCTTTGAACCGATGCTTGTCTGGGGCCGCATAACAATTTGTCCCATTCGTTAGAAAGAAGCCACTTCCAGTGCGTCATCTTAATTGTTGTACGACGCGTGCCCTGCGTTAAAATTTTTAAAACCACAGCCAGTTTGACGCCGCGTTACAATTTTCTATCGCGTCCGATAGAACCAAGCGATACTGCGTCTCCCTGATGGTGCCACAGAGGGTACCCCACGTTACGAAGCTATTTGAACCGATGCGTGTTTTGTGCCGCGTAGAATGTTTTGTCGCGTTCGATTCGACTGAGCGACAGCTCAAATCCATATCTCTGATTGTGGCGCGACGGGTACCCCGCGTTACGGAGCCGTATTTAAACGGATGCGCGTTTTGTGCCACGTGGAATGTTTTACCGCGTTCGATTCGACGAAGCAACAGCTCGAATCCATATCCCTGATTGTGCCGCGACGGTTACCATGCGTTAGGGAGCCCTATTTGAACCGATGCGCGATTTGTGCCGCGTGCAATGTTTTACCGCGTTCGATTCGACGAAGCAACAGTTCGAATCCATATCCCTGATTGTGCCGCGACATTTACCCCGCGTTACGGAGCCCTATTTCAACCGATGCGCGTTTTGTGCCGTGCAGAATGTTTCCCGCATTGGATTCCATGAAGCAACAGTTCAAATCTATATCGCTGATTGTGCCGCTACGGGAACCCGCGTTACGGAGCCCTATTTGAACCGATGCGCGATTTGTGCCACGTTCAATGTTTTACCGTGTCGATTCGACGAAGCAACAGTTCGAATCCATATCCCTGATTGTGCCGCGACAGTTACCCCGTGTGACGGAGCCCTATTTCAACCGGTGCGCGTTTTGTGCCGTGCAGAATGTTTCCCGCATTGGATTCCACGAAGCAACAGTTCGCATCCATATCGCTGATTGTGCCGCTACGGGAACCCGCGTTACGGAGCCCTATTTGAACCGATGAGCGCTTTGTGCCGCGTGGAATGTTTTACCGCGGTCGATTCGACGAATCAACAGCTCGAATCCTTAACCCTGATTGTGCCGCGATGGTTACCGCGCGTTACGGAGCACTGTTTCATCCAATGCGCATTTTGTACCGCACATAATTATCTGTAGCTTTTTTATACGATGAAACGGCACCTAGAACGTGACCTCGTTGTAGAAAACGTCGGGCGTTTCAAGGTACCGAGCCCTACATGAACTGCCCTATTGGAACAGTGGACACCTGAATGGTGCTTTAAGCTACGTGGCGGTGGTGACGGATGTGTGTTGCATGCGTTAGCATTGACAACGTTGTGCCAGAAACGCGGCGCTGAAGCCATAGGCCGTCGGCGTTCGCTGTTGGCGTTGACAACGTTTGCCACTCTGCTAATTTTAAAGAAAGTGCGCATAACTGGCTCCCTGGGTGAGTGGATGCCTGGACCGCGCTTATAGGTGCCTTCGCGCTCTGTGTAGCTCTCATCACCCCACCTACTATCGCGATCTATGTAGCTCACACTTAGCGCGATAGTAGGTGGGGTGATGAGAAAGATGTGGGCTGCATGCGTTAGCGCTCACAACGGTGATCGAACTCTCGTGATCAACCGGGTGGCAGGGTGGGTGGGGACTTCAATGTAGATATAAAGAGAAACAGGAATTTCTTACCGCTTATGCGGGAGATCATCCCGTTCCTCTCGCTCGTAAAGCCCTACCTCGCGAGATACTTGCATAGACCTCTCGTCTTTGAGAATCATGCATTGGTGCAGCAAGTCCGGGATATTATCCATCTATTTCTCCGACCGCAAAGCTTCCTTCATGACAAGAGTGGAGTATTTCTTGAAGAAGGAATATGTGTTTAAAATAAGTTGTCTGTAATTGTACATACATCTCTTGCTCGAATTCTTCGCCTCATTGTATCAGAAAGCTGAAACAGCTGATGAACTGCGCTCATATTTCGCATCAGGAAGTAACATAATCGTAGGCAATTTTTTTTATATAGAGTTCTCAACTAAGCAGCGAAATACTGCTTGCGTTTTTGCGACTTTGGCGCACCGGCTACGAAACCGGACGCAGTGACTCACCTATGCCCCATGCCCTATGCTACGGATTCCAGTGGACCATGCACTAGTACGCAATTAAGCGTGTCTTCATCCATTTGGCTTTCGTTAATATTTTGATCTCTACCGTGTGCGCCTTGTGAAGCGGAATACGCGTATTTGCGCTCTGGTCTCTGGCGTGTCAACGTGGTAATTCAAGCTGCTGCATTGTACTGGACCATGATTCCTCTGATTTCAATTTTTTGCTTCTCTCATGTCATTAGGTGATAAATTTGCGCTTCGTGCATTATTTATATTCTTTTTTTTAATGCTAACTGGTCATGTTTTCCCTGATGACACCTTGTGGCTTTGTGTCTGCTCCAACCGTGCTGCCATATATTCTGTTCAGACTTGAGTAAATTCTCCCAATAAATGTGTTCGAACGAGCCAAACATCATCTCTAGTCCAGAGGCACAAATGCAGTATGTTCGGAGGTGCTTGGAACTTTCAGTCTGTGCATTGAAATGGCCACAAGTACAGCACGCATGGACACCTATTTCATTTTGAGGCAACTCAGGAATATTATAAGGCATGGTTATGCAAATGTTGAAGATCATGGTTCAATTTTCCTGTGCGTAAGAAATCTTCGTTTCAAAAGTTTGTTCATTGCAAGTGTAGAGTAGTTAAGACAGCCATAGAAAATCAATGAGAAACGTTTCTGGCAACAGTAAAAACATTAAGAGCAAAAATACCAGCCTGCCGAGGAGAGATCTTCGGATATTTTTTTGTGAAGTGGAATCTCGCGATATATGATAGTTTCATTCATGAATAGTTTCCCTTGAAACACGCGCTAGTCTAGAATTTCTGTGCATGAACTATCTGAAAATTTTGAAATTATTGAAGTGCGCACGGAGCCCAGAGTTACCATCACGGTAATGTGTGTTTATTAGTTTGGTGCTCAAAATTGCTCTGTGACGCATTGAAACGCGTTTTATTTCACCTGCGCTTTTTGACCGCCACCGCTAATTGGGCATGTTGACTCAGGCCTCCCCTTTTAACAGATGTTCATCTGTTAGGAAACGACGCATTTTCAAGAATATAACAACGCATATTTTGTGCAATACAAAGGCGCCGCATTCTTTGCTGTCAACTTGTATTCATGGAACCCAATTCGTGGAAATTAATCTGAAGCCCTGCCATGCGGCGTCTTTTAGAGCCGATGTTAACTAGTCAGAGGTAAAGCCCTCATCACATTCCATACCATACCTTACCTTACCTCACCCTGCCACGCCATACTGCCTTACCCCTTTATGAGACATGAAGTTGGGAGCAATTCACGCCGGCTATTCACGGTGGGATTCTTCTTCTTATCAGCCTCTTATGAACTATGCAAAATTCGAGTTCTCTAGAGTTGACGGTTTTTGGGAGTCCCACCGCGCCATGAGTGCATTTGAGAAAGTGGCACCTATGGGTCCCGCTGACCTCTGAAGGAGAGCCGCTTAAGAAGAAAAAAAGTAGCTTTGTTATGTGATTTGAAACTGATGTGGGAATACAAGGAACAAAGCACAGAGCTTACAAAAGCCCACTTTCTAAGACAAAAAAAATCTAAAGAATGTCATTCTACATCCATGCACTCAATGTCACATTCGGAGAACGAACACGGGCGTGCTTTCCGCTATCTACTTTCTGTCGTGGAAAGGCAAGAAGCAAATTGCACAAAGGGGCACGTCACAGACTTTGCAGGTTAACTATGTTCTAAATCAACATGCAGCGCACGCAAGGGGATAGGTTCGCTTGAGACGCAGGTATGTGCTGCCACCGCTCAGCTATATCCTAAACAGCCATCAAGACACCTTCTTTGGACATCCACGAGGTGGCAGTAGAAATTAAAACGAAATTGATTGGCGAGGTTTCCACTTCAAAAGTCAGTGTAACCACGAAAAAAGTAGGACATGTGAGTCGCCAACGATGGATTTGCATCATCCTCATCCTCCACGCTGTCGGCATAAATTTCACGGTCACCTAAGACGTCCAGGAGTCTGAACACCAGCTCAACTACTTCCTGCGTGGACAGAGACTTACGTGCATGAAGCAAAATGAAACTCCCATGCACCGATGGGCAGCACACAAAGTTATAGTGGATATGCTTCAAGAAATATATTGCTCAGAACCTTTTAATTTGACTTCGCAAAACTTTTTTTTTTTGCAGAAAGTACACACAGGACAAAAGGGAATGATGTATAAAGCAGATTTCAGAATTAGTCATTAAAAAGAAAACTTTTGAAACTTATCGTTCATAATGAACCGGCTGCACAGAGCGCCAAAATCTGCTGAAAGCAGCACGCAGCGCGCGCAAGTGGAATGGTTCGTTTCAGACGCATGTCCGTGCAGTAAGCGCGCGTCTAAATTCAACATAGCTATTAAAAGAGCTTCTTTCAACATCCGCTAGGTTGCAGCGGAAATTTAAGTGAAATTAATTCAGCGGTTTTGAGCCCAAAAAGCAAAACATGACTGTGTAAAAAGTGGGACTTATGAGTCCGGCTGTCCAGCGAAGGGTTACAGTACCTTAGCATATCTTACCATACCACACCAAAGCATACCGTACCTCACCATACCTTCCACGCCTTGCCATACCATGCCATACTTTAGCATACCTTACAATATCTTATCATACCAAACCATACCATCATGCCTTACAAATCCTTGCCCATACCCTACCCCATCATACATTAATATACCACTTTTTACACTAAACAGCCTCCTTTCGAGGCCGCCCATCTGGGATTCCACTGCAGAACATTCTGGATAATATTTCCACTGTTGGGACTCAAGAGCTTCAATGAAGGCGCCGATAGCCCTGCTAGGCAGTCTCACGCTGTCCGAGGAGCTGGATGGTGCACTGCGCATTTAAATCATATCGCTGTGACTGGCGACGCCTGCTTGCAGCGAATACTGCCAATTTTTCAGTCTGCTATTTTTCCAACAGTTCTTTGGTAACTGCAAAGCTTCAGTGCTGCTGGCCATATATAATCGCGGTACTGATGTTCTTTGTTTTCAAGCAAAAGCAGCAGGAGCCTGTTTTGATCATACCTTCTTTGTGGATGCAGACGGTGCATGTGTCAGCAGTGTACATTGTGCAGTTGTCACGTGGGTGTTGCCGGATGCTGACGCCCACGATTTCGATCGGCAGTAAGGCGATGAAACTAGCGAAACTGAAGACCACAGGTAAGAAAGACTGTTAGGACGAGAGCGATTGGTCCGGTCCTACAGTCACTACGGTTCCCTGGCCAACAAGAGAATGTGGGCATTGTTCGTTGGTACCTATTACACTGCTTATGCCAAAAAAAAAAGTTGGCAAAAGAATGCCGTCGCCATCTCGAATTTCGGCGCCGTTCCAGGGTTTGGGCCCCCCGTACTTTGCCAGTATATTTCGACTTGCGGGGGCGGGAGGGCTTGCGGGAATTTTACGATATAAGCGTATTGGTTGTTTTTCAGACATAGGAGTGATAATGTTTTGGTCAATTGCGTTTCATAGAATGCTCCAAACACGCCCGTGGAAAATTCCTCCCGCATGTCACCTGGCACTTAGTAAGGCTTTTGTTTCTTTTATACTGTTATACTACTACACTACTATACTGTTATACTGTACTGTTATAGGGATAAACTGTTAAACCGCTAGCGGCTAGTCTCGAAAAGGACTGATGGTTCTCGGAGACCTGTTCTTTTCCAAAAGTACCTACCACTTTCTTTCTTTTTGTTTTTTTCATGAAATGTAATTACTTGCGAGCACAGCATAAAATATAAGTATTTAATGAGCCCACCGCCGGATGAAATGCTCGAGTTACATTCATTTTTAGTTCTTAGAGGCAGTGTTGTGCAGTATGAATAATGCATGTCTTATGGGACATACATTAGCACGTGTTCAAATGCGTCAAAAAATTTTTGTCCAAATCAGATAGGAAAGTGAAGATCTCTGTCTGTGCTCAATGCACACGTTAACTGCCATTATTTTACTCAAAGCGAATTTTTGCAGCGATAGCTCGATAGTTATTGTGTTTGGCTGCTGTCTCAGAAGATGCCGGTATGATCCCGGCTGCGACATTCTCATTTAGATGGAGGCAAAATTCCAGGCGTCAGTGTGCTGTGCAGTGTTAACCCACGTTAAGGAACCCCAGCTGGCCGAAATCATCTGGAGCCCTCCACTCCGGCGTCCCTCAGAGCCCAAGTCACTCTGAGACGTTAAACCCCATACAGCAAACCAAACGAAATTTTTCACTTTGCAGGTGCCATGTGCCATCTTTTGTCTCCTCTGAGGTCCGTGTTATCCTGCCTTTAGCAGATAATAGATCACGGTTTCTTTTGTAGCGACATGTCGCCGATTGTGTAGAGGCTAAGTAGTAGTCACATATAATAGATTTATTCGCCCTTCACTATGGCACCCGCCAGATGCTTTGGGATGTTAAACCCATATAAGCTAAACTAAACTAAACGTTCTCAAAACTGGTTTGGCCGTCTTGCGCGCTGTGCCGGTTGCTATGATATGAACACTGATCTTCTTCCCTGTGTCTTTCAGCACTGGCAAGTGTCTGTGCCCATCGAACCTTCATTGAGAAAGGAAGAAGCCATTCGCCTTTGCCGCACTCGGCGCGTTCGTCACCTGGGTGCCAGTGGAAGCTATGTCCCGCTTCCTCGCCACCGCAACGATGAGGGGAGTGAAATTGGTGCCTAGAGGTGAGCAACACTGCGAATAATTGTGTTCCAGTGGATCAAGTGAGCAGCCCTAGAATGGGAGCACTCTGACTGCTTAACTGTGCTGTTGGCGTTACTGAAACCAGCCGTTAATGAAACCAAGCGCATCAGTAAATGTTCTAGAGAATAGATTTATTCGCCCTTCACTACAACATCCCTGATAACCCGAGTCGCTTTTGACGTTAAACACCTATAAGCTAAACTAAACTAAACAATCCCAAAACTACGTTTGCCGTCTCTAGAGCTGCACCAGTGGCAACGATGTGAATACTGATCTTCTTCCCTGTGTCTTCCAGCAGTGGCAAGAGTCCGTGCTCATCGAACCTTCATTGAGAAGAAGCTGCCGTGCGTGTTGGCAGCACTGGGCGCATTCGTGCCATGGGTGCCAACGGAAGCTCAGACCCACTTCCTCTCCACTGCAATGATGAGAGTAAAATTGAGGCCTAGAGGTGAGCAGCACCATGAATAATTGGGTTCAGTTGGATCAAGCGAGCAGCCCAAGAATGGGGGCGCTCCCTCTTACCACTTCACTGTGCCGTTGACGCCTAAGAAAACTATGCATAAAACCCTATTTGGAACTGTACCAGGTCTTTATTCTTTTTCTTATCCCGCACAGAAAATTTTGAACATGCTGAACGTAAATGGGGGTGATCTCTGTTGGTACTTATCAAGTCTAAGAGGGCCAGTGACCGGGACAAATTGCAATTAAGGGACCATTACTTCAACTAACTGAGCCGACTACCTTTTCATTTTTGTTTGAAGGCTTGATATTATCTTGTGGGATTGTAAACATGTAATGAGAAAAAAGCGCGCGAAAAAAGCCGCTGATAAAACCAAGCGCGTCAGCAAGTGCTCTAGGTGATCAGTTATTACTATGAAAGCAACGGCGCTGTCATTTTCTCCCGTTCTGTGTGTGAACCTGAAGAACACAGTGAGCGAAGACATAGAGGGAGATAGGAGTTTAGTACACTTGTGCACTGTGCGGATTCTTACAGAGAATGCGAGATGATGAATCTGCAATCATTGCAGATAACTGGTTGTGGAGGATGCCTGCGCTTGCTGTGGAAATCATAGCCATTCGTCTCACTGTTTTTCATGACTTCTAAGTTTATTGCGCACACAATACGGCGATGCCTGAGCATGCTCACTTAGAAAATCTGAAGATTAACTGCCCAGTCTTGTTTCTCGCGCTTATTTCTATGTCTATATCCTTGCAAAACGCACTGACATGAGTTTGCTGCGAGTAACTGTGCCATCTACGGAAGCATACCAAGCCAGGTTGCGCTCTCATAAACCTAATGCTGCACTCTTGTAATGCTTTCGTAAGCAGAGGATCATCATTCTATGTCTGTGGGGTTTTGAGTGCTTGGGCAAAACATTTTAAAACGCAACTATGCATCCTCAGCTGGTCAAAAACAGCTGAAGCATAAAGGGGAGAAGCATATGGCAGGTTTTTTAGGGAAGCCGGCTAATAATTTTTAAACATAGGTTTTTTGAGGATAAGAGCAGCTTTTTCCTGAATAGTAACAGCCTCGTTGGTGGATGCCAAAAAAGAAGCAAGTTATAATTATTTAAGAAAGAGAATAGATAAAATTCTAATACTTCACTTTTAAACTAATACACCTAGGCGCCTTATTGCAATTAGGGATACGTAGCCGAACGTTAATAGTAGCCATAGCAGTTTTTAGAGTTCTGAAGACACTGTAACCCTTGCCGCTGTGGCTCGACTAATTTGAGCCGTTTCTCGCACCAATCAAATAACGCGTGCTTGTAGGGCACGCAGCTGCGACAATTAAGTCGACGCTGCGTTAGACACGTAGAACGTGCCATTCACTACACCACCAGTGCTGCAGCAACAAATTTGCGAGCAGCGGGGAGCACTACAGCTCGAGCGGGGCTCAGAGTGTCGCGTGGTACGTGCGGCACAGTGTGTCGCAATTGGATTGATGTCACTTAGTGCCCTCCCACAAGCGCATGGTTTTCGGATGTCGCGAGAAATGGTCCAAACTATTTTAACCACTTCGGCAAGGATTATCGCGACTTCAGAAGTGTAAAAACTGACATGGTTATTACTAATGACAGGCTAGAAATATCAAAGTGCAATCAGGTGCCGCTCGGTAATGATAAAAACGTCAGCTATTATAATTACTCGAATTTTATCTTGATTCTGTTTTCTGACGTCAGCAAACACTTGTATTGCTACTCCATAAAAAGCTTCTGTTTACCACAAAAACTCTACCTCGGATTAGTTGGGCTGTCCTCCCCGAAACACTTGGTATACATTGCATTGAAGTTTTAAAATGGACAAAGCTCGTGCGTTCCTAAAGTATGTATGAAGGCATATGTACCAATTCTCCAAGCTAAATTTAGCAATTGGTTAAGACATAACAAATAAATCTGCCGCCATTCAAGTTATTTTTATTCATGAAGGTGTTACCCAAAATATTTAATGCTGTAAACACTCCGTAAATATATTTGGCTATGAAAGTCTCGCACTACGAATATCAGCGGCATCAAAGTCTCTCGGTACACGACTGGCTGCTGTTAATGTCTTTCACTTTTGAAGGTGATAAATATTAGTCCATTGTCTAAAAATCCTCTATTTACTGAACTGTGTCGCTGTTAATGTTTGGCGAAACAGTCCTGCCACTGATGAAAATTACGTTTTAAAGTGTGTTCTTGTAAGATAATCATCGGCATCAACTTAGGGGTAAAACTCATCTGCAATAAAAGCTCCCTTCATCAAAGTCTTTCGCAATAAATAATTATCGCCTGAATGTCTGGCAAAGAGCCAGTACGCGAATTTTCTTGCGCCATTATTTGCCCTGAAAATCTTTTAGCACTTATTAGCTACCCTCAACCAAACAGTCCATGCACTATCACAAAATATTCTTTTCTCTGTGTATTTATTCTCTAACTCTAGCATATGCAGCGTAATTCGTCTTCTTTCACTTGGCTTGCTTTACACCCATATACATCATCGTCATCCTGGCTGCACCCACTGCAGGGCATGGCCTCTTCCGTGCCCCTCCAATTAACCCTGTTATTTGCCAGCTAGTTAATCTCTTCTTAATCTCATCCACCCACCTAACTTTCTCCCGTCCCCTGTTACACTTGCCTTCGCTCGGAGTCCACTATGTTACTCTTAAGGGCCAGTTTACATCTTGCCTTCACATTGCATGTCATACTCAAGCCCATTTCTTCCTCTTGATTTCGACTAGGTTGCCTTTAACCCGCGTCTGTTGCCTCACCCACTGTGCCTGCTTCTGGTCTCCTAACTCCGGTCTTCTAACTTCCATATCTCGCTGCACTGTCCTTAACTTAACCAGAACCATTTTTGTTAGCTTTCATTTTTCTGTATCATAGGTGAGTACCAGTGAGGTAAAGCTGTTGTATACTTTGGTCTTGACAGTTATCCGTAAACTGCCATTCGTGATCTGGAAGGACTTCCTATATGTGATCCACCCCCTTTTTTCTATCTATTTCCCTCTCATGATCCCGATCAATAATCACTACCTGTCCTTAGTAGACATATTCCCTTTTCCCGCACCTCGCTACCAATTGCGAACTGCTGTTCCCTTGCGATATTGTTGAACGTTACTTTGGTTTTCTGAATGTTAATTTTTAGACTCACTGTTCTCCTCTGCCTGTCTTACTCATTGATCATGCTTTGCAGTTCATCTTCTGAATGACTAAGCAAGGCGATGCCGTGAACGAATTGCAGATTACTTAGAATTTTTCATTAACTCCTATCTATATCAGCACTTTTGCTCGCTAGCTTCAGGTCTTCCTTCGGGGCAACACTGCACGGCTCAGAAGCACAACAACATGCACTAGAAAAGATGTAGCAATTTCATTTCGTCAATGAACAGGAGTAAGTGCCAGTAGCTGCCGCACTGCTGTTTCTGCATCTATTTGCTGCATTGTACTGTCCTTACGTCTTAACAACTTCTTAACAAGAAGAATCGTGACACACTCAGATGCAAGAAAGATGTTTTTCATCAGACAGAAGTGACATACATATATTGAGCGAACGTAGTTTTGCGTGAACGACAGCGAATGAACCGAGAGCAGATTTGACATCTTCCAGGAAACCTGCTGCTGGCCTAGTTGAACTTTGCTGCTGAAGTGTTTTATGATAAGAAGGGAAGAACACGAAATGAGTTGTAGAGCCTGTCTGTGCTCCAGCCAGCAGAGCGACCTCTAGATGCTCCTTTGTTAGCGGGAAGGGAATTTAGCGTGTTATTCTGCAGGAGTCCTGCAGGAAGAAACTGAAGTTTACTAGCAGAGCTATGAAATTAGTCATTGTTGTGCTTCGAAAGCACCCATGGGCATGAACAGCCTGAGAGGTATTTATACCCTTTTCACACCAGCATCAACTCCGGTGGTTCTATTCCCGAGCCCCTTATAGAGCAGACTCAATCATTTTTGTGCCCTTTGTCTGTGGGGTTGTATCCAAAGTAAACGTAAGAGGTCTAGACTCGGTGAGAACTAGGACTTCGACATTTATTTACACTTTACAGCACTGACGAATACTATACTGCAAAATGCACCACGTTCCTGAATCATGCGGCAGTTTCTGCGTTTTTAGTTCATAAGTATTCGTGCGATGTGCATCGTCCCTGGGTAGACCCTAGCCTGCTGGGTTTCATCACTTTAAAGCATTCTTATTTCCTGAAGATGAATGTGAATATTTGTCCTGTTCCCCTTTAGTAATCGCTGGGATATCACTTTTTGGTATTTGCAGTTGTCTTGCTGCGTAAAAAAACGCACATAATTTTATTTATTTATTTATTTATTTTAACATACCCCTAAAGGCCCTCTTCACGAGGGTATTACATAGATGGTGGTAAAAATTGCAAATTTTATACATAGAAGGAACATTTAACATGAGTAACAGGGCAGAAAAAGAAGCAAGAAAAGAGCAATAACTGGTAGTCAGCAACAATCGAAATGTGGCGCAAAAACAAGACGAAAAAAAAGGAAAGAAGAATCAAAAATAAAAACATCGGAATAAGCAGAACGAAAAGCGAAACTCAAACACATTACGGTGAACACAACAGAACTAGAAGAAAACTACACATCGCTTTGATTTTTTAAAAGTTCATGAAATGATGTCGCGTTAGTTTCAGTTGCGATTGTGGAAGGCAGCCGGTTCCAATCAATAATGGTTTTGGGTATGAATGATTTGGCAAAACTTGAAGTGTGACATGTGATGCGTTTGATCCTGAAAGGATGGTCACGGCGTGGAAACACTGCTGTGGGTAAGTGAAAGAAATCGTCGTGAAGCAATGGATGATGGTAAATTTTGTGAAAAAGAGTTAATCGGGAGAGTTTACGACAATGGGAAAGGCTGTCAAGACCCGCACGAGCTTTTAACGCTGTGACGCTAGTAAAACGTGAGTAGACGGAATAAATGAAACGAGCATACTGTACATACTATGTACATAATGTACATACTATGATGCGCAGTTTTTTCATGTAATGTGCACGCTGTAACAGAAACCATTTCATTACAACTCGGTGGTTACAGTGCTCCATGGTGAACTGGAGGACTCCTTTTTCAATCCGGTCGAGACGACAGAGTTTCGTCGGAAGCAAAACGAAAAATCGCCCGCCTCCTTTGCGAAATCACTGCACATTTCGAAACCCCCGGCATCCAGATTTGCCCTGAGCCATTCACTACTGTGTCCCCCGTAGCCCGCGTCGCTTCGGACGTTAAATCACCGCCTGATGTAGTTTTTTTTTTTGAACACTGCGAAGGTAAATTTTTAGTAACTGAGTCATTGGCGTTCTTGTTTTTTCGTCGTGATTGGCAGCTCGAGCTCCTGGCCAGCCCGTCGTCCAAGCCGCGGACGCCTCTTGTGTCTGGACTGTTATCATCACGTGGGTGCCGCCGAAGGCCGGCTGTCGTCCAGCAGCCGCTACTGACTCGGCCATGCAGAAATAATGGCCGAAAGTGAGTACGGTTGAACATGATTTTGTACGTAGCAGATGCAAACATGACTCTGTGGTCCATGGTCTGAAGGGCACAACTAAAAAATTGCAGTCAAGGCTAGACATATGCAGAACTTGGTAATAACTTAAAATCGACAGCATAAAACTGAAAATCACATTTCCGCAAATCGTGAAATACTGCACTGCTCAGCCTAACATTTTCCTCACTGGAATAATCGTGGATGGTTTTGCCTGAAATACAGGGGAGGGGGGGGGGGGTAGAACTAACAAGTTTTTTTTTTTGCGGTAGATGTCTCTGAGCACACTCGTATTCTTAATATCCACTTCCGATGTTCAGCTGAATCAATGTAGCTAAGAAACTGAAAGTGCACGTTTGGCGCAAAACATCTCTTTATTGAGATTTTGGTGTTATGTACTGCGTTTGCTTTATTTTCAGTTTTCTGCGAGAAAGTGATAAAGCTGTCTTCATGAGCTCTACCTACTTCTCTGCAAGAAAAAGTTGTGCTGCTTCATTATAAGGATGCTATGAACCGAGCGAGGGGTCGCAATTTTTGCTATTTACAGGATATTGCAACTGGATTAACCTTCAAAAGATAGTGGCATGATGACACAGGTGGCTGCGTTCCTGCTGTGTTCTTTCCTTGCTACTAATAACTAACCTCACCTTCAAAACCTAGTGGCATGACGAGACAGGTTACTGCATTCACAACATACTGTGTCCTTTCTTAGCTACTAATAACTAACCTAACCTTCAAAAGCTAGTGGCATGAGGAGACAGGTTACTGTGTTTCTGCTGTGTTCTTTCTTGCTACTAATAGCTAACCTAACCTAGGAAAGCTAGTGGAGTGAACACAGAAGTTACTGCGTTTCTGCTGTGTTTTTTGTTGCTACTAATAGCTACCACATTACGAGACATGTTCCTGCCTTTCTCTTGTGCTTAAAAATTCTGGTCCCATGATTAGACACGTTATTGCATTTCTGCTGTGGCCTTCCCTTGCTACTAATAACTAAAGTAACCTTCAGAAACTTGTGGCATAACGATACAGGTGACTGCAGTTCTCCTGTGTACTTTCTTTGCTACTGATAACTAACGTAACCTGCAAAAGCTTGTGGCATGAAGAGACAAGTTACTGCATTTCTGCTGTGTTTTTTCTTTGCTACTAATAACTAACCTAACCATCAAAAACTAGTCATCTGAAGTGAATGGTAACTTCATTTCTGCTGTGTTCTTTCTTTTGATAGTAGCAACTAGCTTAATCTTGAAACGCTAGTGGCGTGAGACTAGCATCAACACCGGTGGTTTCATTCCCGAGGCCCTCATAAATTGGACTCACTCATTCTTGTGCCCTTTGTCTGTAGGGTTGCATCCGTGCATAAGAGGTCTGGCTTCGGCGAGAACTAGGACTTCGACATTTATTACACTCCATAACCCTGGCGAATACTGTAGCGCAAAATGCACCGCAATCCTGAATCATGCGGCAGTTTCCGCTTTTTAGTTAATAAGTGTTCATGCGATGCGGATCATATGCGTATATCCTAGCCTGCTGCCTTTCATTGCTTTAAGGCATTCCGATTTCCTGAAGATGAATGTGAATATTTTGTTATGTCTTCATTTTGTAATTACTGGGGTATCACTTTGGTATTTACAGCTTTTTTTTTTTGCTGCGTAAAAAAAATGTACATAACGTACATGTTATGAGGCGCAATTTTTTTTAAGTAATGTGAACGTTATAACACAACCCACTTTATTACAACTCGGTGGTTACTGCACTCCGTGCTGAACTGGAGGACTCTTTTTTCAATTGGTCGATGATTATGATGAAAACGTTTATTTAAAGCCACAATGACTTAGTTTAAAAAAAGGCTGATCGGGTCCTTAGTCCGGGAAGTTTTTGCAAAAGTCGCTGCCCGTGCTCTGGCGACGAGGGCTCGTTGTTCCTCGAGGTCCGAGCTGGACAGGGCCGCCTCCCAGCACTCCCGCCTTGGCTGATTTATGATGTCAATACTGTTGTTTGCCTGACAAGCCCATACCATATGGTATAGGTTTTTCTTCTGGCCACAAAGATTGCACTGTGCCGAAAAGTACTCGGGCTCAATGGCGTGAAGCTTACCTGGATTATTGAACGACATAGTTTGTAGCCTTCGAAGGTGACATTCTTCTTATTTAATTACACCATTCGTGGGCATCGGGAATGTCTGCCTTTCAAGGCGCAAATTCTGTAATATCTCTGAATATGTTGAAAACGGAGAGGGGGAGCCTGAATCAGTAAGGGAGGACGGAGAAGGATTCACGGGAAATAAATCTCTGGCCGAAGCGTGTGCGCGCTCGTTTCTTTAACTCTTAATTCCTTCCGTTCAGCTGAAGTCCTACATTGACTGAGAATCTTGCAGGCTAGCGGCGTGGTTCTGCCAGGCATATAGTTTCTATAAGCCGCCTGGGAATCTGTAACTATGTCTTTCGATACGGAGTGCGTCGCGGCTAGGGCAATCGCTACTTCCTCCATAGCCTGTGTATCCCCGTTACGAACTTAAATCCCGTCCACGACCTGCAGTTGGTGAACCACTGATATTGTTGATATTCCTTGTACAGGACCCGTAGCCTCCACGAAGAAGGCTCCTTCTTCTCTTAAATAGCACTCGTTCATCTTCTTGCTCCTCGCCACTCGTCTAGCATGATGATGCTCCGGGTGCATAGTTTTGGGAAGGGGAAGCGTAAGGAATTTGCTCTTCCGCTCTTTAGGTAGATCTGGTCTCCCAGCCACTTGCTGCGGAAAGCTAATGTTTAAATCTTCTAAGACCCTGCTGCCGGTCGTAGTTGTGGCCAGTCGCATTACGTGGCTTGTAAGATGGGCGCTAATCAATTAATCAGACGTGTTGTGTACCCCTAGTTTTAGCATACGCTCCGTAGATGCTTTCATGGGTAGGCCGAGTGCCTTCTTATAAGCGGTTCTAATAATAGCGTCCAGGTGGTTTAGATCGGTCTTCCTCATACGAAGGTACGGGGCCACGTACACTATCCTGCAGATGAAAAAGGCCTGTATTACTCTTAGGGTATCCTGTTCTTCCATCCTGTTTTTCTTGCTTGTGATCCGAGATATCATACGGATGACCTGTTCGCACACCGTTCGGAACTTGGTGATCGCTGCTGCGTTCACACCCTTATTGTTAATGAGCAGCCCCGAAATTTGTATTGTTCCCACCTCGGGAATGGGTGTGTCGTCGACCGACATTTCCAGTGATGCAGTATCCCCCTTCCCTCGCAGGACGAGGAGCTCCGACTTGTCCGGGGATCAGCGCAGTGCGCATTCTTCTGCATACTTTTGAACCGTACTGGCACCCTCTTGGAGGGCCTCCTCCATCTGTCCAAAGTTTCTCTCCGTTGCCCATATGGTTGTCATCCGCGTATAGTGCGTGCCGGATTCCCTTTATGGCACTAAGTTGTTCCGGCAGGTGCATGAGAGCAACGTTGAAGAGCATTGGAGAAAGGATTGCTCCCTGAGGCGTCCCTTTGATCGGAAGCAAAACGCAAAAGCGCCCGCATCCTTTGCGAAATCACTACACATTACTTACCCCCTGGGCATCCAGATTTACCACGAGTCATTCACTAATGTGTCCTCCCGTAGCCTGTGTCGCTACGGTACGTTAAACCACCGCCTGTTGTGGGTTGTTTTGGAATACTGCAGAAGTTAAATGTTCCGTAAGTCAGTCGCTGGCGTTCTTTTTGTTTCGTCCTGATTGGCAGCTCGAGCCCTTGGCCAAGCCCTCCGTCCAAGCCGGGGGCACCTCTTGCGTCTGAAGTGTTATCATCACGTGGGTGCCGCCGACGGCCGGCCATTGTACAGCAGCCCCTACTGACTCGGCCGTGCAGAAATATTGGCTGAAAGTGAGTACGGTTGCACGTGACTTTTCCACGTAGCAGATGCAAACACGACTCGGTGATCCACGGTATGAAGGCCACAACTAAAAAACTTCAGGCAAGGCTCGAATATGCAGAATTTCGCAATAACTTAAAATCCATAGCTGGAAACTGAAAATCAAGTTTACGGAAATCGTGATATACGAGTGCCGTGTACTGCACTGCCATTTTCTCCAGTGGAATCACCGTGCATGGTTTTACCTGAAATAAAGAGGGGGTGAAACTTACAAGCTTTTTTTTGCGGTAGATGTCACTAAGCACGCTCAGATTCTTAATATCTATTACTGATGTTCAGCTTTATCAATGTATTAAGAAACTAAAAGTGCATGATCGGCGCAAAACATGTCTTTAGTGAGATGTAGGTGTTATGTACTGCGTTTGATTTATTTTCAGTTTTCTGCGAGAAAGTGATAAAGCTGTCTTAATCAGCTCCACCTATTTCTCTGCAAGAAAACGTTGTGCTGTTTCATTGTAAGGACTATATGAACCAAGTGAGGGGTGATAATTTTTGCTATTTACAGGTTGATGCAACTGGACGCCACGTTTAAAAGGTCGGTCGGACCGTTTTTTTCGTGAGAAGCCTCGACGGAAACCGAGCACCGGAACTATATAGAGCTGGATATAATAGTAGCTGTTCTGACACTCATGTTTAGATTGCGGCTGCAGGGCAAAATTTCGTCACAGTTTCAGGGTCCAAGAGGCCTTTTGCAGAAAATTAACACGAACTGTTTTCTATGTTCCATCACATGGCGTAGCACATGTTTGCACGCCAATGGTGACAAATTTGGCGCTGACAGAAAAGATTGGCGATATTTGGCTACTTTTGACCTCTGTATGGACTTTCCTGAACTGGTCAAAAGAAACACTGCCGACACCTTAGGCAAATCGCACTATTTTGTTTTTTTATTGCAGGTGAGTTAGCACACGTGTTAATTTCACATCGTTTCTTCTGCAGATGACTGCTGCTCCTGTTTAGCGTCAGCCTCACGGCGTAACCACGATGATGGGTATGTGGATAACTTTGCTCGACCTCTGACATTCTCTTGGTGAATAATTATGCCCCTTTTTGAGGCTGCATTACCCACTCTGCAGTACATATGGGTGTGTAGGAAAAATTAATATGCATTCTGTTACACTAAAAGGCGCGCAGGCGGTATGTGATATTAGCACGTTTCGAAGAGCCGCAGGTAGTATAAATTAGTTAGAGACCCTCGATAATGACGTTGCTCATATCCAGTGCATCATTTCGGGAAGTTAAACCCATAATTCAAATTTGACGACAATTATAGCCAGTCACGTCGAGGCTGCAATAACTTTTTTTTGTCATTGCTCCTTAAACTAGACAAACGCGAGCTGGAACCGTGCCACTAACGTTCTCTCTCTTGATGGACAGTCTGACTCTGGGACGAGCCGTCCACAAGTGTGGGAGGAAGATGCGCCTGCTGTGACTGGACTGTTATCATCACGAGAGCACCACTAACCTCTGAACCCTGGCCGGCGCCCATTCCCTGCCCACTATGGTGGGAAAGGCGTCATGAAGGTGAGGAAGACTGCCAGTGCCTTTGTGCACACAGTAGACGCAGCCATAGCTCAGTCTTCCATGCTACAGCACGTGGAATTTGAGGCACAGAGTGCAAGCCTAAACTCAAACAGGATGGGCATTGACTTCGCTGAAACTTGTTAGGCGTGCTGCAGAAAGATAGGCAATCCCGATTGTTCAAATACGCGCGGCAAGCACTGCACTTAGTTCATAACCTTCCTTCTCATCTCAGTAAGTGAGCGAAGTTGTTCGGAATCATAAAGGGAGTCACAGTTTTGGCTTTTGCACTCGCTGGAATACTTGTGACAAGCCTTTGTGTCGGGATCTCCGCTCCCAAAGTTGACGCTCAATCCACCTAATCAAACGCATGCACGACGTTTGGGGTTGGCGAGCAAATTCCCATATTAAGACATTCCCCTAACGTTTGGAGTTTTTTTTCACTTCTGTTAGTGGAAGCAAAATAATAAATGGTCAGTACTTGTTCAGCAACAAAAGGTTGTTTTGTGTCAGTTAGAATAAGAATCAACCAGGAAAGGAAGTAATGTGTGCTGTGTTATCCTTCGAATTCCACGACACCACCACTGCTGAAACGCATGCGTTCTTCGCTCAGTTGCTCTCCCTACTTCCGATGCTATATAAGGCTCTGAGTAAGTCATGCACGTACGATAGAAAGATAAGGCACATATGGAAGAATTGCGGACTGCTGCAAGACACGGCCCCGACAGTTCTTGAAAAGGAGTTAAATAAAGGCGGTTAACTAGCATACACTGCCGTGTGTTTGTAATTATGACACGTTCAATCGAATGCCTGCGTATTATGAAGTGTTTTCTTACAGTGATGCTTCCTTTCATAGCAGGGAGGTGCTTTGGTGCAGGCAGCCGCCGGATCACTCACCAAAAGAACGAAGCGGCTGCCACCGTCTGCATCGCAGTCGTCACGTGGACGGATGGTCGACGCAACTCGTGGGCTTTTAAAGCCAAGGTGAAGTATTTAGCATACTTTTTCTTAAATATGCTCCTTATCTTGCTACATTGGGGCATAAAATTTTATTATATATTGATAAAAATGAATAAAACTTCAAATATGTGAGCAAATAAGTATCATTATGAGAATTACTATTCTTACTATGAATCGCAATAAAATTTTGGTAATGAGCCATATTAAATGACTGCAAATTTAGCCGTATGTTTAAAATGTACCGGCTTTGAGCTAAATGTAAGAAAGTTTTTAATTCAAATAAAAAGTGCTGCTATAGGCACAAAGTGCTGCTAAGAGTCGTTTGTGCTAGTCTTCGGTAATTCTCGTTTTTTTTTAAATCTGTTGAACACTGAAGGCTAATTACCTTAATTGTTTACTATTGTCTTCGGGAAAAACTCATGGATACAGATGTTGTAGATCACTACCAAAGACGGGAGCCTGGAATGTTTATAAGATAGTACCATATGCGTGCTTTCTCTAACCGCCCCAAAACGAATGCCGCCAACGAACGTACAGTTACTGCTGAATATCTTGGGCCCACTGCCGACACAGTCATGTCGGGGAACGCACACTCACGATGAGCGGTATTTGTTCTCCCCAGAAACCAGAGCGTCATGGGGCACTCAAATAACACAGTTACCACGTTACCGCTTTTGTATTCCGCAGGCTTTCTTTTTTGTTTGTTAAAAGATGTTCTTAAATGGTACCATGTTCTTAATATTTCAGGTTTCACGTGTTCGATGTATTGCAAATTTGCACTTTTACCCGAACAGTAGTATTTGCAAAGTTTGTAATCACATAACAATTTAACTTGGAAGAAAGTTACTGAAGACTGTCACGCGGCTCTGAACAGTACTCTTGTTTTCGCTCACATAGGACACTGCTTCATTTCTCCTAAACGGTGTATACACTGGGCTGAGACCTTGTATAAATTTGTTTTATCTTCTGTATTTCGGGCTGAACAGTTCGATAATTATTGCATGGTGGTTTGGTCTCTCCACTATATATGCGCTATTTTCCGCACACGCCCTCTGCTGATAGTGAAGGTAGCTTGAAGAAGGTACGATTGCCTACAGGCAGGTTGTGCGCCTGCCACCCGCGGCACCAGTGTAGCACGCACTGTGGTCTGTTCGTCGGTAAGATACTCGTCACTGGCCAGAGATGCTGCCAGAGAAGCGCAAGCCTGAGACGAGACTGATCGGAGGTATAATTTGCGCCCTGCTGCAGACGAAACATAGAGCCAACGATGCTCGCCAGTGCGTGTTCTGTGTGCGCCAAATTAAACAGCGTCACCCTTTAGCCACTGTCTTTCCAACTGTGTTTTGATTTTTAAGTATCCAAATCTACCTTCTGTAAACCATTTTCTATTTAAGGGGGGCTGCGTCTACATCGACTAGCTAACGTCGTCTCGGAATGTGCCATAACCTCCTTCGAACCCGTATCGCAATTCCCCTCATATGCGTAGCCGCCGCAACGCGTAGCTGCTGTTCGCGCTGCAATCTGGAAAGGGGTCGGCACATGAGAGGGTGCTACTGTAATGGCCGCACGACTCTTGTGCTTGCAGTGTTTAAAAAGTGAAGAAGTGCAGCTGTGGCTATGGGGTCGTTTGTTGCATCGGGTTTGTCGAGAACTAAATGGTTGGCGTGTGAGGGCATGAGTAAAATATTATTATGGCAGTAAATTTCAGAAACAATTTGATTCCACGGAACGCGGTGACATCGAGTGAGTACAAAATCAAGCGACGCTAACTTTATGTTAGGATTAAGTGCTTCTTCTGAAATCATGAATTCATTGATCACCGCCCTGGAGACCGCCGCATTTTGCAGGCCACTGCACTCGATGGAACTCTACGGCACAATCAACAAATGATAAAGATAATTCTGGAGTACCCGGTATAGTACTTTGCATATCTACTGCCCTTTGCGGTTCATTACAGGCAACCTACGAGGCAGTAACCGTCTTTGTAATGTTAACAGGCCTATTGAATTTAACACGCAACCTGCAAAGGAGCTACTGTATTTTTAATGTTAACAGGCCTCTAATTTAATAAGCAACCTATGTGGTAGTAACTGTTTTTGTAATGTCAACAGGCCTATTGAGTTTAACAAGCAGCCTACGAGGTAGTAACTGTTTTTATAATGTCAACAGGCCTATTGAATTTCACATGCAACCTACGAGGGAGTAACCGTTTTTCTAATGTCAACCGGCCTATTAAATTTAACAAGTAACCTACAAGCGATCAACTGTTTTTTTAATGTCATCTAGCCTATTGAATTCAACAGGCAACTACGAGGGAGTCACTGTTTTTGTAATGTAAACAGGCCTATTGAATTTAACAAGCAACCCACGAGAGAGCAACTGTTATTGTAATGTCAACCAGACTATTGAATTTTACAAGCAACCTACGATGGAGTAACTGTTTTGTAATGTCAATATGCCTATTGAATTTAACGAGCAACCTACGAGGCAGTAACCGTTCCTGTAATGACAACCAGCCAATTGAACTGTGCAGGGCACTTAATCTCCAGTTCAGCTGAACTTGAGCCTGTAATACTGTAAAACAGCATGTTTTTTTTTCTGCTTGCCGCTCCCTATCTCAGGGTCTAAGCAGCAGCAATAAAGCTTGTTTGAAATGCGTTGCGGCCCCGCGAGAACTAAGCTCGAGCGAAACCACATGCGACCACATTTCGATGGGGCAAAACGTAAAAGGCTCCCAATCTGATCCACGATGCCGGCGTACATTAAAGAAACACACATGGTCTAAAGAAATCGGAGCCATCAAGCGCGCAGTTTTTTATAGCTCATGCATCCCTCTTGGAAAGCCACAATTAAAAATTCACATTTAAATCTCTCAGCAGTACCCGAAGCCAAGGCTGGGTGTCTATAGCGGTCAGCTACTGAGCGCAAGGTCCTTAAAATGGAATTGCTGCCACAGGGACCTCCATTGCGATAGAATTGAAGCACAAAATTTTCCGCGCGATTTGGTATAATGTCAATGCACAGGAATTGTGCCAGAGACTCTAAAAAAATTAAGAGGACGTTTAAGCTTCGCGTTAAAAGTAGACGCGACAGTGCCTTCTTATTTTTTCCTCTCCTCATTCATTTTATTTCTCATTTCTCACCTAAAGTCAAGTTGCAGTCCGCGCTGCGCAGCTCGGAGCTGGGCCTTCAGGTTGGACTCGTCCAACGGGCTGACTGGGTCGCCTTTGCGCATAAGCTCTTACCCACCCGGCGGCGGGGCTGACCTGCTGCGTTATAAGGAACTCCGGCCTTTCCACTCAGCTAAGAGTTTATTGTCTGCCTGTGTTTGTTCTCCTTGGGTGCATGCTCCGCGAAGTGTAATGGTCATACAGACGCTATTAAATTTTAAGCTCCTGAAAAAAAAGCGATCAGAACTATAGATTATTCAGAAATTGGCACCCAAAAGTACTCAGAATATTGGTCATTTCCATAGGCGCGCATTGTTTAAACGTAGAATGGTTTTGGGAAAAAACGATGGACGAGACACTGAAACGTGGCTGCGTTTGAGAAATACTGGGGGTAAGCTATAGAATCTAACCCGTGAGAAAAAACCTTGTTCATTGTCTGTACGATCAGTTGTACCAAAATATACCGCTTTTTCTAATGAAGCCGCGGAGGCTGTAACGCTTAGCGGCGCTGCTAGTTGCGTCGAAAATTCCCGATAGCGGCAGTTCTATTTCCTTTTTGTGAATTTTTTTTCGCGTCAATGTTTTTCCGGTGGCCACATTTTTGTTGTGGTGTCTTCCGGTCCCTTGCTCATATATCGCGTCCCTTTTCTTTTTCATTGTAAAGATTATAAAGTGGTTATTTCGGCCTTCGTTTGCATTATAGAATGCGTTGATCTTGGTAAGTGTTTTAAGTGTTCATCGATAATTTTTTATCTGTTTCCCTCTCAGTTATTACCTGTGTTTTCCTGTGTTGGGTTTCATGGCGCATAAACAGCTAAGCGTATTATGCTCCAAGCTCATATTACCTATGTATGCGTGTGTAAGGAATACAACAAAGTATGGGCATCAGTGTTGGTTGTTTTGTTAGGGCATTGTCATGAGGTCAAGGTGAAAGCGCTCGGCGTTTTCGAAGAAATGGCCTTGTTGGCCAATGGCCTCCCTTCTGGAAGCATGCAGTGGTGTCTCGTGTGCAGCGCCGCCGTTAAGCTGGATCACACTCCGAGTTTTTCTCTAGTAAACTCAGGCTTCTTTCAAAACGCAGGCAAGCCGAGGGCGGCTTGTGCCAAGCTCTGCCGCTGATCCCCGTGGGCCTCTCGTCGAGCTCATTTCGCGGCCTGTCGAACGAGTGGCGCAGGCAGCCCGGGTTTCATCTAATTCCACCACAGTTGGGAAAGGGCGGAAAGAGGTCAGTCAGATGATACCATTATCGTGCTACGCAGCTTATGCTTTTCCCTGTTATTCAGGCGTCAGCCTTACTTGGCCCATTGTGAGAAAACTTGAGTGTGCATGTGTGTGTGTGATAACACTCGATGATACACTTAAAAGAAGGCAGTTAAATTAATGATCGGTCACATGAGGTTGCTCGTTAAGAGTTACCCAGATCGCACAAGTCCCACGGGCGGCAGCACCTTCCATCTCAAGACAGTAACGCTGCGCTTAACCGCAGCTGCACTGCACCAGGAGGACTCCTAGGAATCTGTACTGTGCATATACGGGCATTAACCCACCAGCTATCACGCCATGGCCTTACGGTGGAGCGCGGACCGCAGTACGGCGGCGACTGCCTTCACATTGTTAGCGCGCCACCAGGACGGCTGCGGCGCCTGCGTAGAGCCATGCTGAGTTAGAATTGGCGGCTGCGTGGCATCGGGTTACATCACGCCGAAGCGCGCGCGGCGACCGCATTCATAAAAAGACCGGGAGGGCTTGCGCCTTCTCCCCAGTAAACAGCCTTAACTGTGTCTTTCGGGTTTTTATGGCTGTTTACCAGCGCCCTGCTTCGAGATATTCGTACTACGGCGTTACGCTACTGGAAATGGCGGCTGTTATTTATTGATTTTTTATACGGTTTAGAAATTGAAGTTAAAATTTAGGCAAAAAACGTTATTTTAATGTTTTAGACCGCAATATCCTCAAAGCAGAAGAGAACACAGTATTCACACAGACCAGTGTGGTTGTGTAGGAAAAAGGCCTAAAACAAGAGAAATTAAAACAAATACGTCCTTGAAACGAGAACCTGGTTATTCAATGAAAATGGTTTGATAAGAAATTAAAAACTATATTGTGAATAAACAGAGAACAGACAATAATTATTTAATGAGAGTGACAATCTACGGAAGCAGCAATAATTTTGCTGATGGCAAAGTTGTTCGCAAAGCTATAAGTCCGAGACTGTAGAGAATAATAATTTTGTCATGGCATGGAAGACGACCAAGTTGGCACTGGCGCGGCACGGAGCGCTCGCGCCAGGGCCGCCGCCAATAAATCATTCCATCGCCATACGTCATGTAGTCCTTTCTTCATCGGCTTGCCGCACGTAACAGTACGTGTTGAAAGGAGGTGTTTGCCTGCGAAGGTGGTGGCGCCTTTTGGTTGTTAATAGTGATGGCTAAATATGGGTGCCACAAATAATGAAACTTACAATTACATGAGTGATAAAAATTGTTTTGCGCTGAAATACTTTTGTATTGCTCGATATCTGAAAATGTTATTTTTATTTTTCCCTGCCGAAGAGTAATGGTGCAGATGAAGATAAATAATCATCTGAAAATTGTCTTAATTTGTTCGATCACCTTAGTGAGCGTTTTGGTGAACGTGTCCTAACAATGAAGGTTTTTCCCTGCCGAAGAGTAATGGTGCAGATGA